>NW_027141449.1:0-300000 GCF_036365525.1 Heterodontus francisci
TAGAGTGTTAGTGTATCAGAGAGAGAGTCTGTGAGAGTGTTAGTGTATCAGAGAGAGAGTCTGTGAGAGTGTTAGTGTATCAGAGAGAGAGTCTGTGAGAGTGTTAGTGTATCAGAGAGAGAGTCTGTGAGAGTGTTAGTGTATCAGAGAGAGAGTCTGTGAGAGTGTTAGTGTATCAGAGAGAGAGTCTGTGAGAGTGTTAGTGTATCAGAGAGAGAGTCTGTGAGAGTGTTAGTGTATCAGAGAGAGAGTCTCTGAGAGTGTTAGTGTATCAGAGAGAGAGTCTGTGAGAGTGTTAATGTATCAGAGAGAGAGTCTGTGAGGGTGTTAGTGTATCAGAGAGAGAGTCTGTGAGAGTGTTAGTGTATCAGAGAGAGAGTCTGTGAGAGTGTTAGTGTATCAGAGAGAGAGTCTGTGAGAGTGTTAGTGTATCAGAGAGAGTGTCTGTGAGAGTGTTAATCTATCAGAGAGAGAGTCTGTGAGAGTGTTAGTGTATCAGAGAGAGAGTCTGTGAGAGTGTTAATGTATCAGAGAGAGAGTCTGTGAGGGTGTTAGTGTATCAGAGAGAGAGTCTGTGAGAGTGTTAGTGTATCAGAGAGAGAGTCTGTGAGAGTGTTAGTGTATCAGAGAGAGTGTCTGTGAGAGTGTTAATCTATCAGAGAGAGAGTCTGTGAGAGTGTTAGTGTATCAGAGAGAGAGTCTGTGAGAGTGTTAGTGTATCAGAGAGAGAGTCTGTGAGAGTGTTAGTGTATCAGAGAGAGAGTCTGTGAGAGTGTTAGTGTATCAGAGAGAGAGTCTGTGAGAGTGTTAGTGTATCAGAGAGAGAGTCTGTGAGAGTGTTAGTCTATCAGAGAGAGAGTCTGTGAGAGTGTTAGTGTATCAGAGAGAGAGTCTGAGAGTGTTAGTGTATCAGAGAGAGAGTCTGTGAGAGTGTTAGTGTATCAGAGAGAGAGTCTGTGAGAGTGTTAGTGTATCAGAGAGAGAGTCTGTGAGAGTGTTAGTGTATCAGAGAGAGAGTCTGTGAGAGTGTTAGTGTATCAGAGAGAGAGTCTGTGAGAGTGTTAGTGTATCAGAGAGAGAGTCTGTGAGAGTGTTAGTGTATCAGAGAGAGAGTCTGTGAGAGTGTTAGTGTATCAGAGAGTCTGTGAGGGTGTTAGTGTATCAGAGAGAGAGTCTGTGAGAGTGTTAGTGTATCAGAGAGAGAGTCTGTGAGAGTGTTAGTGTATCAGAGAGAGAGTCTGTGAGAGTGTTAGTGTATCAGAGAGAGAGTCTGTGAGAGTGTTAGTGTATCAGAGAGAGAGTCTGTGAGGGTGTTAGTGTATCAGAGAGAGAGTCTGTGAGAGTGTTAGTGTATCAGAGAGAGAGTCTGTGAGAGTGTTAGTGTATCAGAGAGAGAGTCTGTGAGAGTGTTAGTGTATCAGAGAGAGAGTCTCTGAGAGTGTTAGTGTATCAGAGAGAGAGTCTGTGAGAGTGTTAATCTATCAGAGAGAGTCTGTGAGAGTGTTAGTGTATCAGAGAGAGAGTCTGTGAGAGTGTTAGTGTATCAGAGAGAGAGTCTGTGAGAGTGTTAGTGTATCAGAGAGAGAGTCTGTGAGAGTGTTAGTGTATCAGAGAGAGAGTCTGTGAGAGTGTTAGTGTATCAGAGAGAGAGTCTGTGAGAGTGTTATTGTATCAGAGAGAGAGTCTGTGAGAGTGTTAGTGTATCAGAGAGAGAGTCTGTGAGAGTGTTAGTGTATCAGAGAGAGAGTCTGAGAGTGTTAGTGTATCAGAGAGAGAGTCTGTGAGAGTGTTAGTGTATCAGAGAGAGAGTCTGTGAGAGTGTTAGTGTATCAGAGAGAGAGTCTGTGAGAGTGTTAATGTATCAGAGAGAGAGTCTGTGAGAGTGTTAGTGTATCAGAGAGAGAGTCTGTGAGAGTGTTAGTGTATCAGAGAGAGAGTCTGTGAGAGTGTTAGTGTATCAGAGAGAGAGTCTGTGAGAGTGTTAGTGTATCAGAGAGTCTGTGAGAGTGTTAGTGTATCAGAGAGAGAGTCTGAGAGTGTTAGTGTATCAGAGAGAGAGTCTGTGAGAGTGTTAGTGTATCAGAGAGAGAGTCTGTGAGAGTGTTAGTGTATCAGAGAGAGAGTCTGTGAGAGTGTTAGTGTATCAGAGAGAGAGTCTGTGAGAGTGTTAGTGTATCAGAGAGAGAGTCTGTGAGAGTGTTAGTGTATCAGAGAGAGAGTCTGTGAGAGTGTTAGTGTATCAGAGAGAGAGTCTGTGAGAGTGTTAGTGTATCAGAGAGAGAGTCTGTGAGAGTGTTAGTGTATCAGAGAGAGAGTCTGTGAGAGTGTTAGTGTATCAGAGAGAGAGTCTGTGAGAGTGTTAGTGTATCAGAGAGAGAGTCTGTGAGAGTGTTAGTGTATCAGAGAGAGAGTCTCTGAGAGTGTTAGTGTATCAGAGAGAGAGTCTGTGAGAGTGTTAATCTATCAGAGAGAGTGTCTGTGAGAGTGTTAGTGTATCAGAGAGAGAGTCTGTGAGAGTGTTAGTGTATCAGAGAGAGAGTCTGTGAGAGTGTTAGTGTATCAGAGAGAGAGTCTGAGAGTGTTAGTGTATCAGAGAGAGAGTCTGTGAGAGTGTTAGTGTATCAGAGAGAGAGTCTGTGAGAGTGTTAGTGTATCAGAGAGAGAGTCTGTGAGAGTGTTAATGTATCAGAGAGAGAGTCTGTGAGAGTGTTAGTGTATCAGAGAGAGTCTGTGAGAGTGTTAGTGTATCAGAGAGAGAGTCTGTGAGAGTGTTAGTGTATCAGAGAGAGAGTCTGTGAGAGTGTTAGTGTATCAGAGAGTCTGTGAGAGTGTTAGTGTATCAGAGAGAGAGTCTGTGAGAGTGTTAGTGTATCAGAGAGAGAGTCTGTGAGAGTGTTAGTGTATCAGAGAGAGAGTCTGTGAGAGTGTTAGTGTATCAGAGAGAGAGTCTGTGAGAGTGTTAGTGTATCAGAGAGTCTGTGAGAGTGTTAGTGTATCAGAGAGAGTCTGTGAGAGTGTTAGTGTATCAGAGAGAGAGTCTGTGAGAGTGTTAGTGTATCAGAGAGTCTGTGAGAGTGTTAGTGTATCAGAGAGAGAGTCTGTGAGAGTGTTAGTGTATCAGAGAGAGAGTCTGTGAGAGTGTTGGTGTATCAGAGAGAGAGTCTGTGAGAGTGTTAGTGTATCAGAGAGAGAGTCTGTGAGGGTGTTAGTGTATCAGAGAGAGAGTCTGAGAGTGTTAGTGTATCAGAGAGAGAGTCTGTGAGAGTGTTAGTGTATCAGAGAGAGAGTCTGTGAGAGTGTTAATGTATCAGAGAGAGAGTCTGTGAGAGTGTTAGTGTATCAGAGAGAGAGTCTGTGAGAGTGTTAGTGTATCAGAGAGAGAGTCTGAGAGTGTTAGTGTATCAGAGAGAGAGTCTGTGAGAGTGTTAGTGTATCAGAGAGAGAGTCTGTGAGAGTGTTAGTGTATCAGAGAGAGAGTCTGAGAGTGTTAGTGTATCAGAGAGAGAGTCTGTGAGAGTGTTAGTGTATCAGAGAGAGAGTCTGAGAGTGTTAGTGTATCAGAGAGAGAGTCTGTGAGAGTGTTAGTGTATCAGAGAGAGAGTCTGAGAGTGTTAGTGTATCAGAGAGAGAGTCTGTGAGAGTGTTAGTGTATCAGAGAGAGAGTCTGAGAGTGTTAGTGTATCAGAGAGAGAGACTGTGAGAGTGTTAGTGTATCAGAGAGAGAGTCTGAGAGTGTTAGTGTATCAGAGAGAGAGTCTGTGAGAGTGTTAGTGTATCAGAGAGAGAGTCTGTGAGAGTGTTAGTGTATCAGAGAGAGAGTCTGAGAGAGTGTTAGTGTATCAGAGAGAGAGTCTGTGAGAGTGTTAGTGTATCAGAGAGTCTGTGAGCGTGTTAGTGTATCAGAGAGAGAGTCTGAGAGTGTTAGTGTATCAGAGAGAGAGTCTGTGAGAGTGTTAGTGTATCAGAGAGAGAGTCTGTGAGAGTGTTAGTGTATCAGAGAGAGAGTCTGAGAGTGTTAGTGTATCAGAGAGAGAGCCTGTGAGAGTGTTAGTGTATCAGAGAGAGAGTCTGTGAGAGTGTTAGTGTATCAGAGAGAGAGTCTGAGAGTGTTAGTGTATCAGAGAGAGAGTCTGTGAGAGTGTTAGTGTATCAGAGAGAGAGTCTGTGAGAGTGTTCGTGTATCAGAGAGAGAGTCTGTGAGAGTGTTAGTGTATGAGAGAGAGAGTCTGTGAGAGTGTTAGTGTATCAGAGAGAGAGTCTGTGAGGGTGTTAGTGTATCAGAGAGAGAGTCTGTGAGAGTGTTAGTGTATGAGAGAGAGAGTCTGTGAGAGTGTTAGTGTATCAGAGAGAGAGTCTGTGAGAGTGTTAGTGTATCAGAGAGAGAGTCTGTGAGAGTGTTAGTGTATGAGAGAGAGAGTCTGTGAGAGTGTTAGTGTATCAGAGAGAGAGTCTGTGAGGGTGTTAGTGTATCAGAGAGAGAGTCTGTGAGAGTGTTAGTGTATGAGAGAGAGAGTCTGTGAGAGTGTTAGTGTATCAGAGAGAGTCTGTGAGAGTGTTAGTGTATGAGAGAGAGAGTCTGTGAGAGTGTTAGTGTATCAGAGAGTCTGTGAGAGTGTTAGTGTATCAGAGAGTCTGTGAGAGTGTTAGTGTATCAGAGAGAGAGTCTGTGAGAGTGTTAGTGTATGAGAGAGAGAGTCTGTGAGAGTGTTAGTGTATCAGAGAGAGAGTCTGTGAGAGTGTTAGTGTATCAGAGAGAGAGTCTGTGAGAGTGTTAGTGTATCAGAGAGAGAGTCTGTGAGAGTGTTAGTGTATCAGAGAGAGAGTCTGTGAGAGTGTTAGTGTATCAGAGAGAGAGTCTGTGAGAGTGTTAGTGTATCAGAGAGAGAGTCTGTGAGAGTGTTAGTGTATCAGAGAGAGAGTCTGTGAGAGTGTTAGTGTATCAGAGAGAGTCTGTGAGAGTGTTAGTGTATCAGAGAGAGAGTCTGTGAGAGTGTTAGTGTATCAGAGAGAGAGTCTGTGAGAGTGTTAGTGTATCAGAGAGAGAGTCTGTGAGAGTGTTAGTGTATCAGAGAGAGAGTCTGTGAGAGTGTTAGTGTATCAGAGAGAGAGTCTGTGAGAGTGTTAGTGTATCAGAGAGAGAGTCTGTGAGAGTGTTAATCTATTAGAGAGAGAGTCTGTGAGAGTGTTAGTGTATCAGAGAGAGAGTCTGTGAGAGTGTTAGTGTATCAGAGAGAGTCTGAGAGTGTTAGTGTATCAGAGAGAGAGTCTGTGAGAGTGTTAGTGTATCAGAGAGAGAGTCTGTGAGAGTGTTAGTGTATCAGAGAGAGAGTCTGAGAGTGTTAGTGTATCAGAGAGAGAGTCTGTGAGAGTGTTAGTGTATCAGAGAGAGAGTCTGTGAGAGTGTTAGTGTATCAGAGAGAGAGTCTGAGAGTGTTAGTGTATCAGAGAGAGAGTCTGTGAGAGTGTTAGTGTATCAGAGAGAGAGTCTGAGAGTGTTAGTGTATCAGAGAGAGAGTCTGTGAGAGTGTTAGTGTATCAGAGAGAGAGTCTGAGAGTGTTAGTGTATCAGAGAGAGAGTCTGTGAGAGTGTTAGTGTATCAGAGAGAGAGTCTGAGAGTGTTAGTGTATCAGAGAGAGAGACTGTGAGAGTGTTAGTGTATCAGAGAGAGAGTCTGAGAGTGTTAGTGTATCAGAGAGAGAGTCTGTGAGAGTGTTAGTGTATCAGAGAGAGAGTCTGTGAGAGTGTTAGTGTATCAGAGAGAGAGTCTGAGAGAGTGTTAGTGTATCAGAGAGAGAGTCTGTGAGAGTGTTAGTGTATCAGAGAGTCTGTGAGCGTGTTAGTGTATCAGAGAGAGAGTCTGAGAGTGTTAGTGTATCAGAGAGAGAGTCTGTGAGAGTGTTAGTGTATCAGAGAGAGAGTCTGTGAGAGTGTTAGTGTATCAGAGAGAGAGTCTGAGAGTGTTAGTGTATCAGAGAGAGAGCCTGTGAGAGTGTTAGTGTATCAGAGAGAGAGTCTGTGAGAGTGTTAGTGTATCAGAGAGAGAGTCTGAGAGTGTTAGTGTATCAGAGAGAGAGTCTGTGAGAGTGTTAGTGTATCAGAGAGAGAGTCTGTGAGAGTGTTCGTGTATCAGAGAGAGAGTCTGTGAGAGTGTTAGTGTATGAGAGAGAGAGTCTGTGAGAGTGTTAGTGTATCAGAGAGAGAGTCTGTGAGGGTGTTAGTGTATCAGAGAGAGAGTCTGTGAGAGTGTTAGTGTATGAGAGAGAGAGTCTGTGAGAGTGTTAGTGTATCAGAGAGAGAGTCTGTGAGAGTGTTCGTGTATCAGAGAGAGAGTCTGTGAGAGTGTTAGTGTATGAGAGAGAGAGTCTGTGAGAGTGTTAGTGTATCAGAGAGAGAGTCTGTGAGGGTGTTAGTGTATCAGAGAGAGAGTCTGTGAGAGTGTTAGTGTATGAGAGAGAGAGTCTGTGAGAGTGTTAGTGTATCAGAGAGAGTCTGTGAGAGTGTTAGTGTATCAGAGAGAGAGTCTGTGAGAGTGTTAGTGTATGAGAGAGAGAGTCTGTGAGAGTGTTAGTGTATCAGAGAGAGAGTCTGTGAGAGTGTTAGTGTATCAGAGAGAGAGTCTGTGAGGGTGTTAGTGTATCAGAGAGAGAGTCTGTGAGAGTGTTAGTGTATCAGAGAGAGAGTCTGTGAGAGTGTTAGTGTATCAGAGAGAGAGTCTGTGAGGGTGTTAGTGTATCAGAGAGAGAGTCTGTGAGAGTGTTAGTGTATCAGAGAGAGAGTCTGTGAGAGTGTTAGTGTATCAGAGAGTCTGTGAGAGTGTTAGTGTATCAGAGAGAGAGTCTGTGAGAGTGTTAGTGTATGAGAGAGAGAGTCTGTGAGAGTGTTAGTGTATCAGAGAGAGAGTCTGTGAGAGTGTTAGTGTATCAGAGAGAGAGTCTGTGAGGGTGTTAGTGTATCAGAGAGAGAGTCTGTGAGAGTGTTAGTGTATGAGAGAGCGAGTCTGTGAGAGTGTTAGTGTATCAGAGAGAGAGTCTGTGAGAGTGTTAGTGTATCAGAGAGAGAGTCTGTGAGAGTGTTAGTGTATCAGAGAGAGAGTCTGTGAGAGTGTTAGTGTATCAGAGAGAGAGTCTGAGAGTGTTAGTGTATCAGAGAGTCTGTGAGAGTGTTAGTGTATCAGAGAGAGAGTCTGTGAGAGTGTTAGTGTATGAGAGAGAGAGTCTGTGAGAGTGTTAGTGTATCAGAGAGAGAGTCTGTGAGAGTGTTAGTGTATCAGAGAGAGAGTCTGTGAGGGTGTTAGTGTATCAGAGAGAGAGTCTGTGAGAGTGTTAGTGTATCAGAGAGAGAGTCTGTGAGGGTGTTAGTGTATCAGAGAGAGAGTCTGTGAGAGTGTTAGTGTATGAGAGAGCGAGTCTGTGAGAGTGTTAGTGTATCAGAGAGTCTGTGAGAGTGTTAGTGTATGAGAGAGAGAGTCTGTGAGAGTGTTAGTGTATCAGAGAGAGAGTCTGAGAGTGTTAGTGTATTAGAGGCTGGATGGATTGGACTTTTTTCTGCCTTTATCCATATCTCTACACGTTGTCAATTCCCATTCCAGGAGCTGATGACTGTATTTCAACTTCTCCATTGGAATGGGAGCCTGAAGGCTATGAGGGAACGACAGTGCTCTCGACAGGTAAATCCCCACACAGCCGGAATTGCACAGTGACCATGGCACAGGCCTGGAATACACTCTAACAGTATATTTCAACAATGAATGAATGGATCTCCTGTGGGGTGGACCACGGTGTGTGAACATAAGAAATAGGAGCAGGAGTAGGCCATTCAGCCCCTCGAGCCTGCTCCGCCATTCAGTGCTATCGTAGCTGATGTTCAGCTTCAAATTCACTTTCCCACCTACTCCCCATATCCCTTAATTCCCTGAGAGACCACAAATCTCTCTCTCTCAGTCTTGAATACGCTCAGTAATGGCGCATCCACAACCCTCAGTGACATAATTTCTCCTCATCTCAGTCCACAAGGATTGGCCCCTCGTCCTGAGACTCTGCTCCCAGTGGAAACAATCTCTCAGTGTCTACCCTATCCAGCTCCTTCAGAATCTTATAGATTTCAATGAGATCGGCTCTCATTCTACTAAACTAGAGAGTATAGACCCAATTTACTCAGCCTCTCATCATCGGACAACCCCCTCATCCCAGGGATCAATTGAGTGAACCTTCACTGTCCTGCCTCCAATGCAAGTATATCCTTTCTGAGATATGGAGACCAAAACTACGCACGGTATTCCAGATGTAGTCTCACCAAAACCCTGTACAATTGTAGCAAGACTTCCTTTATTCATGTACTCCAGTCCCCTTACAATAAAGGCCAACGTGCCATTTACCTTCCTACTTGCTGTACCTGCATGTTAACTTCCTGCATTCCTGAACATCAACATTTGAAAGTTTCACACTTGAAAAAAAAATTCTGCTTTTCTATTCTTGCCACCAGTGAATGACTTCACACTTTCCCCACATTATATTCCATCTCCTGCCTTGTTGCCCACTCACTTAACCTGTTAATATCTCTTTGCCGCCTGTCTCTGTCCTCACAACTTCCATCGCACCCACCTTTGTATGATCAGCAAACCTAGATGCATTACTCTCTGTCTCTTCATCTATAGATATAGACTGTAAATAGTTGAGGCCCCAGCCCTGATCCTTGCAGCACTCCACTATTCACTGCCCGTCAACTTGAAAATGCCCCATTTATCCCCACTCTCTGCTTCCTGTCTGTAAACCAATCCTCTATCCATGGTAATATACTATGCCCAACTCCATTAGCACTTATCTTGCATTATTAATCTTTTATGTGGCACCTTATCAAATGCCTTTTGGAAATCCAGTTATACAACATCTACTGGTTCCTCTTTATCAACCCTACTGGAAATATCCTCAAAAAACACAGAAAAATTTGTTAAAACACGATTTTCCTTTTGAAAAAAAATGTCAAAAATGTCTAATCGTACTGTGCTTTTCTAAGTTCATCGAGGGGGTGCAGTGTGTCAGGGTGTCCGAGTGTGCGTGCAGTGTGTTCATTGAGAGGGTGCAGTGTGTCAGGGTGTTCACTGAGTGGGGGGGGTGGGGGATGCAGTGTGTCAGGGTGTTCACTGGGGGGGGTGCAGTGTGTCAGGGAGTTCACTGATGGAGGGGTACAGTGTGTCAGGGTGTTCACTGAGGGGTGGGTACAGTGTGTCAGGGTGTTCACTGGGGGGGGTGCAGTGTGTCAGGGTGTTCACTGATGGAGGGGTACAGTGTGTCAGGGTGTTCACTGAGGGGTGGGTACAGTGTGTCAGGGTGTTCACTGGGGGGGGTGCAGTGTGTCAGGGTGTTCACTGATGGAGGGGTACAGTGTGTCAGGGTGTTCACTGAGGGGTGGGTACAGTGTGTCAGGGTGTTCACTGGGGGGGGTGCAGTGTGTCAGGGTGTTCACTGGGGGGGGGGCGGGTGCAGTGTGTCAGGGTGTTCACTGGGGGGGGTGCAGTGTGTCAGGGTGTTCACTGGGGGGGGTGCAGTGTGTCAGGGTGTTCACTGGGGGGGGTGCAGTGTGTCAGGGAGTTCACTGATGGAGGGGTACAGTGTGTCAGGGTGTTCATTGAGGGGGGGGTACAGTGTGTCAGGGTGTTCACTGAGGGGTGGGTACAGTGTGTCAGGGTGTTCACTGAGGGGTGGGTACAGTGTGTCAGGGTGTTCACTGGGGGGGGTGCAGTTTGTCAGGGTGTTCACTGAGGGGGGGCGGGTGCAGTGTGTCAGGGTGTTCACTGGGGGGGGGCGGGTGCAGTGTGTCAGGGAGTTCACTGAGGGGTGGGTGCAGTGTGTCAGGGTGTTCATTGAGGGGGGGGTACAGTGTGTCAGGGAGTTCACTGAGGGGTGGGTACAGTGTGTCAGGGTGTTCATTGAGGGGGGGGTGCAGTGTGTCAGGGTGTTCATTGAGGGGGGGGTACAGTGTGTCAGGGTGTTCATTGAGGGGGGCAGGTGCAGTGTGTCAGGGTGTTCACTGAGGGGGGGTGCAGTGTGTCAGGGATCTCTGAGGGGGGGGTGCAGTGTGTCAGGGTGTTCACTGAGGGGGGGGGTGCAGTGTGTCAGGGTGTTCACTGAGGGGGGAGTGCAGTGTGTCAGGGTTCACTGAGGGGGGGGGGGTGCAGTGTGTCAGGGTGTTCACTGAGGGGGGAGTACAGTGGGTCAGGGTGTTCACTGAGGGGGGGTGCAATGTGTCAGGGTGTCCGAGGGGGGGTGCAGTGTGTCAGGGATCTCTGAGGGGGGGGTGCAGTGTGTCAGGGTGTTCACTGAGGGGGGAGTGCAATGTGTCACTGTTCACTGAGAGTGGAGTGCAGTGTGTCAGGGTGTCCGAGGGGGGGGTGCAGTGTGTCAGTGTTCACTGAGGGGGGAGTGCAATGTGTCAGTGTTCACTGAGGGGGGAGTGCAGTGTGTCAGTGTTCACTGAGAGTGGGGTGCAGTGTGTCAGGGTGTCCGAGGGGAGGGTGCAGTGTGTCAGGGTGTCCGAGGGGGGGGTGCAGTGTGTCAGGGTGTTCACTGAGGGGGGAGTGCAATGTGTCACTGTTCACTGAGAGGGGGGTGCAGTGTGTTAGGGTGTCCGAGGGGAGGGTGCAGTGTGTCAGGGTGTCCGAGGGGGGGTGCAGCGTGTCAGGGTGTCCGAGGGGGGGGGGGTGCAGTGTGTCAGGGTGTCCGAGGGGGGGGGGGGGTTCAGTGTGTCAGAGTCTTCACTGAGGGGGGGGGTGCAGTTTGTCAGGGTGTTCACTGAGGGGGGAGTGCAGTGTCAGGGTGTCCGAGGGGGGGGTGCAGTGTGTCAGAGTGTTCACTGAGGGGGGGGTTCAGTGTGTCAGGGTGTTCACTGAGGGGGGAGTGCAGTGTGTCAGTGTTCACTGAGGGGGGGGTGCAGTGTGTCAGGGTGTTCACTGAGGGGGGAGTGGGTGCAGTGTGTCAGGGTGTTCACTGAGGTGTGAGTGCAGTGTGTCAGTGTGTTCATTGAGGGGGGGGCGGGTGCCGTGTGTCAAGGTGTTCACGGGGGGGGGTGCAGTGTGTCAGGGTGTTCACTGAGGGGGGGTGCAGTGTGTCAGGGTGTTCATTGGGGGGGGGTGCAGTGTGTCAGGGTGTTCACTGAGGGGGGGTGCAGTGTGTCAGGGTGCTCATTGGGGGGGGGGGTGCAGTGTGTCAGGGTGTTCACTGAGGGGGGGTGCAGTGTGTCAGGGTGCTCATTGGGGGGGGGGTGCAGTGTGTCAGGGTGTTCACTGAGGGGGGGCTGCAGTGTGTCACTGTTCACTGAGAGGGGGGTGCAGTGTGTCAGGGTGTCCGAGGGGGGGGTGTGCAGTGTGTCAGGGTGTTCACTGAGGGGGGGGTGCAGTGTGTCAGGGTGTTCACTGAGGGGGGAGTGCATTGTGTCAGGGTGTTCACTGAGGGGGGAGTGCAGTGTGTCCACTGAGGGGGGAGTGCAGTTTGTCAGGGTGTTCACTGAGGGGGGAGTGCAGTGTGTCAGTGTTCACTGAGGGGGGAGTGCAGTGTGTCAGTGTTCACTGAGGGGGGGGTGCAGTGTGTCAGGGTGTTCACTGAGGGGGGAGTGCAGTGTGTCAGGGTGTTCACTGATGGGGGAGTGCAGTGGGTCAGGGTGTTCACTGAGGGGGGTGTGCAGTGTGTCAGGGTGTTCACTGAGGGGGGAGTGCAGTGTGTCAGTGTTCACTGAGGGGGGGGGGTGCAGTGTGTCAGGGTGTTCACTGAGGGGGGAGTGCAGTGGGTCAGGGTGTTCACTGAGGGGGGTGTGCAGTGTGTCAGGGTGTTCACTGAGGGGGGAGTGCAGTGTGTCAGTGTTCACTGAGGGGGGGGGGTGCAGTGTGTCAGGGTGTTCACTGAGGGGGGAGTGCAGTGGGTCAGGGTGTTCACTGAGGGGGGAGTGCAGTGTGTCAGGGTGTTCACTGAGGGGGGAGTGCAGTGGGTCAGGGTGTTCACTGAGGGGGGTGTGCAGTGTGTCAGGGTGTTCACTGAGGGGGGGGTGCAGTGTGTCAGGGTGTTCACTGAGGGGGGAGTGCATTGTGTCAGGGTGTTCACTGAGGGGGGAGTGCAGTGTGTCCACTGAGGGGGGAGTGCAGTTTGTCAGGGTGTTCACTGAGGGGGGAGTGCAGTGTGTCAGTGTTCACTGAGGGGGGGGGGTGCAGTGTGTCAGGGTGTTCACTGAGGGGGGAATGCAGTGTGTCAGTGTGTTCACTGAGGGGGGAGTGCAGTGTGTCAGTGTGTTCACTGAGGGGGGAGTGCAGTGTGTCAGGGTGTTCACTGAGGTGGGGAGTGCAGTGTGTCAGGGTGTTCACTGAGGTGGGGAGTGCAGTGTGTCAGGGTGTTCACTGAGGGGGGAGTGCAGTGTGTCAGGGTGTTCACTGAGGTGGGGAGTGCAGTGTGTCAGGGTGTTCACTGAGGGGGGAGTGCAGTGTGTCAGTGTGTTCACTGAGGGGGGAGTGCAGTGGGTCAGGGTGTTCACTGAGGGGGGTGTGCAGTGTGTCAGGGTGTTCACTGAGGGGGGAGTGCAGTGTGTCAGTGTTCACTGAGGGGGGGGGTGCAGTGTGTCAGGGTGTTCACTGAGGGGGGAGTGCAGTGGGTCAGGGTGTTCACTGAGGGGGGAGTGCAGTGTGTCAGGGTGTTCACTGAGGGGGGAGTGCAGTGGGTCAGGGTGTTCACTGAGGGGGGTGTGCAGTGTGTCAGGGTGTTCACTGAGGGGGGGGTGCAGTGTGTCAGGGTGTTCACTGAGGGGGGAGTGCATTGTGTCAGGGTGTTCACTGAGGGGGGAGTGCAGTGTGTCCACTGAGGGGGGAGTGCAGTTTGTCAGGGTGTTCACTGAGGGGGGAGTGCAGTGTGTCAGTGTTCACTGAGGGGGGGGGGTGCAGTGTGTCAGGGTGTTCACTGAGGGGGGAATGCAGTGTGTCAGTGTGTTCACTGAGGGGGGAGTGCAGTGTGTCAGTGTGTTCACTGAGGGGGGAGTGCAGTGTGTCAGGGTGTTCACTGAGGTGGGGAGTGCAGTGTGTCAGGGTGTTCACTGAGGTGGGGAGTGCAGTGTGTCAGGGTGTTCACTGAGGGGGGAGTGCAGTGGGTCAGGGTGTTCACTGAGGGGGGAGTGCAGTGTGTCAGTGTTCACTGAGGGGGGGTGCGGTGTGTCAGGGTGTTCACTGAGGGGGGAGTGCAGTGGGTCAGGGTGTTCACTGAGGGGGGAGTGCAGTGGGTCAGGGTGTTCACTGAGGGGGGAGTGCAGTGTGTCAGTGTGTTCACTGAGGGGGGGTGCAGTGTGTCAGGGTGTTCACTGAGGGGGGAGTGCAGTGGGTCAGGGTGTTCACTGAGGGGGTAGTGCAGTGTGTCAGTGTTCACTGAGGGGGGGTGCAGTGTGTCAGGGTGTTCACTGAGGGGGGAGTGCAGTGTGTCAGGGTGTTCACTGAGGAGGGTGTGCAGTGTGTCAGTGTGTTCACTGAGGGGGGATTGCAGTGGGTCAGGGTGTTCACTGAGGGGGGAGTGCAGTGTGTCAGTGTGTTCACTGAGGGGGGATTGCAGTGTGTCAGTGTTCACTGAGGGGGGGGTGCAGTGTGTCAGGGTGTTCACTGAGGGGGGAGTGCAGTGTGTCAGGGTGTTCACTGAGGAGGGTGTGCAGTGTGTCAGGGTGTTCACTGAGGGGGGGGGGTGCAGTGTGTCAGGGTGTTCACTGAGGGGGGAGTGCAGTGTGTCAGGGTGTTCACTGAGGTGGGGAGTGCAGTGTGTCAGGGTGTTCACTGAGGGGGGAGTGCAGTGTGTCAGTGTGTTCACTGAGGGGGGAGTGCAGTGTGTCAGAGTGTTCACTGAGCGGGGGTTCAGTGTGTCAGTGTGTTCACTGAGGGGGGAGTGCAGTGTGTCAGGGTGTTCACTGAGGGGGGGGTGCAGTGTGTCAGTGTTCACTGAGGGGGGGGTGCAGTGTGTCAGGGTGTCCGAGGGGGGGTGCAGTGTGTGAGGTTGTCCGAGGGGGGGGGTGCAGTGTGTCAGGCTGTCCGAGGGGGGGGTTCAGTGTGTCAGAGTGTCCACTGAGGGGGGAGTGCAGTGTGTCAGGGTGTTCACTGAGGGGGGAGTGCAGTGTGTCAGTCTTCAGAGAGGGGGGGGGGTTGCAAAGTGTCAGGGTGTCCGAGGGGGGGGTGCAGTGTGTCAGAGTGTTCACTGAGGGGGGGGTGCAGTGTGTCAGGGTGTTCACTGAGGGGGGGGGTGCAGTGTGTCAGGGTGTCTGAGGGGGGGGGGGGTGCAGTGTGTCAGAGTGTCCGATGTGGGATGCAGTGTGTGAGGTTGTCCGAGGGAAAGTGCAGTGTGTCAGTGAGTTCACTGAGGGGGGAGTGCAGTGTGTCAGGGTGTCCGATGGGGGGGGTGCAGTGTGTCAGGGTGCTCATTGAGGGGGGAGCGGGTGCAGTGTGTCAGGTTGTCCGAGGGGGGGTGCAGTGTGTCAGGGTGTTCACAGAGGGGGGGGGGTGCAGTGTGTCAGGGTGTTCATTGGGGGGGGGGGTGCAGTGTGTCAGGGTGTTCACTGGGGGGGGGTGCAGTGTGTCAGGGTGTTCATTGAGGGAGGTGTGCAGTGTGTCAGTGTTCACTGAGGGGGGGGTGCAGTGTGTCAGGGTGTTCACTGAGGGGGGGTGCAGTGTGTCAGGGTGTTCACTGAGGGGGGAGTGCAGTGTGTCAGGGTGTTCACTGAGGGGGGGGGTGCAGTGTGTCAGGGTGTTGACTGAGGGGGGGGTGCAGTGTGTCAGGGTGTTCACTGAGGGGGGGTGCAGTGTGTCAGGGTGTCCGAGGGGGGGTGCAGTGTGTCAGGGTGTCCGAGGGGGGGGTGCAGTGTGTCAGGGTGTCCGAGGGGGGGTGCAGTGTGTCAGGGTGTCCAAGGGGGGGGGGTGCAGTGTGTCAGGGTGTCCAAGGGGGGGGGTTCAGTGTGTCAGAGTCTTCACTGAGGGGGGGGTGCAGTTTGTCAGGGTGTTCACTGAGGGGGGAGTGCAGTGTCAGGGTGTCCGAGGGGGGGGGTGCAGTGTGTCAGAGTGTTCACTGAGGGGGGGTTCAGTGTGTCAGGGTGTTCACTGAGGGGGGAGTGCAGTGTGTCAGGGTGTTCACTGAGGGAGGTGTGCAGTGTGTCAGTGTTCACTGAGGGGGGGTGCAGTGTGTCAGGGTGTTCACTGAGGGGGGAGTGCAGTGGGTCAGGGTGTTCACTGAGGGGGGAGTGCAGTGGGTCAGGGTGTTCACTGAGGGGGGAGTGCAGTGTGTCAGTGTGTTCACTGAGGGGGGATTGCAGTGTGTCAGTGTTCACTGAGGGGGGGGTGCAGTGTGTCAGGGTGTTCACTGAGGGGGGAGTGCAGTGTGTCAGGGTGTTCACTGAGGAGGGTGTGCAGTGTGTCAGGGTGTTCACTGAGGGGGGGGGTGCAGTGTGTCAGGGTGTTCACTGAGGGGGGAGTGCAGTGTGTCAGGGTGTTCACTGAGGGGGGAGTGCAGTGTGTCCACTGAGGGGGGAGTGCAGTGTGTCAGTGTTCACTGAGGGGGGGTGCAGTGTGTCAGGGTGTTCACTGAGGGGGGAATGCAGTGTGTCAGTGTGTTCACTGAGGGGGGAGTGCAGTGTGTCAGGGTGTTCACTGAGGGGGGAGTGCAGTGTGTCAGTGTGTTCACTGAGGGGGGAGTGCAGTGTGTCAGGGTGTTCACTGAGGTGGGGAGTGCAGTGTGTCAGTGTGTTCACTGAGGGGGGAGTGCAGTGTGTCAGGGTGTTCACTGAGGTGGGGAGTGCAGTGTGTCAGGTTGTTCACTGAGGGGGGAGTGCAGTGTGTCAGTGTGTTCACTGAGGGGGGAGTGCAGTGTGTCAGGGTGTTCACTGAGGTGGGGAGTGCAGTGTGTCAGTGTGTTCACTGAGGGGGGAGTGCAGTGTGTCAGGGTGTTCACTGAGGTGGGGAGTGCAGTGTGTCAGGTTGTTCACTGAGGGGGGAGTGCAGTGTGTCAGGGTGTTCACTGAGGTGGGGAGTGCAGTGTGTCAGTGTGTTCACTGAGGGGGGAGTGCAGTGTGTCAGGGTGTTCACTGAGGTGGGGAGTGCAGTGTGTCAGGGTGTTCACTGAGGGGGGAGTGCAGTGTGTCAGGGTGTTCACTGAGGGGGGAGTGCAGTGTGTCAGTGTTCACTGAGGGGGGAGTGCAGTGTGTCAGGGTGTCCGAGGGGGGGGTGCAGTGTGTCAGTGAGTTCACTGAGTGGGGAGTGCAGTGTGTCAGAGTGTTCACTGAGGGGGGGGGGTAAGTGTGTCAGGGTGTCCGAGGGGGGGGTGCAGTGTGTCAGTGAGTTCACTGAGTGGGGAGTGCAGTGTGTCAGAGTTTTCACTGAGGGGGGGGTAAGTGTGTCAGGGTGTCCGAGGGGGGGGTGCAGTGTGTCAGGGTGTCCACTGAGGGGGGAGTGCAGTGTGTCAGTGTTCACTGAGGGGGGGGGTGCAAAGTGTCAGGGTGTCCGAGGGGGGGGTGCAGTGTGTCAGAGTGTTCACTGTGGGGAGGGGGTGCAGTGTGTCAGGGTGTTCACTGAGGGGGGAGTGCAGTGTGTCAGGGTGTTCACTGAGGGGGGGGGGTGCAGTGTGTCAGGGTGTTCACTGAGGGGGGAGTGCAGTGTGTCAGGGTGTTCACTGAGGGGGGAGTGCAGTGTGTCAGGTTGTCCGAGGGGGGGTGCAGTGTGTCAGGGTGTCCGAGGGGGGGGTGCAGTGTGTCAGGGTGTCCGAGGGGGGGGGGTTCAGTGTGTCAGAGTCTTCACTGAGGGGGGGGGGTGCAGTTTGTCAGGGTGTTCACTGAGAGGGGAGTGCAGTGTCAGGGTGTCCGAGGGGGTGGTGCAGTGTGTCAGAGTGTTCACTGAGGGGGGAGTGCAGTGTGTCAGGTTGTCCGAGGGGGGGTGCAGTGTGTCAGGGTGTCCGAGGGGGGGGTGCAGTGTGTCAGGGTGTCCGAGGGGGGGGGGTTCAGTGTGTCAGAGTCTTCACTGAGGGGGGGGGTGCAGTTTGTCAGGGTGTTCACTGAGAGGGGAGTGCAGTGTCAGGGTGTCCGAGGGGGTGGTGCAGTGTGTCAGAGTGTTCACTGAGGGGGGGGTTCAGTGTGTCAGGGTGTTCACTGAGGGGGGAGTGCAGTTTGTCAGGGTGTTCACTGAGGGGGGAGTGCAGTGTCAGGGTGTCCGAGGGGGTGGTGCAGTGTGTCAGAGTGTTCACTGAGGGGGGGGTTCAGTGTGTCAGGGTGTTCACTGAGGGGGGAGTGCAGTGTGTCAGGGTGTTCACTGAGGGGGGAGTGCAGTGTCAGGGTGTCCGAGGGGGGGGGTGCAGTGTGTCAGAGTGTTCACTGAGGGGGGGTTCAGTGTGTCAGGGTGTTCACTGAGGGGGGAGTGCAGTGTGTCAGTGTTCACTGAGGGGGGGGGTGCAGTGTGTCAGGGTGTTCACTGAGGGGGGGGGGGTGCAGTGTGTCAGTGTTCACTGAGGGGGGGGGTGCAGTGTGTCAGTGTTCACTGAGGGGGGGGGTGCAGTGTGTCAGTGTTCACTGAGGGGGGGGGTGCAGTGTGTCAGTGTTCACTGAGGGGGGGGGGTGCAGTGTGTCAGTGTTCACTGAGGGGGGGGGTGCAGTGTGTCAGGGTGTTCACTGAGGGGGGAGTGCAGTGGGTCAGGGTGTTCACTGAGGGGGGGGGGTGCAGTGTGTCAGGGTGTTCACTGAGGGGGGGTTGCAGTGTGTCAGGGTGCTCACTGAGGTGGGGGGGGAGTACAGTGTATCAGGGTGCCGAGGGGGGGGTGCAGTGTGTCAGGGTGTCCGAAGGGGGGGTGCAGTGTGTTAGGGTGTTCATTGAGGGGGGGGCGGTTGCAGTGTGTCAGGGTGTTCACTGAGAGGGGAGTGCAGTGTGTCAGTGTTCACTGAGGGGGGGGATGCAGTGTGTCAGGGTGTCCGAGGGGGGGGTGCAGTGTGTCAGTGAGTTCACTGAGAGGGGGGTGCAGTGTGTCAGGGTGTCCGAAGGGGGGGTGCAGTGTGTTAGGGTGTTCATTGAGGGGGGGGCGGTTGCAGTGTGTCAGGGTGTTCACTGAGGGGGGAGTGCAGTGTGTCAGTGTTCACTGAGGGGGGGATGCAGTGTGTCAGGGTGTCCGAGGGGGGGGTGCAGTGTGTCAGTGAGTTCACTGAGAGGGGGGTGCAGTGTGTCAGGGTGTCCGAGGGGGGGGTGCAGTGTGTCAGTGAGTTCACTGAGGGGGGAGTGCAGTGTGTCAGGGTGTTCACTGAGGTGGGGAGTGCAGTGTGTCAGGGTGTTCACTGAGGGGGGAGTGCAGTGTGTCAGGGTGTTCACTGAGGGGGGAGTGCAGTGTGTCAGTGTTCACTGAGGGGGGAGTGCAGTGTGTCAGGGTGTCCGAGGGGGGGGTGCAGTGTGTCAGTGAGTTCACTGAGTGGGGAGTGCAGTGTGTCAGAGTGTTCACTGAGGGGGGGGGGTAAGTGTGTCAGGGTGTCCGAGGGGGGGGTGCAGTGTGTCAGTGAGTTCACTGAGTGGGGAGTGCAGTGTGTCAGAGTTTTCACTGAGGGGGGGGTAAGTGTGTCAGGGTGTCCGAGGGGGGGGTGCAGTGTGTCAGGGTGTCCACTGAGGGGGGAGTGCAGTGTGTCAGTGTTCACTGAGGGGGGGGGTGCAAAGTGTCAGGGTGTCCGAGGGGGGGGTGCAGTGTGTCAGAGTGTTCACTGTGGGGAGGGGGTGCAGTGTGTCAGGGTGTTCACTGAGGGGGGAGTGCAGTGTGTCAGGGTGTTCACTGAGGGGGGGGGGTGCAGTGTGTCAGGGTGTTCACTGAGGGGGGAGTGCAGTGTGTCAGGGTGTTCACTGAGGGGGGAGTGCAGTGTGTCAGGTTGTCCGAGGGGGGGTGCAGTGTGTCAGGGTGTCCGAGGGGGGGGTGCAGTGTGTCAGGGTGTCCGAGGGGGGGGGGTTCAGTGTGTCAGAGTCTTCACTGAGGGGGGGGGGTGCAGTTTGTCAGGGTGTTCACTGAGAGGGGAGTGCAGTGTCAGGGTGTCCGAGGGGGTGGTGCAGTGTGTCAGAGTGTTCACTGAGGGGGGAGTGCAGTGTGTCAGGTTGTCCGAGGGGGGGTGCAGTGTGTCAGGGTGTCCGAGGGGGGGGTGCAGTGTGTCAGGGTGTCCGAGGGGGGGGGGTTCAGTGTGTCAGAGTCTTCACTGAGGGGGGGGGTGCAGTTTGTCAGGGTGTTCACTGAGAGGGGAGTGCAGTGTCAGGGTGTCCGAGGGGGTGGTGCAGTGTGTCAGAGTGTTCACTGAGGGGGGGGTTCAGTGTGTCAGGGTGTTCACTGAGGGGGGAGTGCAGTTTGTCAGGGTGTTCACTGAGGGGGGAGTGCAGTGTCAGGGTGTCCGAGGGGGTGGTGCAGTGTGTCAGAGTGTTCACTGAGGGGGGGGTTCAGTGTGTCAGGGTGTTCACTGAGGGGGGAGTGCAGTGTGTCAGGGTGTTCACTGAGGGGGGAGTGCAGTGTCAGGGTGTCCGAGGGGGGGGGTGCAGTGTGTCAGAGTGTTCACTGAGGGGGGGTTCAGTGTGTCAGGGTGTTCACTGAGGGGGGAGTGCAGTGTGTCAGTGTTCACTGAGGGGGGGGGTGCAGTGTGTCAGGGTGTTCACTGAGGGGGGGGGGGTGCAGTGTGTCAGTGTTCACTGAGGGGGGGGGGTGCAGTGTGTCAGTGTTCACTGAGGGGGGGGGTGCAGTGTGTCAGTGTTCACTGAGGGGGGGGGTGCAGTGTGTCAGTGTTCACTGAGGGGGGGGGTGCAGTGTGTCAGTGTTCACTGAGGGGGGGGGTGCAGTGTGTCAGGGTGTTCACTGAGGGGGGGGGGTGCAGTGTGTCAGGGTGTTCACTGAGGGGGGGTTGCAGTGTGTCAGGGTGCTCACTGAGGTGGGGGGGGAGTACAGTGTATCAGGGTGCCGAGGGGGGGGTGCAGTGTGTCAGGGTGTCCGAAGGGGGGGTGCAGTGTGTTAGGGTGTTCATTGAGGGGGGGGCGGTTGCAGTGTGTCAGGGTGTTCACTGAGAGGGGAGTGCAGTGTGTCAGTGTTCACTGAGGGGGGGGATGCAGTGTGTCAGGGTGTCCGAGGGGGGGGTGCAGTGTGTCAGTGAGTTCACTGAGAGGGGGGTGCAGTGTGTCAGGGTGTCCGAAGGGGGGGTGCAGTGTGTTAGGGTGTTCATTGAGGGGGGGGCGGTTGCAGTGTGTCAGGGTGTTCACTGAGGGGGGAGTGCAGTGTGTCAGTGTTCACTGAGGGGGGGATGCAGTGTGTCAGGGTGTCCGAGGGGGGGGTGCAGTGTGTCAGTGAGTTCACTGAGAGGGGGGTGCAGTGTGTCAGGGTGTCCGAGGGGGGGGTGCAGTGTGTCAGTGAGTTCACTGAGAGGGGGGTGCAGTGTGTCAGGGTGTCCGGGGGGGGGGGGGGGGGGGGCTGCAGTGTGTCAGAGTGTTCACTGAGGGGGGAGGTGCAGGGTGTCCGAGGTGGGGGGGTTGCAGTTTGTCTGGGTGTCCGAGGGGGGGGTGCAGGGTGTCCGAGCGGGTGCACTGTGTCAGGATGTCCGAGCTGGTGCAGGGTGCCCGAGCGGGTGCAGGGTGTCAGAGTGTGCGAGAGGGTGCAGGGTGTTCGAGCGGGTGCAGGGTTTCCGAGCGGGTGCTTGGTGTCAGGGTGTCCGAGCGGGTGCAGGGTGTCCGAGCGGGTGCACTGTGTCAGTATGTCCGAGCGGGTGCAGGGTGTCCGAGCGGGTGCACTGTGTCAGGGTGTGCGAGAGGGTGCAGGGTGTGCGAGAGGGTGCAGGGTGTGCGAGAGGGTGCAGGGTGTCCGAGCGGGTGCAGGGTGTCCGAGCGGGTGCAGGGTGTCCGAGCGGGTGCAGGGTGTCCGAGCGGGTGCAGGGTGTGCGAGAGGGTGCAGGGTGTCCGAGCGGGTGCAGGGTGTCCGAGCGGGTGCAGGGTGTCCGAGCGGGTGCAGGGTGTCCGAGCGGGTGCAGGGTGTGCGAGAGGGTGCAGGGTGTCCGAGCGGGTGCAGGGTGTCCGAGCGGGTGCAGGGTGTCCGAGCGGGTGCAGGGTGTGCGAGAGGGTGCAGGGTGTCCGAGCGGGTGCAGGGTGTGCGAGAGGGTGCAGGGTGTGCGAGAGGGTGCAGGGTGTGCGAGAGGGTGCAGGGTGTCCGAGCGGGTGCAGGGTGTCCGAGCAGGTGCACTGTGCCACTGATGGTACGGAGCTGGACCTCACGTGCCCTTCCTTCTTGCTCCCCACTCCAGGAGGTGCTGGCTCACTACTCGCACAGAGCCCTGGATGATGACATGCGCACTCACATGGCGATGGACTGGGTGAGTCGGGAGCACGAGATGCCGGGGATCATCGGCCGCGAGCTGGCCAGCACCGAGCATGAGCTGGAGGAGGCGCGGCTGGCCGGCAAGGAGCTGCGCTTCCACAAGGAGAAGAAGGACATCCTGGTGCTGGCCATCGGCCAACTGGGCCCCAAACACACAACCAACTGCTGAGGCTCTGCCAGCGCCCAGTCTGACTGAGCTGCCGGACAGCGGCAGGCTCCTGGGCGGTCAAAGGGCACCAGCGGCCCCTCTCACGGATAGTTTACACCGTTTTATACTTAATGGGCATTTGCGGCCAGGCTTCACTGACTGACCATCTGCTTATTCTTCAGAGGGAGATGCGGTTAGCACCTCGTGTTGGCAGTGAAGGTTTCTAATGGTCTCCAGCCCTCTGTTTCTCACTCCGTATTTACAGCGTTCATTCTTTTTCACATTTTCGACCGCTTCAAGCTTCAGCTTTTTTTGCACTAATTTGCTGAGGAACCTGGAATGAGCAAGACCAGTCGTAGAGAGCATCCCTCTTCCCCTGCGTGGCACCATCCCTAGTGTCCCAAGCTGACCGATATTGGACACTAAGCCCTCGCACCCGGGAATGAGCAGTGCGATAGATTTCTGTTCTGAAGACACGGGAGCTATTGCTCTGCCTGTTGTGCAGGATTTCCTCGCACTCCCTCCCTCCTTGGTTACTGAGGTTTCTCAGTCAGGACAGATTCTGTAATCTCGCACTCTGATCCAAAGGGCTCCCTCTCACTTCCTCCTGACTGCGTTTTATATTCCGCCAAACTCGTACCAACGCCAGTGTTTTACATAAAGAGCAGTATTATATATTTGATACGTGGTGACTGATGGCTCAGTCCTTTGTACCCAGCCGTTTGATCCAATAAAGCTCGATTGCTTTCTCACATTTCTTGTACTTTTGTGTTGAATGCTCCGCTTCCGGACCTCGATCCCACCGTTGACATCCCCAGACTTTCCCCGGCCCCCGGATCAGCCGTGACATTCCGGACCCTGCCCTTTTTCCCCAGACCTGTCGCACGCCAGCCGAGGTGTAACTCCGCTGGACTCGGTTTCACCTGTGTCCTGTGGGCGCACACGTGTCATGTCCTTTCGACCGTTGGTGTGCAGGGCCCCTGTTCTGCTAAACGTGGATGGAACGGGGGAGAGGCCATTCAGCCCCTCGAGCCTTTTCAGGTCGATCTTGGCTGGTTTGTATCTTCTTCCATCCAACCATCTTGCTTCTATAACCCTCGATACACCTCTCAGTTTGGAAGTTTCCAATTAACCCCCACCTGACACTGCCTCGACAGCTTTTTGGGTGGGGGGGGGGAGGGAGAGTTCCAGATTTCCAATCCCCCTTTGAAGAAGTGCGACCTGACATCATCCCTGAATGGCCTGGCTTGAAATTTAAGGTTTTGCCCCCTTGTCCTAGACCCCTAAATCACACTGCTTCCCCCCCTCCCCCCCCCCGCCCCATCAGTCTACTCTCAATCGTCAGTAAAGTGATGGAAGGGGTCACCACAGTGCTATCAAGTGGTACTTGCTCAGCACTAACCTGCTCAGTGACGCTCAGTTTGGGTTCTGCCTGGGCCACTCAGCTCCTGCCCTCAGTACAGCCTTGGACAAATGAGCTGAACTCCAGAGAACAAAGAGAAGAACAAAGAACAGGCCATTCGGCCCTCCAAGCCTGCGCCAATCTTGATGCCCGCCTAAACTAAAACCTTCTGCACTTCCGGGGTCCATATCCCTCTATTCCCATCCTATTCATGTATTTGTCAAGATGCCTCTTAAACGTCTCTATGGTACCTGCTTCCACCACCTCCCCCGGCAACAAGTTCCAGGCACTCACCACCCTCTGTGTAAAAAAACTTGCCTCGCACATCCCCTCTAAACTTTGCCCCTCTCACCTTAAACCTATGTCCCCTAGTAACTGACTCTTCCACCCTGGGTAAAAGCTTCTGACTATCCACTCTGTCCATGCCGCTTATAACTTTGTAAACCTCTATCATGTCGCCCCTCTACCTCCGTCGTTCCAGTGAAAACAATCCGAGTTTATCCAACTTCTCCTCATAGCTAATGCCCTCCAGACCAGACAACATCCTGGTAAACCTCTTCTGTACCCTCTCCAAAGCCTCCACGTCCTTCTGGTAGCGTGGCGACCAGAATTGCACGCAATATTCTAAGTGTGGCCTAACTAAGGTTCTGTACAGCTGCAACATGACTTGCCTATTTTTATACTCTATGCCCCGACCGATGAAGGCAAGCATGCCGTATGCCTTCAGAGGTGAGGTGTGAGCGACTGCCCTTGGCATCAAGGCAGCCCTGAAAAGTCCATGGGAATCAGGGGGAAAACTCTCCACTGGTTGGAGTCAAACCCAGCGCAAAGGAAGATGGTTGTGGTTGTTGGAGGTCAATCATCTCAGTCCCAGGACATCACTGCAGGAGTTCCTCAGGGTAGTGTCCCAGGCCCAAACATCTTCAGCTGCTTCATCAATGACCTGCCCTCCAGCATAAGGGCAGAAGTGGGGATGTTTGTAGATAATGTTGCAGCTGTGGCACAGTGGGTAGCATGGTCGCCTCTAAATCAGAAGATTGTGGGTTCAAGTCCCACTCCAGGATGTGAGCACAAATATCCAGGCTGACGCTCCCAGCGCCAGTACTGAGGGAGTGCTGCACTGTTGGAGGTGCCACCTCTGAGATGAGATATCCTCGGTTTACTGAGGCCCTGTCTGCCCCTACAGATGGACGTAAAAGATCCCATGGCCAATATTTCGAAGAAAAGCAGGGAAGTTCTCACCAGCATCTTGACCAATATTTTTTCCTCAATCCACATCACAAACACATGATCTGGGTCATTATCACACCGCTGTTTGGGATCTTGCTGTGCACAAGCTGGCTGCCTCGTTTCCTACATTACAACTTCCACAGCACTTTTAACATAACAAAGCGCCTCACAGGAGTGTTAGAAAACAAGCCTGGTCAAAGAAGCGGATTTTAAGGAGGAAAGGGAGGCGGAGAGGTTTAGGGAGGGAATTCCATGGCTCCCCAGGCAGCTGAAGGCACGACCGCCAATGGTGGAGCGATGGGAATCGGGGGACGGGTAAGAGGCCGGAATTGGAGGAGCGCAGAGATCTCGGAGGGTTGTCGGGGCTGGGGGAGGTGACAGAGATAGGGAGGTGAGTGTGGGCCATGGAGGGGATTTGAAAACAAGGATGAGAATTTAAAATCTAGGCATTGCCGGACTAGGAGTCAGTGTAGGTCAGCGAGCACAGTGGGGTGATGGGTGAACGGGACTCGGTGCGAGTTAGGACACGGGGGTAGCAGAGTTTTGGATGAGTATTGGAATAATCAAGTCTAGAGGTAACGAAGACATGAATGAGGGTTTCAGCAGCAGATGAGCTGAGACAGGGGTGAAGTCGGCCAATGTTACGGAGCTGGAAACAGGCTGTGAGGTTGCGTGTATGTGATGGTGAGCAGTTTAGTGGGAGTAGGGTCCAGAGAGCAGGAGGTGGGTCTCATGAACAAGATGAGCTCAGAGAGGGCATAAGGGAAGATCGGAAAGAAACTACAAAGAGATGTGGGTTCAGGGCAGGGGGGAGCATTAGAGGGAGGTTGGCCTGGTGGGCTAGGGGAAGGGAGGGATATGGCAGAGGCAGTTGATCGGATCACAACAGTGACGACACTTCAACAAGTACTTCCTTGGTTGTAAAGTGCTTTGGATGTTCTGTAGTTGTGACTCTACATAAATGCAATTTTTTTTTTATATAATTGCAGTGCTCAGTTCCATTCACAACTACTCAAACTGAAGCTGTCCATGCCCACAAGATCTGAACAACTTTTAGGCCTGAGCTGATAAGTGGCAAGTTACCTTTGCGCCACACAAGTGTCATCTCCAACAAGAGTCTAACCATCTCCCCTTTACATTCAATGGCATTACCATCGCTGAATCCCCCACTATCAACATCCTGGGGGTTACCATTGACCAGAAACTGAACTGGACCAGCCATATAAATACTGTGGCTACAAGAGCAGGTCGGAGGCTGGGAATCCTGAGGCGAGTAACTCACCTCCTGACTCCCCAAAGCCTGTCCACCATCTACAAGGCACAAGTCAGGAGTGTGATGGAATACTCTCCACTTGCCTGGATGAGTGCAGCTCCAACACTCAAGAAGCTCAACACCATCCAGGACAAAGCAGCCCGCTTGATCGGCACCCCATCGACAAACATTCACTCCCTCCACCACCGACGCAGTGGCAGCAGTGTGTACCATCTACACGATGCACTGCAGCAACTCACCGAGGCTCCTTTGACAGCACCTTCCAAACCCGCGACCTCTACCAACTAGAACAGGAAACAGAGTAGTGGTGAACAAAAGCAAAATACTGCAGATGCTGGAAATACTCAGCAGGCCGGGCAGCATCTGCGTGGAGGAAAACAGAGTTCCTGATTCAGGGCACAATTTCAAAATTTTCTGATGACACCAACCTTGGAATTATTGTGAACTCTGAGGATAGTGATAAACTTCAAGAGGTCATTGACAGGGTGGTAGAATGGGCAGACATGTGGACAGGCAGGTGACACAGTGTGAAGTGATACATTTTGGTAGGAAAAATGAGGAGAGGCAATATAAAATAAAGGGTACAATTCTAAAGGGGGTGCAGGAGCAGAGGAACCTGGGGGTATATGTGCACAAATCATTGAAGGTGGCAGGGCAGGTTGAGAAAAGGTTAATAAGATATCTAGGATCCCGGGGCTTTATAAATAGAGGCATAGAGTACAAAAGCAAGGAAGTTATGATAAAACTGTATAAAATACAGGTTCGGCCCTCACTAGAATCCAGTTCTGGACACATTTTAGGAAGGATATGAAGGTATTAGCACAGAAAAGATTTACAAGAATAGTTCCAGGGATGAGGGACTTCAGTTATGTGGATAGATTGGAGAAGCTGGGGCTGTTCTCCTTCGAGAAGGTTGAGAGGAGATTTGATAGAGGTGTTCAAAATCATGAGGGGTCTGGACAGAGTAGATAGGGGAGAAACTGTTCCCATTGGGGGAAGGGGCGAGACCCAGAGGACACCAATTTAAGGTGATCGGCAAAAGAAGCAACAGCGACACAAGGAAAAACCTTTTTTTTTTTTTTACGCAGCGAGTGGTTAGGATCTGGAATGTGCTGCCGGAGAGCGTGGTGGAGGCAGGTTCAATTGTGGAATCGGATAAATCATCTGAAGAGAAAACAATGCAGGGCGACGAGGTAGGGGCGGGGTGAGTGGGACTCGCTAAATCGCTCTTGCAGAGAGCATGAAGGGCCGAGTGGTCTCCTTCAGTGCGGTAACCATTCCGTGATTCCACACGGGCAGCAAGTGCATGGGAACGCCAGCACCTGCGAGTTCCCCTTCAAATCAAACACCACCCTGACTTGGAGCTACATCACCGTTCCTTCATCATTGCTGGGTCAAAATCCTGGAACTCCCTTCCTAACAGCACCGTGGGTGTCCCGACTCCACACCGACCCCCCCCATTGACACCCTGACCGCAGCCTCCGGGGTTTCCAATCCCCACGGCAGCCTCTCCCACTGGGAACGGGAGAGGGGATGGACCCCACCCTCAGCCTCACCGCTGATCAGGACACAGGCAATGCAGATTAACAGCACTCCTACAACCACACAGCACAGAAGGAGTCCATTCGGCCCATCGTGCCTGTGCTGGCTCTTTGAAAGAGCTATCCAATTAGTCCCACTCCCCTCCCCTCCCCCCTCCATATCCCTGCACATGTTTCCACGGGGTTGGTTCCTGCCCTTCTTTCAGTTTGGAGCTGCCCCTGGATCCCCGCAATGTCAGGCTGCCTTGGAAAGTCTCAGCCGCCCTGAAGCCTGAGGCCTGCTCTCCCCAGCCCGCCACCCACTGCGCAGACTCAAAGCGCCGGCGCCAGCGCAGCCGCCGGAAGTCACGCTCGGCTCCGCCCCTTCACTTCCGGCGGTCGCCCAGCCTCTCCGGCAGCAAAGATGGCGGACGTGCTGGATCTCCATGAGGCGGGAGGCGAGGATTTCGCCATGGACGATGAAGGCGACGGTGAATAAACACCTGCCTCCCGACCCCGCCAGTGTGTGTGTCTCTGACCCCCGACCCCGCCAGTGTGTGTGTCTCTGACCCCCGACCCCGCCAGTGTGTGTGTCTCTGACCCCCGACCCCGCCAGTGTGTGTGTGTCTGACCCCCGACCCCGCCAGTGTGTGTCTCTGACCCCCGACCCCGCCAGTGTGTGTCTGACCCCCGACCCCGCCAGTGTGTGTCTGACCCCCGACCCCGCCAGTGTGTGTCTGACCCCCGACCCCGCCAGTGTGTGTCTGACCCCTGACCCCGCCAGTGTGTGTCTGACCCCCGACCCCGCCAGTGTGTGTCTGACCCCCGACCCCGCCAGTGTGTGTGTCCCTGACCCCCGACCCCGCCAGTGTGTGTCTGACCCCTGACCCCGCCAGTGTGTGTCTGACCCCCGACCCCGCCAGTGTGTCTCTGACCCCCGACCCCGCCAGTATGTCTCTGACCCCCGACCCCGCCAGTATGTCTCTGACCCCCGACCCCGCCAGTGTGTGTGTGTCTCTGACCCCCGACCCCGCCAGTGTGTGTGTGTCTCTGACCCCCGACCCCGCCAGTGTGCGTGTCTCTGACCCCCGACCCCGCCAGTGTGCGTGTCTCTGACCCCCGACCCCGCCAGTGTGCGTGTCTCTGACCCCTGACCCCGCCAGTGTGCGTGTCTCTGACCCCCGACCCCGCCAGTGTGCGTGTCTCAGACCCCCGACCCCGCCAGTGTGCGTGTCTCAGACCCCCGACCCCGCCAGTGTGCGTGTCTCAGACCCCCGACCCCGCCAGTGTGCGTGTCTCAGACCCCCGACCCCGCCAGTGTGCGTGTCTCAGACCCCCGACCCCGCCAGTGTGCGTGTCTCAGACCCCCGACCTCGCCAGTGTGTGTCTGACCCCCGACCCCGCCAGTGTGTGTGTCTCTGACCCCCGACCCCGCCGGTGTGTGTCTGACCCCCGACCCCGCCAGTGTGTGTGTCTCTGACCCCCGACCCCGCCAGTGTGTGTGTCTCTGACCCCCGACCCCGCCAGTGTGTGTGTCTCTGACCCCCGACCCCGCCAGTGTGTGTGTCTCTGACCCCCGACCCCGCCAGTGTGTGTGTCTCTGACCCCCGACCCCGCCAGTGTGTGTGTCTCTGACCCCCGACCCCGCCAGTGTGTGTGTCTCTGACCCCCGACCCCGCCAGTGTGTGTGTCTCTGACCCCCGACCCCGCCAGTGTGTGTGTCTCTGACCCCCGACCCCGCCAGTGTGTGTGTCTCTGACCCCCGACCCCGCCAGTGTGTGTGTCTCTGACCCCCGACCCCGCCAGTGTGTGTGTCTCTGACCCCCGACCCCGCCAGTGTGTGTGTCTCTGACCCCCGACCCCGCCAGTGTGTGTGTCTCTGACCCCCGACCCCGCCAGTGTGTGTGTCTCTGACCCCCGACCCCGCCAGTGTGTGTGTCTCTGACCCCCGACCCCGCCAGTGTGTGTGTCTCTGACCCCCGACCCCGCCAGTGTGTGTGTCTCTGACCCCCGACCCCGCCAGTGTGTGTGTCTCTGACCCCCGACCCCGCCAGTGTGTGTGTCTCTGACCCCCGACCCCGCCAGTGTGTGTGTCTCTGACCCCCGACCCCGCCAGTGTGTGTGTCTCTGACCCCCGACCCCGCCAGTGTGTGTGTCTCTGACCCCCGACCCCGCCAGTGTGTGTGTCTCTGACCCCCGACCCCGCCAGTGTGTGTGTCTCTGACCCCCGACCCCGCCAGTGTGTGTGTCTCTGACCCCCGACCCCGCCAGTGTGTGTGTCTCTGACCCCCGACCCCGCCAGTGTGTGTGTCTCTGACCCCCGACCCCGCCAGTGTGTGTGTCTCTGACCCCCGACCCCGCCAGTGTGTGTGTGTCTGACCCCCGACCCCGCCAGTGTGTGTGTGTCTGACCCCCGACCCCGCCAGTGTGTGTGTCTCTGACCCCCGACCCCGCCAGTGTGTGTGTCTCTGACCCCCGACCCCGCCAGTGTGTGTGTCTCTGACCCCCGACCCCGCCAGTGTGTGTGTCTCTGACCCCCGACCCCGCCAGTGTGTGTGTCTCTGACCCCCGACCCCGCCAGTGTGTGTGTCTCTGACCCCCGACCCCGCCAGTGTGTGTGTCTCTGACCCCCGACCCCGCCAGTGTGTGTGTCTCTGACCCCCGACCCCGCCAGTGTGTGTGTCTCTGACCCCCGACCCCGCCAGTGTGTGTGTCTCTGACCCCCGACCCCGCCAGTGTGTGTGTCTCTGACCCCCGACCCCGCCAGTGTGTGTGTCTCTGACCCCCGACCCCGCCAGTGTGTGTGTCTCTGACCCCCGACCCCGCCAGTGTGTGTGTCTCTGACCCCCGACCCCGCCAGTGTGTGTGTCTCTGACCCCCGACCCCGCCAGTGTGTGTGTCTCTGACCCCCGACCCCGCCAGTGTGTGTGTGTCTGACCCCCGACCCCGCCAGTGTGTGTCTGACCCCCGACCCCGCCAGTGTGTGTCTGACCCCCGACCCCGCCAGTGTGTGTCTGACCCCCGACCCCGCCAGTGTGTCTGACCCCCGACCCCGCCAGTGTGTCTGACCCCCGACCCCGCCAGTGTGTGTCTGACCCCCGACCCCGCCAGTGTGTGTCTGACCCCCGACCCCGCCAGTGTGTGTCTGACCCCCGACCCCGCCAGTGTGTGTCTGACCCCCGACCCCGCCAGTGTGTGTGTGTCTGACCCCCGACCCCGCCAGTGTGTGTCTGACCCCCGACCCCGCCAGTGTGTGTCTGACCCCCGACCCCGCCAGTGTGTGTCTGACCCCCGACCCCGCCAGTGTGTGTCTGACCCCCGACCCCGCCAGTGTGTGTCTGACCCCCGACCCCGCCAGTGTGTGTCTGACCCCCGACCCCGCCAGTGTGTGTCTGACCCCCGACCCCGCCAGTGTGTGTCTGACCCCCGACCCCGCCAGTGTGTGTCTGACCCCCGACCCCGCCAGTGTGTGTCTGACCCCCGACCCCGCCAGTGTGTGTCTGACCCCCGACCCCGCCAGTGTGTGTCTGACCCCCGACCCCGCCAGTGTGTGTCTGACCCCCGACCCCGCCAGTGTGTGTCTGACCCCCGACCCCGCCAGTGTGTGTCTGACCCCCGACCCCGCCAGTGTGTGTCTGACCCCCGACCCCGCCAGTGTGTGTCTGACCCCCGACCCCGCCAGTGTGTGTGTCTCTGACCCCCGACCCCGCCAGTGTGTGTGTCTCTGACCCCCGACCCCGCCAGTGTGTGTGTCTCTGACCCCCGACCCCGCCAGTGTGTGTGTCTCTGACCCCCGACCCCGCCAGTGTGTGTGTCTCTGACCCCCGACCCCGCCAGTGTGTGTGTCTCTGACCCCCGACCCCGCCAGTGTGTGTGTCTCTGACCCCCGACCCCGCCAGTGTGTGTCTCTGACCCCCGACCCCGCCAGTGTGTGTCTCTCTGACCCCCGACCCCGCCAGTGTGTGTGTCTGACCCCCGACCCCGCCAGTGTGTGTGTCTCTGACCCCCGACCCCGCCAGTGTGTGTGTCTCTGACCCCCGACCCCGCCAGTGTGTGTGTCTCTGACCCCCGACCCCGCCAGTGTGTGTGTGTCTCTGACCCCCGACCCCGCCAGCGTGTGTGTGTGTCTGACCCCCGACCCCGCCAGTGTGTGTGTCTCTGACCCCCGACCCCGCCAGTGTGTGTGTCTCTGACCCCCGACCCCGCCAGTGTGTGTGTCTCTGACCCCCGACCCCGACAGTGTGTCTCTGACCCCCGACCCCGCCAGTGTGTGTCTCTGACCCCCGACCCCGCCAGTGTGTGTGTCTCTGACCCCCGACCCCGCCAGTGTGTGTGTCTCTGACCCCCGACCCCGCCAGTGTGTGTGTCTCTGACCCCCGACCCCGCCAGTGTGTGTGTCTCTGACCCCCGACCCCGCCAGTGTGTGTGTCTCTGACCCCCGACCCCGCCAGTGTGTGTGTCTCTGACCCCCGACCCCGCCAGTGTGTGTGTCTCTGACCCCCGACCCCGCCAGTGTGTGTGTCTCTGACCCCCGACCCCGCCAGTGTGTGTGTCTCTGACCCCCGACCCCGCCAGTGTGTGTGTCTCTGACCCCCGACCCCGCCAGTGTGTGTGTCTCTGAGCCCCGACCCCGCCAGTGTGTGTGTCTCTGACCCCCGACCCCGCCAGTGTGTGTGTCTCTGACCCCCGACCCCGCCAGTGTGTGTGTCTCTGACCCCCGACCCCGCCAGTGTGTGTGTCTCTGACCCCCGACCCCGCCAGTGTGTGTGTCTCTGACCCCCGACCCCGCCAGTGTGTGTGTCTCTGACCCCCGACCCCGCCAGTGTGTGTGTCTCTGACCCCCGACCCCGCCAGTGTGTGTCTGACCCCCGACCCCGCCAGTGTGTGTGTGTCTGACCCCCGACCCCGCCAGTGTGTGTGTGTCTGACCCCCGACCCCGCCAGTGTGTGTCTGACCCCCGACCCCGCCAGTGTGTGTCTGACCCCCGACCCCGCCAGTGTGTGTCTGACCCCCGACCCCGCCAGTGTGTGTGTCTCTGACCCCCGACCCCGCCAGTGTGTGTCTGACCCCCGACCCCGCCAGTGTGTGTCTGACCCCCGACCCCGCCAGTGTGTGTGTCCCTGACCCCGCCAGTGTGTCTCTGACCCCCGACCCCGCCAGTATGTCTCTGACCCCCGACCCCGCCAGTATGTCTCTGACCCCCGACCCCGCCAGTGTGTGTGTGTCTCTGACCCCCGACCCCGCCAGTGTGTGTGTGTCTCTGACCCCCGACCCCGCCAGTGTGCGTGTCTCTGACCCCCGACCCCGCCAGTGTGCGTGTCTCTGACCCCCGACCCCGCCAGTGTGCGTGTCTCTGACCCCCGACCCCGCCAGTGTGCGTGTCTCTGACCCCCGACCCCGCCAGTGTGCGTGTCTCTGACCCCCGACCCCGCCAGTGTGCGTGTCTCAGACCCCCGACCCCGCCAGTGTGCGTGTCTCAGACCCCCGACCCCGCCAGTGTGCGTGTCTCAGACCCCCGACCCCGCCGGTGTGCGTGTCTCAGACCCCCGACCCCGCCGGTGTGCGTGTCTCAGACCCCCGACCCCGCCGGTGTGCGTGTCTCAGACCCCCGACCCCGCCGGTGTGCGTGTCTCTGACCCCCGACCCCGCCGGTGTGTGTCTGACCCCCGACCCCGCCAGTGTGTGTGTCTCTGACCCCCGACCCCGCCAGTGTGTGTGTGTCTGACCCCCGACCCCGCCAGTGTGTGTGTGTCTGACCCCCGACCCCGCCAGTGTGTGTGTCTCTGACCCCCGACCCCGCCAGTGTGTGTGTCTCTGACCCCCGACCCCGCCAGTGTGTGTGTCTCTGACCCCCGACCCCGCCAGTGTGTGTGTCTCTGACCCCCGACCCCGCCAGTGTGTGTGTCTCTGACCCCCGACCCCGCCAGTGTGTGTGTCTCTGACCCCCGACCCCGCCAGTGTGTGTGTCTCTGACCCCCGACCCCGCCAGTGTGTGTGTCTCTGACCCCCGACCCCGCCAGTGTGTGTGTCTCTGACCCCCGACCCCGCCAGTGTGTGTGTCTCTGACCCCCGACCCCGCCAGTGTGTGTGTCTCTGACCCCCGACCCCGCCAGTGTGTGTGTCTCTGACCCCCGACCCCGCCAGTGTGTGTGTCTCTGACCCCCGACCCCGCCAGTGTGTGTGTCTCTGACCCCCGACCCCGCCAGTGTGTGTGTCTCTGACCCCCGACCCCGCCAGTGTGTGTGTCTCTGACCCCCGACCCCGCCAGTGTGTGTGTCTCTGACCCCCGACCCCGCCAGTGTGTGTGTCTCTGACCCCCGACCCCGCCAGTGTGTGTGTCTCTGACCCCCGACCCCGCCAGTGTGTGTGTCTCTGACCCCCGACCCCGCCAGTGTGTGTGTCTCTGACCCCCGACCCCGCCAGTGTGTGTGTCTCTGACCCCCGACCCCGCCAGTGTGTGTGTCTCTGACCCCCGACCCCGCCAGTGTGTGTGTCTCTGACCCCCGACCCCGCCAGTGTGTGTGTCTCTGACCCCCGACCCCGCCAGTGTGTGTGTCTCTGACCCCCGACCCCGCCAGTGTGTGTGTCTCTGACCCCCGACCCCGCCAGTGTGTGTGTCTCTGACCCCCGACCCCGCCAGTGTGTGTGTCTCTGACCCCCGACCCCGCCAGTGTGTGTGTCTCTGACCCCCGACCCCGCCAGTGTGTGTGTCTCTGACCCCCGACCCCGCCAGTGTGTGTGTCTCTGACCCCCGACCCCGATAGTGTGTGTGTCTCTGACCCCCGACCCCGCCAGTGTGTGTCTGACCCCCGACCCCGCCAGTGTGTGTCTGACCCCCGCCCCCGCCAGTGTGTGTCTGACCCCCGCCCCCGCCAGTGTGTGTCTGACCCCCGACCCCGCCAGTGTGTGTCTGACCCCCGACCCCGCCAGTGTGTGTCTGACCCCCGACCCCGCCAGTGTGTGTCTGACCCCCGACCCCGCCAGTGTGTGTGTCTCTGACCCCCGACCCCGCCAGTGTGTGTCTGACCCCCGACCCCGCCAGTGTGTGTCTGACCCCCGACCCCGCCAGTGTGTGTCTGACCCCCGACCCCGCCAGTGTGTGTCTGACCCCCGACCCCGCCAGTGTGTGTCTGACCCCCGACCCCGCCAGTGTGTGTCTGACCCCCGACCCCGCCAGTGTGTGTCTGACCCCCGACCCCGCCAGTGTGTGTCTGACCCCCGACCCCGCCAGTGTGTGTCTGACCCCCGACCCCGCCAGTGTGTGTCTGACCCCCGACCCCGCCAGTGTGTGTCTGACCCCCGACCCCGCCAGTGTGTGTCTGACCCCCGACCCCGCCAGTGTGTGTCTGACCCCCGACCCCGCCAGTGTGTGTCTCTGACCCCCGACCCCGCCAGTGTGTGTCTGACCCCCGACCCCGCCAGTGTGTGTGTCTCTGACCCCCGACCCCGCCAGTGTGTGTGTCTCTGACCCCCGACCCCGCCAGTGTGTGTGTCTCTGACCCCCGACCCCGCCAGTGTGTGTGTCTCTGACCCCCGACCCCGCCAGTGTGTGTGTCTCTGACCCCCGACCCCGCCAGTGTGTGTGTCTCTGACCCCCGACCCCGCCAGTGTGTGTGTCTCTGACCCCCGACCCCGCCAGTGTGTGTGTCTCTGACCCCCGACCCCGCCAGTGTGTGTGTCTCTGACCCCCGACCCCGCCAGTGTGTGTGTCTCTGACCCCCGACCCCGCCAGTGTGTGTGTCTCTGACCCCCGACCCCGCCAGCGTGTGTGTGTCTCTGACCCCCGACCCCGCCAGTGTGTGTGTCTCTGACCCCCGACCCCGCCAGTGTGTGTGTCTCTGACCCCCGACCCCGCCAGTGTGTGTGTCTCTGACCCCCGACCCCGCCAGTGTGTGTGTCTCTGACCCCCGACCCCGCCAGTGTGTGTGTCTCTGACCCCCGACCCCGCCAGTGTGTGTGTCTCTGACCCCCGACCCCGCCAGTGTGTGTGTCTCTGACCCCCGACCCCGCCAGTGTGTGTGTCTCTGACCCCCGACCCCGCCAGTGTGTGTGTCTCTGACCCCCGACCCCGCCAGTGTGTGTGTCTCTGACCCCCGACCCCGCCAGTGTGTGTGTCTCTGACCCCCGACCCCGCCAGTGTGTGTGTCTCTGACCCCCGACCCCGCCAGTGTGTGTCTCTGACCCCCGACCCCGCCAGTGTGTGTGTCTCTGACCCCCGACCCCGCCAGTGTGTGTGTCTCTGACCCCCGACCCCGCCAGTGTGTGTGTCTCTGACCCCCGACCCCGCCAGTGTGTGTGTCTCTGACCCCCGACCCCGCCAGTGTGTGTGTCTCTGATCCCCGACCCCGCCAGTGTGTGTGTCTCTGACCCCCGACCCCGCCAGTGTGTGTGTGTCTCTGACCCCCGACCCCGCCAGTGTGTGTGTGTCTCTGACCCCCGACCCCGCCAGTGTGTGTGTGTCTCTGACCCCCGACCCCGCCAGTGTGTGTGTGTCTCTGACCCCCGACCCCGCCAGTGTGTGTGTGTCTCTGACCCCCGACCCCGCCAGTGTGTGTGTGTCTCTGACCCCCGACCCCGCCAGTGTGTGTGTGTCTCTGACCCCCGACCCCGCCAGTGTGTGTGTGTCTCTGACCCCCGACCCCGCCAGTGTGTGTGTGTCTCTGACCCCCGACCCCGCCAGTGTGTGTGTGTCTCTGACCCCCGACCCCGCCAGTGTGTGTGTGTCTCTGACCCCCGACCCCGCCAGTGTGTGTGTGTCTCTGACCCCCGACCCCGCCAGTGTGTGTGTGTCTCTGACCCCCGACCCCGCCAGTGTGTGTGTGTCTCTGACCCCCGACCCCGCCAGTGTGTGTGTGTCTCTGACCCCCGACCCCGCCAGTGTGTGTCTGACCCCCGACCCCGCCAGTGTGTGTGCCTCTGACCCCCGACCCCGCCAGTGTGTCTCAGACCCCCGACCCCGCCAGTGTGTCTGTCTCTGACCCCCGACCCCGCCAGTGTGTGTGTCTCTGACCCCCGACCCGCCAGTGTGTGTCTGACCCCCGACCCCGCCAGTGTGTGTGCCTCTGACCCCCGACCCCGCCAGTGTGTGTCTGACCCCCGACCCCGCCAGTGTGTGTCTGACCCCCGACCCCGCCAGTGTGTGTCTGACCCCCGACCCCGCCAGTGTGTGTCTGACCCCCGACCCCGCCAGTGTGTGTCTGACCCCCGACCCCGCCAGTGTGTGTCTGACCCCCGACCCCGCCAGTGTGCGTGTCTCTGACCCCCGACCCCGCCAGTGTGCGTGTCTCTGACGCCCGACCCCGCCAGTGTGCGTGTCTCTGACGCCCGACCCCGCCAGTGTGCGTGTCTCTGACGCCCGACCCCGCCAGTGTGCGTGTCTCTGACGCCCGACCCCGCCAGTGTGCGTGTCTCAGACCCCCGACCCCGCCAGTGTGTCTCTGACCCCCAACCCCGCCAGTGTGTCTCTGACCCCCGACCCCGCCAGTGTGTGTGTCACTGACCTCCGACCCCGCCAGTGTGATTGTCTCTGACCTCCGACCCCGATAGTGTGTGTGTCTCTGACCCCCGACCCTGCCAGTGTGCGTGTCTCTGTCCCCCGACCCTGCCAGTGTGAGTGTCTCTGACCCCCGACCCCGATAGTGTGTGTGTCTCTGACACCCAAACCCGCCAGTGTGTGTCTCTGACCTCCGACCCAGCCAGTGTGCGTGTCTCTGTCCCCCGACCCCGCCAGTGTGCGTGTCTCTGACCCCCGACCCCGCCAGTGTGCGTGTCTCTGACCCCCGACCCCGCCAGTGTGCGTGTCTCTGACCCCCGACCCCGCCAGTGTGCGTGTCTCTGACCCCCGACCCCGCCAGTGTGCGTGTCTCTGACCCCCGACCCCGCCAGTGTGCGTGACTCTGACCCCCGACCCCGCCAGTGTGCGTGACTCTGACCCCCGACCCCGCCAGTGTGCGTGTCTCTGACCCCCGACCCCGCCAGTGTGCGTGTCTCTGACCCCCGACCCCGCCAGTGTGCGTGTCTCTGACCCCCGACCCCGCCAGTGTGCGTGTCTCTGACCCCCGACCCCGCCAGTGTGCGTGTCTCTGACCCCCGACCCCGCCTGTGTGCGTGTCTCTGACCCCCGACCCCACCAGAGTATGCGCGTCTCTGACACCCCCCTTCCCACCCCCTGACCCCACCAGTAAGCCTCCTGTTCCTCCCACTGTCTGTCTTCCCCCACTGACCTGGTCGCTCCCTGCCCTTACACTCACACCCCCACTCGACTCCTCCTTCCCGCACAAAGCGGTGCCTGTGCCCCTGACTGTCCCCCACCCCCACACTGACCCTGTTTGTCTTTTACACAGAAAGTATCCACAAACTGAAGGAGAAAGCAAAGAAGCGAAAGGGCCGAGGCTTTGGCTCCGGTGAGTTCTGTATCATCTGCTTGCGCTTCAGCATGTGATCGTAAGCACTGACGTTCGGCAGGTGGGGGGGGGGTGGGGGGGTTGTTCGTGCTGGGGGTTTGAGGGTCAGCGACGGAGCACAGTCCATCCGATGGGATTCTTGCAGCAGTGCAGAGAGGGTGAAGAGTCTCCAGTGGTTTCCTCTGGATAGGATGTTCAGGAGCGAATCTACGCACAGCAAGCTCCCACAAACAGCAGCGTGAGATGTAACGCATGGTGTGCCACAGGGATGTGTGCTGGAGCCTCAACTTTTTACAATTTATAGAAATGGCTTAGATGAAGGGGCTGAAGGTATGGTTGCTAAATTTGCTGATGACACAAAGATAGGTAGGAAAGTAACTTGTGAAGAGGACATAAGGAGGCTACAAAGGGATATAGATAGGTTCAGTGAGTGGGTAAAGACCTGGCAAATGGAGTATAATGTGGGAAAGAGGGAAATTGTCCACTTTGGCAGGAAGAATGAAAAAGAAGCATATTATCTAAATGGTGAGAGATTGCCGAGCTCGGAGATGCAGAGGGATCTGGGTGTCCTAGTGCATGAATCGCAAAAGGTTAGCATGCAGGTACAGCACGTAATTAGGAAAGCTAATAGAATGTTATCGTTTATCGCGAGGGGAATTGAATATAAAAGTAGGGAGGTTATGCTTCATCTATAGAGGGCAATCTCTGTGTATGTGTTTAATATTGAGAAGGCCGACGCCATTGTTTTCAGTCCTCGCCACAAAATCTGCTGAATCGCCACCGACTCCGTCCCTCACCCTGGCCATTGTCTGAGGTTGAAGGAGACCACTCACAACCTTGCTGTCATATTGACTCTCGAGATGAGCATCTGGCCATATATCCGTGCCATCACTAAGACCACCCCTAACAGAACCTGACTCCACCCGTCTCAGCTCATTCATGCCTTCGTTACCTCTAGACTTGACTATTCCAATGCATTCCTGGCTGGTCTCCCACATTCGATCCTCCGTAAACTTGAGGTCATCCAAAACTCTGTTGCCCTTGACTTAGCCCTCAAGTCCCGTTCACCCATCACCCCTGTGCTCGCTGACCTACACTGGCTCTCAATCAAGCAAGAACGCACCTCCCCCCCCCTCCCTATCTCTGTCACCTGCTCCAGTACTACTGGGGTACTGTAAGGATCAGCACTGGAGTCTCAGCTATTTACAACCGATATCAATCAGTTGGAATCATAGAATAATTAATGCACAGAAAGAAGCCCGTGGTGTCTGTGCCAGCTCTCTAAGAACAACTCACTGAGTGCCATTTGTGCCACACGAGTGCCAGGTAATGATTATCTCCAATAAAAGAGAATCTAACCATTTCCCCCCTCCCCACCCCGATATTCAATGGCATTTCCATCGCCAAATCCCCTACTATCAATGTCCTGGGAGTTATCATTGACCAGGAACTGAACTAGACCAGCCACATGAATGCTGTAGCTATATTGCCTCCCTGGTGCAAGGGTCTTGGACATCACCGAGCGGCTACAAAGTATTCTGGAGGGTGAGGGTGCACAGCCGGAGGTCGTGGTCCATGTCGGTACCAATGATATAGGTAGAAAGAGGGATGAGGTCCTGCAAAAAGAATTTAGGGATCTAGGTAGCAGATTAAAAAGTAGAACCTCAAGGGTTGTAATCTCTGTGTTTCTTCCGGTACCACGGGCTAGTGAGTATACTAATAGGAGGTTAGAGCAGATGAATGCGTGGTTGAGGAGATGGTGCAGGAGGGAGGGCTTTAGTTTCCTGGATCACTGGGCCTGTTTCTGGCGAAGGTGGGATCTGTATAAGATGGACGGGTTGCACCCGAACTGGAACGGGACCAGCATCCTTGCTGGCAGATTTGCTCGTGTTGTTGGGGGGGGTTTAAACTAATTTGGCAGGGGGATGGGATACGGAGTGGAAGCACAGTAGGGGGTGTTGTACAATCAAATATAAATGAGAAGCTAAGTCAGTCTGGAGAGCAGAGTAAATGTAGATCTGTTAAGACTCAAGCAAATAATACAAGGCTGGATTGTATCTATCTTAATGCAAGGAGTCTTACTAGTAAGGCAGATGAATTGAGGGTGTTGATTAACACATGGGAATATGATATTATTGCTATCACTGAGGGAAGGGCAACACTGGCAGCTTAATATCCCAGGGTATAGAATCTTCAGACATGATAGGGGAGGGGTTAAAAGAGGAGGTGACATTGCACTGTTGATTAAAGAGTCAATTACTGCAGTAAGGAGGGATGATATCTTAGAAGGTTCCTCTATTGAGGCCATATGGGTAGAACTTATAAAGAAAAAGGGGGCTATCACTTGGCTGGGTGTGTACTACAGACCTCCAAACAGTCAGGTAGCGATAGAGGAGCAGATATGTAGGCAAATCTCAGAGAGGTGCAAAAATAATCGGGTAATAATAGTAAGGGATTTCAACACCCTGTATTAGTGCAAAAAGCTTAAAGGGGATGGAATTCTTCAAGTGAATTCAGGAGAGCTTTTTGAGCCAGTACGTACTGAGTCCTACAAGAGAAGGGGCAGTACTGGACTTAATCCTAGGGAATGAAGCCAGACAAGTGGTAGAAGTGGCAGTGGGGGAGCATTTCGGGGATCACAGAATCACAGAATAATACAGTGCAGAAGAGGCCCTTCAGCCCATCGAGTCTGCACCGATGCATTAAAATACCTGACCTGTCTACCTAATCCCATTTGCCAGCACTTGGCCCATAGCCTTGAATGTTATGACGTGCCAAGTGCTCATTCAGGTACTTTTTAAAGGATGTGAGGCAACCTGCATCTAACACCCTCCCAGGCAGTGCATTCCAGACTGTCACCACCCTCTGGGTAAAAAAAGTTCTTCCTCAAATCCCCCTTAAACCTCCCGCCCCTCACCTTAAGCTTGTGACCCCTCGTAACTGACCCTTCAACTAAAGGGAACAGCTGCTCCCTATCCACCCTGTCCATGCCCCTCATACTCTTGTACACCTCGATCAGGTCACCCCTCAGTCTTCTCTGCTCCAGTGAAAACAACCCAAGCCTATCCAACCTCTCCTCATAGCTTAAATGTTCCATCCCAGGCAACATCCTGGTGAATCGCCTCTGCACCCCCTCCAATGCAATCACATCCTTCCTATAATGTGGCGACCAGAATTGCACACAGTACTCCAGCTGTGGCCTTATCAAAGTTCTGTACAACTCCAACATGACCTCCCTGCTTTTGTAATCTGTGCCTCGATTGATAAAAGCAAGTGTCTTTTCCTTCTCATCGTACCCTGAATGTTTCTGGTCAACCATGGTTCTCTGGGCTTGTTGCTCCTACCTATTACCCTAGAGGGAACATATTGGGCCTGTTCCCTCCCCATTTCCTTTTTGAATGCCCCCCACTGCTCTTCTGTAGATTTCCCGACAAGTAACTCTTTCCAGTCTACCTTGGCCAGATCCTGCCTTATTTTACTAACATTCGCTTTCCCCCAAATCCAAAACCTTTTTTTGCAACTTGTCTATTTCTTTCTCCATAACAAGCTTAAATTGTACCATGTTGTGATCGCTATCACCAAAATGCACCCCCACCAACACATCAACCACCTGTCTGGCTTCATTCCCCAGAATTAGTTCCAGCACTGCACCCTCCCTTGTTGGATAATGACCATAACTCTGTAAGATTTAAGGTTGTTATGGAAAGGGCATAGAGGGACCGGAAATAAGAGTACTGAATTGGGGAGAAGGCAGATTTCAATATGATAAAACAGGATCTGGCCAAAGTGAACTGGGAGCAGCTTCTTCTAGGAAAGTCTACATCAGACCAGTGGGAGTCATTTAGAACGGTTCAGGTGCAGCATGTTCCTGTAAAGGTGAAGAGCAGGTCCAATAAGTCCAGGGAACCCTGGATGTCAAGGGATATAGAGGGTTGGATAAGGAAAAAGTGCATGGCAGATTCAGAGTGCTGAAAACAGCGGAGGCCTGAGAGGAGTATAGGGGAGTGCTTAAAAAAATAATTAGGTGAGTGAACAGGGGGAACGAAAAACCATTGGCAGATAAAGGAAAATCCCAAGGTGTTTTATAAGTATGTTAGGGGCAAGAGGAACCAGGGAAAAAGTGGGGCCCAATCGGAATCTAAGAGGCAATGTGTGTGTGGATCCGGAGGACATAGAGGTTTTAAATGATTACTTTTCATCTGTGTTCACTGTGGAGAGGGACGATGTAGGTGTAGTGATCAGGGAGGGAGATTGTGATCTACTTGAACATATTAGTATTGAAAGGGAGGAAATATGAGCTGTTTTAGCGGGCTTAAAAGTGGATAAATCCCCAGGTCCAGATGAGGTGTATCCCAGGCTGTTATGTGAAGCAAGGGAGGAGATAGCAGGGGCTCTGACACAAATTTTCAAATTCTCTCTGGCCACAAGCGAGGTACCAGAGGACTGCGAATGTGGTACCATTATTCAAGAAAGGTAGCAGGGATAAACCAGGTAATTACAGGCCAGTGAGTCTAACATCAGTGGTTGGGAAATTATTGGAAAAAGTTCTGAGAGACAGGATTAATCTCCACTTGGAGAAGCAGGGATTAATCAGGGATAGTCAGCATGGCTTTGTCAGGGGGAGATCGTGTCTAACTAACCTGATTGAATTTTTCGAGGAGGTGATGAGATGTGTCGATGAGGGTAAAGCAGTTGATGTAGTCTACATGGACTTCAGTAAGGCTTTTGATAAGGTCCCGCATGGGAGATTGGTTAAGAAAGTAAAGGCCCATAGGATCCAGGGTAATTTGGCAAATTGGATCCAAAACTGGGTGGCGCACTGGTTAGCACCGCAGCCTCACAGCTCCAGCGACCCGGGTTCAATTCTGGGTACTGCCTGTGCGGAGTTTGCAAGTTCTCCCTGTGACCGCGTGGGTTTTCCCCGGGTGCTCTGGTTTCCTCCCACATCCAAAGACTTGCAGGTGATAGGTAAATTGGACATTGTAAATTGCCCCTAGTGTAGGGAGGTGGTAGGGAATATGGGATTACTGTAGGTTTAATATAAATGGGTGGTTGTTGGTCGGCACAGACTCGGTGGGCAGAATGGCCTGTTTCAGTGCTGTATCTCTAAATAAATTTTTAAAAACTGGCTTAGTGGCAGGAGGCAGAGGGTGATGGTCGAGGGTTGTTTCTGCGAGTGGAAGCCTGTGACCAGTGGTGTACCACAGGGATCGGTGCTGGGACCCTTGCTATTTGTAGTGTACATTAATGATTTAGATGTGAATATAGGAGGTATGATCAGTAAGTTCGCAGATGACACGAAAATTGGTGGTGTTGTAAATAGTGAGGGGGAAAGCCTTAGATTACAGGACGATATAGATGGGCTGGTAAGATGGGCGGAGCAGTGGCAAATGGAGTTTAATCCTGAGAAGTGTGAGGTGATGCACTTTGGGAGGACTAACAAGGCAAGGGAATATATAATCGATGGTAGGACCCTAGGAAGTACAGAGGGTCAGAGGGACCTTGGTGTACTTGTCCATAGATTACTGAAGGCAGCAGCACAGGTAGATAAGGTGGTTAGGAAGGCAAATGGGATACTTGCCTTTATTAGCCGAGGCATCGAATACAAGAGCAGGGAGGTTATGATGGAGCTGTATAAAACACTAGTTAGGCCACAGCTGGAGTACTGTGTACAGTTCTGGGCACCACACTATAGGAAGGATGTGATTGCACTGGAGAGGGTGCAGAGGAGATTCACCAGGATGTTGCCTGGGCTGGAGCATTTCAGCTATGAAGAGAGAGTGGATAGGCTGGGGTTGTTTTCCTTAGAGCAGAGAATGCTGAGGGGGGATCTGATTGAGGTATACAAAATTATGAGGGATATTGATAGGTTAGATAGGAAGAAACTTTTTCCCTTAGCAGAGGGGTCAATAACTAGGGGGTATAGATTTAAGGTAAGGGGCAGGAGGTTTAGAGGGGAGTTGAGGAGTAATCTTTTCACCCAGATGGTGGTTGGAATGTGGAACGCACTGCAGGAAGGGGTGGTAGAGGCAGAAACACTCACAACATTTAAGAAATATTTCGATGAGCACTTGAAACGCCATAGCATACAAGGCTACAGGCCAAGTGTGGGAAAATGGGCTTAGTTAGGACGGGTGCTTGATGGTCGGCGCAGGTGCGTTGGGCCGATAGGCCTGTTTCTGTGCTGTAAAAGTCTGTGACTCTAAGAGCAGGTCAGAGACTGGGAATTCTGCAGTGAGTAACTCCCCTTCTGACTCCCCAATGCCTGTCCGCCATCTACAAGGCACAAGTCAGGAGTGTGATGGAATACTCTCCACTTGCCTGGATGGGTGCAGCTCCAACAACACTCAAGAAGCTCGACACCATCCAGGACAAAGCAGCCCGCTTGATTGGCACCCCATCTACAAACATTCACTCCCTCCACCACCGACGCACAGTGGCAGCAGTGTGTACCATCTACAAGATGCACTGCCGCAACTCACCAAGGCTCCTTAGACAGCACCTTCCAAACCCGCGACCTCTACCAACTAGAAGGACAAGGGCAGCAAATGCATGGGAACACCACCACCTACAAGTTCCCCTCCAAGCCACACACCATCCTGACTTGGAACTATATCGGTCGTTCCTTCACTGTCGCTGGGTCAAAATCCTGGAACTCTCTTCCTAACAGCACTGTGGGTGTACCTACCCCACATGGACTGCAGCGGTTCAAGAAGGCAGCTCACCACCACCTTCTCAAGGGGCAATTAGGGATGGGGCAATAAATGCTGGCTTTGCCAGCGACGCCCACATCCCGTGAAAGAGTAAAAAACATAGTGCCCAGGCAGCTGAAGGCACGGCCGCCAGTGGTGGAGCAATTAACTTCAGGGATGTGTAGGAGGGCAGGTATGTCAGAGGGTTGTAGGAGGTTACAGAGATAGGGAGGGGGCGAGGGGGCCATGGTGGGATTTGAAAACAAGAACGAGAGTTTTAAAATGGAGGCATTGCTGGACCAGGAGCCAGTGAAGGTTAGCGAGCACAGGGAGGTGATGGGTGAACAGGACTCGGTGCGAGTTCGGATACCAGCAACAGAGATTTAGATCACCTCAAGTTTACTGAGGGTGGATGATGGGAGAGTCTGGCTAAGGGAGCATTGGAATAGTCAAGTCTAGAGGTAACTAAGGCCAGGGAGCAGAAGCAGGAAGAGAAATGGTGATTGCCTGCGATTGGATTGATAAGAATGGAACCAGGAGTTCGCAGTCCCCTGCAGCTGGATGACAGAGAGGTGTTGGAGGGGGATGATGTCATCAATTATACCAAAGGTATACTAAATGAAGGATGTGGGGGGGATAGGTTACCACAGTCATTATCATATACGATGTCTTTGATAAAGGTCGAAACCTGTGGGCATACACACAGACCACAAGGGAACGCATAAGAACACAAGAAATAGGAGCAGGAGGCCATTCAGACCCTCGAGCCTGCTCCGCCATTCATTATCACGCTCGAGATCACATTCACTCCACTTTCCCGCTCTAACTCCCCTCCCCCCATATCCTTTTACTTCATCCAAAAATAATTATTGCGCTCAGCTTTGAATACACTCAACGATTTGAGCATCCACAGCCCTCTTGGCTAGAGAATACCAAAGATTCACAAACCTCTGAGTGAAGAAATTTCTCCGCATCTCAGTCCAAAATGGCCGACCCCTCATCCTGAGATTTTCTCCCTGGGTTTTCGCCATTCCAGCCGGTGGGGGGGGGGGGGGGAGGAAACAAGCTTCTCAGCATCTACCCTGTCAAACCCCCTCAGAATTTTATGTTACAAAGAGATATCGCATTCTCCTAAATTCCAGAGAATACAGATCCAATTTCTCCTCATAGGCAACCCCCTCATCCCAGGAATCAATCTAGTGGACATCGTTTCATTCCCTCTAAGGCAAATCCTTTGGTAAGGAGACCAAAACTGTACACAGTCCTCCAGGTGTGGTCTCACCAAGGCCCTGTACAATTGCAGCTAGCTCCCCTTATTAATCCCCCTCTAATAAAGGCTAATATACTATTTGCCTTCCTAATTGCTTGCTGTACCAGTGTCATGTACGAGGACAGCTAAAGCCCTCTGAACACCAACATTAAATATCTTGTCACCGTTTAAAAAATATTCTTTTCTATTCTTCCTCCCAAATATCTCAACTCTCTGCAACCAGTCCTGGTCACCACACTTCAGGAAGGACGTGAGGGTCCTTGAGAGGGTGCAGAGGAGATTTACTAGAATGGTTCCAGGGATGGGGGATTTTAGTTACAAGGTTAGGTTGGAGAAGCTGGGGTTGTTCTCCCTGGAGCAAAGGAGATTGAGGGGAGATTTGATGGAGGTGTACAAGATTATGACAGGTTTAGACAAGGAAAAACTGTTCCCGTTAACTGATGGTACAAGGACTAGGGGACACAGATTGAAGATTTTGGGTAAGAGATGCGGGGGGCGGGTGGGGTGGGTTGTGAGAGAACTTTTTTACACAGCGGGTGGTCATGACCTGGAACTCGCTGCCCACGAGGGTGGTGGAAGCAGAGATGGTGAATGATTTCAGAAGGAAATTGGACGGGCACTTGAAGTAAAAGACTTGCAGGGCTACTAGGATTGAGTGGGGAATCAGACTAATTGGATTGCTCTATAGAGAGCTAGCATGGGCTCAGTGGGCCGAGTGGCCGCCACCTTTGCTGCAATGACACTTTCCCACATTACACCCCATCTGGCACTGTCTTGCCCACTCATTTAATACATCTATATATTTGAAGACACTTTGGGTCCTCCTCATGGCTAAGCTTCCCACCGAGCTTTGTATCATCAGAAAACACATTACAATCGGTCCCTTCATCCAAGTTACAGAGTCATTATTACATGGTAATTTGTCTGCTGTACTTAGCAACTGACAAGGCAGTGCCAAACTTCAAACATAGCTGAAGGTCCTGCTATATATCATGGAGGTGGCTGATTGACTGTTTACTGAAACATAGTCTCCTCATACACAGCTCCTGTAAAATGATCAAAAAAAGACATCCTCTGCCTGTACATGCTCTGGGCTGGGTAATCTGCAGGGCCAAGGGGAAAGGGCAAGGAGTGGGACTTTTTTTCGTTCATGGGATGTGCGCGTCGCTGGGTAGGTCAACATTTATTGCCCATTCCTAATTGCCCCTTGAGAAAGTGGTGCTGAGTTGCCTTCTTGAACCGCTGCAGCCCACAGTGCTGTTAGGGAGTTCCAGGATTTTGACCCAGCGACAGTGAAGGAACGGCGATATAGTTCCAAGTCAGGATGGTGTGTGACTTGGAGGGGAACTTGCAGGTGGTGGTGTTCCCATGTATTTACTGCCCTTGTCCTTCTAGTTGGTAGATGTCGCGGGTTTGGAAGGTGCTGTCTGAGGAGCCTTGGTGCGTTGCTGCAGTGCATCTTGTAGATGGTACACACTGCTGCCACTGTGCGTCGGTGGTGGAGGGAGTGAATGTTTGTAGATGGGGTGCCAATCAAGCGGGCTGCTTTGTCCTGGATAATGTCGAGCTTCTTGAGTGTTGTTGGAGCTGCACCCATCCAGGCAAGTGGAGAGTATTCCATCACACTCCTGACTTGTGCCTTGTAGATGGTGGACAGGCTTTGGGGAGTCAGGAGGTGAGTTACTCACCACAGAATTCCCAGCCTCTGACCTGCTCTTGTAGCCACGGTATTTATATGGCTACTCTAGTGCAGTTTCTGGTCTTTGCATCCTTAAACCTCTCCGCCTCTCTCCTTGAAGACACTGCTGAAAACTGACTACATTCCTGCCCTGATATCTCCTCCTGTGGCTCCCTGTCGAATCTTGTCTGATTTATGCTTCTGTGTAGTGGCTTGTGACGCTTTGCTAAGGTTAAAGGCGCAATATAAATGCTTGTTTCTGATGTGCCTGCTGACACAGGCTGGGATCTTTCTGTGCTGCTGTTTGCTGACTGACTCTCTCTCTCTCCTTTGTGCAGAGGAAGGTGCTCGGTCCAGACTGCGTGAAGACTACGACTCTGTGGAGCAGGATGGCGATGAGCCCGGGCCCCAGCGCTGTAAGTACACGGCCTGTAGGCCAGGGTTCTGGGTTCGGCCTGGTTCAGAATGGAGGGTAAAGTCCAGCCGTGTAGGCACCGAGGTTGGCCCGTGCACAGGAGCGTGCCTGAGAGAGTCGTAGACTGTCCCGTGCTTGGGAAAGAGATGTTTTTTGTCTGCTTCTCCTCTCCATCATGGAAGCCAGGCTGGGATGGGGTTGTAGGTGGATCCGCGGGACTCCGTTACACGCCCCCGGTGCAGTTTACTCAATGCCCTGTGTTTCTTCTCACCGAATGGGCGGGTACAGTGGGTCAGACACCAGCCTGTCACCCCAGGCTTCTGACCCAGCCCGATGGCGGTGGGGGGGGGGCGGGTGGAAGAAGTGCCCCCGGGACGGGGATGGTTCAGGAGTAGGAGTGGTCCTCTCTCTGGCCCCGGGCTGATGTTCCCATCGCTGTGCTTGCAGCTGTCGAAGGTTGGATTCTGTTCGTGACTGGAGTCCATGAAGAGGCCACCGAGGAAGACATCCACGACAAGTTTGCCGAGTATGGTGAGATCAAGAACCTGCACCTGAATCTGGATCGTCGCACGGGCTACCTGAAGGTGAGAGGGGTGGTGCTGTACTCCGGGGACTGGAGTAGATACAATCGACCCCGAATTCAAACCCCCTCCACGCCCGCCCCCAAAAGAGGTGGGTGGGATGGGGCCAAGGGGTGAGTGAGTCCGTGGCGAGGTGCCGTGGGGAGGAGTGGGATGTGGTGAGGTGAGTGCTGCCGGAGTTGTGAGGAGCGGGTACTGAATGTGAAGCCCGTGTTTGTGCTGCAGGGCTACGCTCTGGTGGAGTACGAGACCTACAAGGAAGCCCAGGCAGCGATGGAGGGGCTGAACGGCTCCGAGCTGGCCGGGCAGCCCATCAGTGTGGACTGGGGTTTCGTCAGAGGGCCTCCCAAGAGCAAGCGGAGGTAAGTTAATGTCAGTTCACATCTGGGGAATCGAGGCCTTGGGGGGGGGGGGGGGGAGGGGGGGCGTCAGGCCCCGGGGGAAGGTGGGGGGGGGGGGAAATCGGGGGCTCCACTGGGACGGACCGGGGATGGGGATTTGGGCGAGGGATGGGGTTCAGGGGCGGGAGATGAGGGAAAGGTGTGATTATTTATTTCCCCCCTCTTTTTTTTTTCCCCCGTACAGGAGTGGGCGCAGGAGGAGCCGGAGTCCGGATCGGAAGCGACATTGATCCGGAGCAGACTGGAAGAGGCTGGGACGGGGGGGTGGGGGGGTTAGAGTGGGGGTGGCATTATTGTGGCTGGAATTTCCATGTGTTGTTTTGTCTCTGGAATGTGTTTTTATTTACCTAGTTTTCCCTTTATCGAGGTGGGGTCTGTGATATCGAGTTTGGTGGTTTGTCAACAATAAAACCCTTCAACCCAGTCCTTCCTGAAACCTCTCAATTCAGCTCGGTAGCTGCAAGGGGTTGGTGGGGACGTGCATGGAAATCCCATCCACTGGGTCACCAATGGTGGGGCGTTGAAAATCCCGGATGGGTTCTGGGTCAGAATCTTGGAGGATTGTAGGGGCTGGAAGAGATTACAGAGATAGGGAGGGGGCGAGGCCATGGAGGGATTTGAAATCGAGGCGCCGCTGGACTGGGAGTCGGTGTCGGTCAGCGTGAACGGGACTTGGAGCGAGTTAAGGTACGAATGGCAGAGTTGTGGCTGAGCACGTAGTTCGTACTGGTTGGCTTGCATAGAGCGACACAAAATATTGGACCCATCTGGCTGTGCCTGTGTTTGTGCTCAATGCAAACCTCCTCAAACTGTGTCTACAGAGTGGTTTTCACCCCCGTCAGGGTCAGTGGTGGAACACTGCTGTTCACAATGTAAAGAAATAAGGGAATATGATGTTGTGGCAATAATGGGAATGTGGCTTAAAAGTGGTGAGGACTGGGCATTAATATACAAGGATATACAGCGTTCAGAAAAGATAGAGAATGAGAAAAGGGAGATGAGGTGGCAGTACTGATCAGCCAAGATATTGTGGTGTTGGAAAGGCAGGGGGCAAGAACAGAATCCATTTGGTTAGAGTTGACAAGAAAAATAGGGTGTGATGGCACTGCTAGGGGTATTCAATAGGCCTCCAAATAGAGAAAGAGGCAGAGGAGAAAATCTCCAGGCAAATTACAGAGATGTGCAAGAACTATAATGCGGTGACATTTAGTTACCCAAACATCGATTTGGGGTACTGTTAGAGTTGAGGGTGAGGTTCTGGATTGAGTGCAGGAGAACTTCCTTGATCGGTATGTTCTCAGCCCAGCTAGAAAGGAGGAGTTGCTGGATCGGGTGCTGGGACGTGAGGTGGACCAAGTGTCTGTGGGGGAGCGCTTGGGGAAGAGTGATCATCGTATCATGACGTCTAGCAATTCAGGAAAGCGAGGGATGATATGAAGTAGAACAGCTCAATTGGAAGAGGGTTAATTTCAATGGGATAAGAAGGGATCCAACCGGGATAAAATTGAACCAAAGACTTAGAGGGAAAACTGTAACGTAACACTGGGTTATCTTTAAGCAAGAGATGTTTCAGGTACAGTCTGGGTACATTCCAACAAGGGTGAAAAGTAGGGGGAATCAAAAACAGGGCTCCTTGGATGATGAGGGAGATTATGATGAAATAAAAAAAAAGGTAAATGATGGATATTGGGTGAATTCTTCACATAAGAGCCAGGCCAAATACAATAAGTTGAGAGGGGAGGTGAAGAGGAAAATAAGACTGGCAAAGGGAGAAGATGAGAATAGACTGGCAGTCAACATAAAAAGGAACCCAAAAATCTTCTACCGACATGCAAGTAGTAAGCGGTGGAGTGTGACCTAAGAAGCACAAAGAGGGTAATATATGCTTAGTGGCACAGAGCAAGGCTAATGCATACTTTGTATCGGTGGAAGAGGAATCTGACAAAATATCAGTAGAAGTAAAAGAAAATTGAGAGGGAGGTAGTACTGGAAAGGCTGGCTCTGCTTAGGATAGATAAGTCACCAGGTCCAGATGGCTTGTATCCCAGGTTGGTAAAGCAAGTGGGGGTGGAGATGGCGGAAGGGCTTGTCATAATCTTCCCTGGATACGGCGGAGGTGCCAGAGGATTGGAGACTGGCAAATGCGACACCCTTATTCAAGAAAGGGTATCAGGACAGTCCTAGCAACTATAGGCCAGTTAGTTCAACATCAGTGGTGGGTAAGATTTTAGAAACAATAATCAGGGGGAGAGCAACAGGCACTTGGAGAGGTTTGAGTTAATTAGGGAGAGTCAGCACAGATTTGTAAAAGGCAGATCGTGCTTGACTAATTGAATTTTTTGATGAAGTAACAGAAGGTTGATGAAGGGAATGCGGTGGACATTGTTTATATGGATTTGAAGAAAGCGTTTGATAAAATACCACATAAAAAGCTGGTTGACAAAATTGAGGCTCCGTGTCCAGTTGGATAAAAAATTTGGGTTAAAGACAGAAAACAGAGTCAGACTGGAGAATGGTGGACAGCGGTGTTCCCCAAGGGTCAGTGCTAACACCACTGTATTTTTTGATGTACATAAATGACTCGAATCTTGGAATACAGAGTAGAATCTCAAAATTTGCTGATGATACCTAACTTAGAGGTGTGGCAAACAGTGAGGATGATGCCAATTGCCTGCAAAAGCAGAATGGGTGGACAAGTGGTAGATGGCATTTAATACAGAGAAGTGTGAGGTGATGCATTTTGGCAGAAGGGATAGGGAGAGGCAATATAGTCTTAATGGCACAGTTATAAAGAGTGTACAGGGACAGAGGGACCTGGGGGTTCATGTGCATCGATCTTTGAAGGTAGCAGGACATATTGAGAGAGTGGTTAGCAAAGTATATGGGATCTTGGGCTTCATAAATAGAGGCATTGAGTACAAAAGCAGGGAAGTTGTGCTGAACCTTTATAAAGTTCTGGTTAGGCCCCAACTGGAGTATTGTGTCCAGTTCTGGTCACCACACTTTAGGAAGGATGTGAGGGTCCTTGAGAGGGTGCAGAGGCAATTTGCCAGAATGGTTCCTGGGGTGTGAGGGATTTTAGTTACAAGGTTAGGTTGGAGCTCCTTATAGTTTTGGTCCAAGCATGGACAAAAGAGCTGAACTCCAGAGGTAAGGTGAGAGTGACTGCCCTTGACATCAAGGCAGCATTTGACTGGGTACGGCATCAAGGAGCCCGAGCAAAACCAAGCCAATGAGAATCAGGGGAAAACTCTCTGCTGGTTGGAATCATAACTGGCATAAAGGAAGATGGTTGTGGTTGTTGGAGGTCAATCATCTCAGCTCCAGGACATCACTGCAGGAGTTCCTCAGGGTAGTGTCCTAGGCCCAACCATCCCCAGCTGCTTCATCAATGGCCTTCCTTCAATCATAAGGTCAGAAGTGGGGATGTTCGCTGATGCAGAATATTCAGCATCATTTGTGACTCCTCAGATACTGAAGCAGTCCGTGTCCATTTGCAGCAAGACCTGGACAACATCCAGGTTTGGGCTGCTAAGTGGCAAGAAACATTCGTGCCACACAAGTGCCAGGCAATGACCATCTCCAACAAGAGAGAATTTAACCATCTCACCTTGACATTCAATGGTATTATCATCACTGAATCCCCCACTATCAACATCCTGGGGCTCATCATTGACCAGAAACTGAACTGGAATAGCCATATAAATACTGTCGCTACAAGAGCAGGTCAGAGGTTGGGAATTCTGTGGTAAGTAACTCACCTCCTGACTCCCCAAAGCCTGTCCGCCATCTACAAGGCACAAGTCAGGAGTGTGATGGAATACTCTCCACTTGCCTGGATGGGTGCAGCTCCAACAGCACTCAAGAAGCTCGACACCATCCAGGACGAAGCAGCCCGCTTGATTGGCACCCCATCTACAAACATTCACTCCCTCCACCACCGACGCACAGTGGCAGCAGTGTGTACCATCTACAAGATGCACTGCAGCAACTCTCCAATGCTCATTCAACAGCACTTTCCAAACCCTCAACCTCTACCACCTGGAAGGACAAGGGCAGGAGATGCATGAGAACACCACCACCACCTTCTCATAGCGTGATACAGCACAGAAACAGGCCCTTCGACCCATCATGTCTGTGCTGGCCATCAAGCACCTAACTAATCACATTTTCCAGTACTTGGCCGGAATGCTATGATATTTCAAGAGCTCATCTAAATACTTCCCAAATATTGCGAGGCCTCCTGCCTCCACCACCTCAGGCAGTGCACTCCAGATTCCAACCACCCCCTGGGTGAAAAGATTTTTCCTCAAATTCCCGCCAAACCTCCTACCCCACACCCTGAATCCATGCCCCCCCCCCCCCCCCCCCCACCGGTTCCTGACCCCTCCGCCAAGGGAAAAAGTTTCCTCCTATCTAACCTATCAATGCCCCTCATAATTTTGTATACCTCAATCATGTCCCCCCTCAGCTTTCTCTGCTCTCAGGAAAACAACCCTAGCTTATCCAGCCTGTCTTCATAGCTGAAATACTCCAGCCCAGGCAACATCCTGGTGAATCTCTTCTGCACCCTCCCCAGTGCAGCCACATCCCTCCTATAGTGTGGTGACCAGAACTGTACACAGTACTCCAGCTGTGGCCTAACTAGCGTTTTATACAGCTCCATCATAACCTCCCTGCTCCCACATTCCACGCCTCGGCCAATAAAGGCAAGCATCCCACATGCCTTCCCAACCACCCTATCTGCCTGTGCTGCTGCCTTCAGTAATCTATGGACAAGTACACCAAGGTCCTTCTGACCTGCACCTCCCAAGGTCCTGCCATGCATTGTATATTCCCTTGCCTTGTTAGTCCTCCCAAAATGTATCACCTCACACTTCAGGATTAAATTCTATTTGCTACTGCTCCACCCATCTTACCAGCCCATCTATATCTCCCCGCAATCTAAGGACTTCCTCCCCACCATTACAACACCACCACCCCTAGTGCCATCCGTGAACCCACCGATCATACCTCCTACACTCACGTCCAAACCACCAATGCAAACCAAAAACAGCAAGGGTCCCAGCACCGATCCCCGCGTTACACCACTGGTCACAGTCCTCCAATCGCAAAAACAGCCCCCAACCACCACCCTCCACCTCCTGCCGCAAAGCCAATCCCGGATCTAATCCGCCAAATTGCCCTTGATTCGATAGGCTCCCACCCTCCTAACCAATCTCCCAAGCAGGAACCCATCAAAAGCCCCACTGATATCCATGTACACCACATCCACTGCTCCACCCTCATCTACACATCCAGTCACCACCTCGAAAAATTCAATCATGTTAGTTAAACATGATCTCCCTCTGACAAAGCCATGCAGACGATCCCTGATTAATCCCTGCCTCTCCAAATTGAGATTAATCCTGTCTCTCAGAATTTTTTCCAATATTTTCCCAACCACTGATGTTAGATTCACCGGCCTGTAATTGCCTGGTTTATCCCTGCTCCCCTTCTTGAATAATGGTACCACATTCGCTGTCCTCCAGTCCTCTGGTACCTCTCCTGTGGCCAGAGAGGATTTGAAAATTTGTGTCAGAGCCCCTGCTATCTCCTCCCTTGCCTCACATAACAGCCTGGGATACATCTCATCTGGGCCTGGGGATTTATCCACTTTTAAGCCCGCTAATACAGCTAATACTTCCTCCTTTTCTTAAGAGCAATTAGGGATGGGCAATAAATGCCAGCCTAGTCAGTGATGCTCACATCCCCCAAACAAGTTTTAAACAACTTGGAGTGCATATCCACAGATCCCTGAAGGTGGCTGGACAGGTAGATAAGGTGGTCAAGAAGGCATACGGGACACTTGCCTTTATTGGCTGAGACATAGATTATCAGAGCTGGGAGGTTATACTGGGGACTGTATAAAGCACTGGTTAGGCCACAGCTGGAGCATTCAAGAAAGGTAGCAGGGATAAACCAGGTAATTACAGGCCAGTGAGTCTATCATCAATGGTTGGGAAACTATTGGAAAAAGTTCTGAGAGACAGGATTAATCTCCACTTGGAGAAGCAGGGATAGTCAGCACGGCTTTGTCAGGGGGAGATCGTGTCTAACTAACTTGATTGAATTTTTCGAGGAGGTGACTAGATGTATAGATGAGGGTAAGGCAGTTGATGTAGTCTACATGGGCTTCAGTAAGGCTTTTGATAAGGTCTCGCATGGGAGATTGGTTAAGAAGGTAAGAGCCCATGGGATCCTTGGCAATTTGGATCCAAAATTGGCTCAGTGACAGGAGGCAGAGGGTGATGGTCGAGGGTTGTTTTTGCGAGTGGAAGCCTGTGACCAGTGGTGTACCACAGGGATCGGTGCTGGGACCCTTGCTGTTTGTAGTGTACATTAATGATTTAGACGTGAATATAGGAGGTATGATCAGTAAGTTCGCTGATGACACGAAAATTGGTGGTGTCGTAAATAGTGAGGAGGAAAGCCTTAGATTACAGGACGATGTAGATGGGCTGGTAAGATGGGCAGAGCAGTGGCAAATGGAGTTTAATCCTGAGAAGTGTGCGGTGATGCATTTTGGGAAGACTAACAAGGCAAGGGAATATACAATGGATGGTAGGACCCTAGGAAGTACAGAGGGTCAGAGGGACCTTGGTGTACTTGTTCATAGATCACTGAAGGCAGCAGCACAGGTAGATAAGGTGGTTAGGAAGGCATATGGGATACTTGCCTTTATTATCTGAGGCATAGAATATAAGAGCAGGGAGGTTATGTTGGAGCTGTATAAAACGCTAGTTAGGCCACAGCTGGAGTACTGTGTACAGTTCTGGGCACCACACTATAGGAAGGATGTGAATGCACTGGAGAGGGTGCAGAGGAGATTCACCAGGATGTTGCCTGGGCTGGAGCATTTCAGCTATGAAGAGAGACTGGATAGGCTGGGGTTGTTTTCCTTCGAGCAGAGAAGGCTGAGGTAGAGGCCTGCCTTAGGTCAGGTAAAAGAACTCAACCGGCCCACAACCCGCCCGAGCCCAACCCGGCCCGAGTCCCTTCGAGTTTGCCCCGAGCCCGACCCGACTTACCTTCCTGGCATCGAACATGGAAGAAGCTGCAGTGCATGCGAGATGACGTCATACTGCTCAGACTCAGTTTTGTCCTGGACTCAGGTAAGTTTTTTAAAATTTTTAATACTTACTGGCAGAGCACCTACCGTGTGTGTCCGGCCCGATCCGACTCGATCCAGACTGGGCCTAACCCGACCCGAGCCTGAAAGCCAAAAGCCTCAGAAGATGGGCCCGAACCCGACAAAAGGGGGGACATGATTGAGGTATACAAAATTATGAGGGGCATTGATAGGTTAGTTAGGAAGACACTTTTTCCTTTAGTGGAGGGGTCAAGAACCAGGGGGCATAGATTTAAGGTAAGGGGCAGGAGGTTTAGGGGGGATTTGAGGAAAAATCTTTTCACCCAGAGGGTGGTTGGAATCTGGAACACACTGCCTGAAGAGGTGGTAGAGGCAGGAACCCTCACAACATTTAAGAAATATTTAGATGAGCACTTGAAAAGCCATAGCGTACAAGACTACGGGCCAAGTGCTGGGATTAGAATAGTTAGGTGCTTGATGGCCAGCACAGACACGATGGGCCGAAGGGCCTGTTTCTGTGCTGTATAACTCTATGACTCAATGGAGTACTGTGTGCAGTTCTGGTGACTGCACTATAGGAAAGATGTGATCGCATTAGAGAGGGTACGGAGGAGATTTACGAGGATGTTGCCTGGATTGGAGGGTTAAGATGGAGTGGATAAGAAGGCTTGGTTGAGGGGTACATATCCAGCAGTCGTAGGTTTAGGGTAAGAGGTCGGAGGTTTAGAGGGGATTTGAGGGGAAGTTCTTTCCACCCAGAGGGTGGTGGTGATCTGGAACTCACTGCTTAACAGGGCAGTAGAGGCAGAAAGCCTCATAATATTTAAAACGTAACTGGAAAGGCACATGAAGGGCTGTAACCTGCAAGGCAATGGGCCAACAGCTGGAAGGTGGGGTTCGGCTTGGATGGCTACTTGTCGGCCGGCATGGACGTGATGGGCCGAATGGCCTCCTCCTGTGCTGACAGTACGATTCTGCAGCAGTTCGAGAATCCAGCTCACCACCTCTTCCTCGAGGTTAATCAGGGATGGGCAACAAATGCTGGACTTGCCTGAACCCCCCCCCCTGCGGTGGAGCCTGATCGCTGAGCTGAGGACCTGCAGTGTTCATGAGTGTTTGTCAAAACAGACAGGATATGTGCTGAGGGCCTGCACACCCCATGGTCAATGAGCCTGGCAACAACAGCTTGTATTTATATAGCAACGTTAAAGTCGTAAAACAATCCCAAGGCAGCTCACAGGAATATTGTCGAACAATGGTGACACTGAGCCACAGGAAGAGGTATTGGGATAGGTTGGCAAAGTTTGGTCGGTTTTAAGGAGCGTCTTAAAGGAGGAGAGGCGGAGAGGTTTCGGGAGTGAATTCCAGAGCGTAGGACCCAGGCAGCTGAAGGCACGGCCGCCAATGGTGGAGCGATGGGAATCGGGGGAGGGGGGGGGGGGGTGATGAACAAGAGGCCAGAATTGGAGGAGCGCAGAGATCTCGGAGGGTTGAGGAGGCCATGGAGGGATTTGAAAGCAAGAGAATTTTAAAGTCGAGGTTTCAGTCTTCCCGATATTTAATTGGAGGGAATTTCTGCTCATCCAGTACTAGATGTGGGATAAACAGTCTGATAATTTAGAGACAGCGGAGGAGTGGAGAGAGGTGGTGGTGAGGTAGAGCTGGGTGTCGTCAGTGTACATGTGAAAACTAACACTGTGTTTTCGGATGATGTCGCCGAGGGGCAGCGTGTAGATGGGAAATCGGAGGAGGGAGGGGGCCAAGGATAGATCCTTGGGGGGACACCAGAGGGAACGGAGCAGGAGCAGGAAGTGAAGCCATTGCAAGTGATTCTCTGTCTATGATTAGATAGATCAGAATGGAGCCAGGAGAGGGCAGCAACTCCTAATACTGGAGCTCTCTGACTGATCTGCCCACTGTCTCCCACCTCAACCCACTGCCAAAGGCCCGCCCAAACTGGTCACGCAGTTCAAAGGTCAGGAGTTCAAATGCCATCAGGGCAGGGATTGATTTGTGAACCTGCTAATTTGTAAGTGGCGTCACGAGGGGTCCACTGAGCTTCTGGATTGTTGTCAAACCTCGCCTAATGCCGTTCGGGGAGGGGAACCTGCTGCCCCTCCTGGTCTGGCCTCCCACACTACTTCAGTCCCACACTACTTTTAGTCGAGTGTCGCCCCCCCCCCCCCCCCTCCCTCCCTCAGTGTACTGCGATCTGGGTGAATTGCCAACCTTGCCCAGATGCCAAGGACAATCTCAAGGGCCGAGTGTGGAGCGATGTTGAGCCTGAGGCCTGCACGAAATGGAGGCCTCACTGTCACAGTCCGCCCTCTGTTGGAGAGCAGAGCCTCGGGGGGAGGGGGAGTGGGTCGGGTTTCCCTCCGGCCCCCCCCCCCCCCCAGGCGGCACCGGCGTTCAAACAACCGCACTCCCTCTCCCTCCCTATCGGCCTATTGATCTGCAGCAGATCCCTGCGGCAACAGAGTGGGGGGGGGGGTAATCAGGGTGAGAGATATGGCCAAAGAAAATGTCCAGGATAACATGCCCCAAGAGCTGGGAGAAGTGACGAGCAGTGCCACAACGCTCCATGACCTCTCCGTGCTGCCCGAGATGACACTCGGACGCAGAATCCGCTGTAACAGGGGGGCACCCTGCACACAGCAAGATCCCACAATAACCTGCCTTAAGCTGAGGGACAGCAGGGGAACACCCTGCTCATCACGGGATGGGATCCTTCCCTCAGTGGCCTAGAGAGGCTTAACACCAGGCGTGCGCGGAGGCCAGGCCCAATGAGAGGGAAAAGCGAGACAGTGCGTGCTGAGCTTTTAGTCTGTTTATTAATTAGAATGTTATCGCACACTCCCTTCACGCTTCGAACAATCTCTCAGAAACACTTGCGGTGGACAATCACCGGGCCCTTCTCGTCGTAGTCCTTTCGGCGGACCCACATGGACTGGAAGGTATTGAGGCAGGCGGTGATGGAGCCTCCGATCCACACCGAGAACTTGCGCTGGGGGGAGGCGTAGACGTTGAGCTTGGCTCTGTGGGGTGCCAGCTCGCCCATTTCCTTCTGGATCCGCTCGGCGAAGCCGGGGAACATGGAGGAGCCGCCCGACAGCACGATGTTGTTGAGGAGCTCGGGCTGGTGCTCCGCCTTGCACTTCTCCAGGCTCTTCATGGCCAGCACGTGGAGGCCCGGGTCGGTGAGGCCTACCACCTCAGGCTTGAAGAGCGACTCCGGGCAGCGGAAGCGCTCGTTGCCGATGGTGATGATGTGGCCGTCGGGCAGCTCGTAGTCGGTGAGGTAGTCATTCTCGTTGGCCACCATCTCCTCGTTGAAGTCCTGCGCCACGTAGCAGCAGGTCTCTTTGATGTTCCGCACAATGTGCATCTCCTCGGGGCTGAAGGGGTTGCCGCACTCCTCCAGCAGTTTGGCCATGTACTCGGTCAGCCCCCCGCCGGCCAGGTCCAGCCGGAAGGTGGCGTGGGGCATGGTGTAGCCATTGTGGATGGGGGCCGTGTAGGAGACCCCCAGGCCCGACTCGATGATCAGGCCCGTGGTGCGGCCGGTGGAGTAGAGGGAGAGCAGGGACTGGTGAGCCACGTACATGGCCGGCACGCCGAAGCCCTCAAACAGGAGCTCGGCCGACTTCTCCCGGTTGGTGGTGGGGGACAGGGGGGCGTCCGAGAGCAGCACCGCGTGTTCCTCGGGGGCCACGCGCAGCTCCTGGTAGAAGATGTGGTGCCACAGCATCTCCAGGGCGTCCCAGTCGGTCACGATGCCATTGGTCACCACGGGGGTCTTGATGATCCAGGGGTCGTTGGGGATGGCGCTGCCAATGTAATAGTCCGGCCCCTTGTGGAGCTCGTCGCTGGTGTGGTTGGGGATGCCCACCAGGGAACGCAGCACCACCCGGGGCTTATCGTCACCGGCGAAGCCAGCCTTGGTGTAACCGGTGCCGTTGTCCATCACCACGGCAGCGGTCTCGGTGAAGGCCTCCAGGCACATGGGGGGTGCCTGGGGAACGGCAGGTAAGGGCTTACTCATTCTGATCGCGGGTGGGCAGCTTGTCGAGTCTCCGAGCAGTCAGTCGCACTGTTCCTCCTTTCCGCAGCCAGATACTGTATCTCCTCTCTCTCTCTCTCTCTCTCTCTCTCTGTCTCGAGTGTCACTGTTTCTGTGACTAAACCCCCCCCCCCACCCCCCCCTTACCCTCCCCAGAATCCCCACCCCACAGCCCCTGGGCCGGTTGCCGGGGGCAACAGCTCCCACCTCACAATGGGCCCTGGGGTGACCTCTGACCTCAGGGCCCCCCCAGGAAATGAGGCCACAGAGGGACCCTGAGGTCACTGAACAGGAGCAAAGGGAGATGGGGGGAGGCTGGGAGCCCCCTCCCCCCCCTTACCCCCCTTTACCCCCTCACCTCCCCTCTCCTTACTCCCCCCCCCGCAACGACACCCCGGATATCTCGGACCCCGGTCGTTAGATCTACAACTTTCTCCTGGGAAAATAACTCGTCGTTGTTGCGAATCAGTCAGTCACTATCAGAGTCAGACCCACGGCCCCCAGGCTCTGCCAGTGCTGTGAACCAGCTGCCTGATATGAGTCAAGGTCTCAGCAACTCCCTGATTCTCTCAGGCTCGCCGGACCTGGGAAGTAGATCAGACAATGATGGAAGCTGCTAGAATCCAAGGCTTTGGTATCACTGGACACTGAGCCAGAGTGCAGGCCCCAATTCAGCAATATCAGGCTGTGAGCACCCACATGGCCTTCGCGGAGGGAGATCTCTGATTCAGGCTCTTACCTGCAGAGACTGATTTAGGCCCCGCCTGATTAAAGCTTTCGCTGCCTGTAGGACCTGTGATTCCAGCTCTATGGTCGCCCCTGGGGCTTATGATTCAGGCTCACCGCCTATGGACCTGTGATTCAGGCTCTTGCCGCCTGTGATTCAGGCTGTGGTCACCCCCGGGGCCTGTGATTCAGGCTGCAGTCACCCCCGGGGCCTGTGATTCAGGCTGCGGTCACCCGTGGGGCCTGTGATTCAGGCTGCAGTCACCCGTGGGGCCTGTGATTCAGGCTGCAGTCACCCCCGGGGCCTGTGATTCAGGCTGCGGTCACCCCCGGGGCCTGTGATTCAGGCTGCGGTCACCCCCGGGGCCCGTGACTCAGGCTGCGGTCAACCCCGGGGCCTGTAATTCAGGCTGCGGTCACCCCCGGGGCCTGTGATTCAGGCTGTAAACACCCCTGGGGCCTGTGATTCAGGCTGTAGTTGCCCACAGAGCCCTCAGTGGGGAGAGGGCACCACAAAGCCTGAGCTGGGAGTCCAGCTGATTAGGATCATAGGAGCAGGAGCAGGCCATTCAGCCCTCAAGCCTGCTCCCCCATTCAATGTGATCATGTGATCATGGCTGATCATCCACTTCAATGCCTTTTCCCACACACTATCCTCATATCCCTTTATGTCATTAGTATTTAGAAATCTGTCAATCTCCGCTTTAAACATACTCAATGACTGAGCTTCCACAGCCCTCTGGGGTAGAGAATTCCAAAGATTTACAACCCTCTGAGTAAAGAAATTTCTCTTCATCTCAGTCCTAAGTGGCTTCTCCCTTATTTTGAAATTGTGTCCCCTGGTTCTAGACTCCCCAACCAGGGGAAACATCTCAGCTGCATCTACCCTGTCTATCCCTTTAAGTATTTTGTAGGTTTCAATGAGATCATTTCCCGGCGGAGCAGCAGGAGAAGGTAGCGACTCTTCGTTGGGTGAGTGAAGGCATCAGGAGCTGTGTTTTAAAAGTAAGTACTTACTGTTTTACTTACTGTTTTCCTTGTCTTTGAGTTTCTTTTGGCGCCGGAGGAACCGGAAGCTGGTCGGCAGCGAGGACTCCTGGGTAGGTATTTTCCTTAAAGGTGCGGAGCTCCGTGGACTCGGCCTCATTTCCCGGCGGAGCAGCAGGAGAAGGTAGCGACTCTTCGTTGGGTGAGTGAAGGCATCAGGAGCTGTGTTTTAAAAGTAAGTACTTACTGTTTTACTTACTGTTTTCCTTGTCTTTGAGTTTCTTTTGGCGCCGGAGGAACCGGAAGCTGGTCGGCAGCGAGGACTCCTGGGTAGGTATTTTCCTTAAAGGTGCGGAGCTCCGTGGACTCGGCCTCATTTCCCGGCGGAGCAGCAGGAGAAGGTAGCGACTCTTCGTTGGGTGAGTGAAGGCATCAGGAGCTGTGTTTTAAAAGTAAGTACTTACTGTTTTACTTACTGTTTTCCTTGTCTTTGAGTTTCTTTTGGCGCCGGAGGAACCGGAAGCTGGTCGGCAGCGAGGACTCCTGGGTAGGTATTTTCCTTAAAGGTGCGGAGCTGAGTAAACCCGAGCCACTACACATGTAGTGTCTCCCACCCATCCTCCTCCTCTAACCTAATAATAAGACCCTTTTTACCCTCCTCCTCTAACCAAAAAGGACTGAGCAGGTAAGCTATTTACTGTTTTTGTTAATATCTATAGTTGTACTTAACTAAGGGGTAATTGAATAAAAGAAATGGCAGCCAGTGTAGTGTATTGCTCCTCCTGCAGAATGTTCGAGGTGAGGGGAACCTCCGGTGACCCTGCCGACTTCACCTGCTGGAAGTGCATCCGTCTCCAGCTCCTATCAGACCGTGTTAGGGAATTGGAGCTGGAGCTGGATGAACTGAGGATCATTCGGGAAGCTGAGGGGTTGATAGATAGAAGCTACACGGAGGTCGTTACTCCACAAATCAAAGGCAGCTGGGTAACAGTTAGAGGTGGGAAGAAGTCAGTGCAGGGATCTCCTGTGGTCGTTCCCCTCAACAACAAGTATACAGTTTTAGATACTGTTGGGGGGGACGGCCTATCGGGGGCAGGCTGCAGTGACTGGGCCTCTGGCACGGGGTCCTGCACTGTGGCTCAGAAGGGAAGGAGGGAAAATGGGAGAGCACTAGTCATCGGGGACTCGATGGTGAGGAGTACGGACAGGCGGTTCTGTGGGCGCAGGCGAGACGCACGGATGGTTTGTTGCCTCCCTGGTGCCAGGGTCCGTGATGTTTGTGATCGCGTCTTCAGGATCCTTAAAGGGGAGGGGGAGCAGCCAGAGGTCGTGGTGCACATTGGCACCAACGACGTAGGAAGGAAGGGTGGCACAGATGTTAGAAGTGAGTTTAGGGAGTTAGGCTGGAAGCTGAAAGCTCGGGCGGACAGAGTTGTTATCTCTGGTTTGTTGCCGGCGCCACGTGATAGTGAGGCTAGGAATAGGGAGAGAGCACAGCTGAACACGTGGCTGCAGGAATGGTGTAGGAGGGAGGGCTTCCAGTTCTTGGATAATTGGACTGCATTCTGGGGAAGATGGGACCTGTTCAAACAGGACGGGCTGCATCTGAACCAGAGGGGCACCAATATCCTGGGAGGGAGGTTTGCTAGTACTGTTCGGGAGGGTTTAAACTAGTTTGGGAGGGGGATGGGAACCGGACTTGTAATCCAGGGACCAGTGGGTCCACTCAGAAAGACAAAGAGTGTAGTGAGGTATTGGGGAAGGTAGCACTGTCACAGAGGACAGATGGGCACAGAGAAGGGTTAAAGTGCGTATACTTCAACGCAAGAAGCATCAGGAATAAGGTGAGTGAATTGAAGGCGTGGATGGGCACTTGGGACTACGATGTTGTGGCCATCACTGAAACGTGGATAGGTGAGGGGGAGGAATGGTTTTTGGAGGTACCTGGTTATAGATGTTTTCATAAGATTAGGAATGGTGGTAAAAGAGGTGGGGGGGTGGCATTGTTAGTTAGAAATAGTGTAACAACTGCTGAAAGAATTTTCGAGGAGGATCTGCCGACTGAGGCACTGTGGGTTGAGGTCAGGAACAGGAAAGGAGCAGTCACCTTGATGGGAGTTTTCTATAGGCCCCCCAATAGCAGCAGGGAGGTGGAAGAGCAGATTGGGAAACAGATTTTGGAAAGGAGCAGAAGTCACAGGGTAGTAATTATGGGGGATTTCAACTTCCCAAATATTGATTGGCAACTCTTTAGATCGAATAGTTTGGATGGGGTAGTGTTTGTGCAGTATGTCCAGGAAGCTTTTCTGACTCAGTATGTAGACTGCCCGACCAGAGGGGAGGCAATATTGGATTTGGTACTAGGTAATGAACCAGGGCAAGTGATAGAGCTGTTGGTGGGCGAGCACTTTGGAGATAGTGATCACAATTCTGTAGCATTCACTGTGGTAATGGAGAGGGATAGGTATGTGCAACAGGGCAAGGTTTACAATTGGGGGAAGGGTAGATATGATGCTGTCAGGCAGGAACTGAGGAGCATAAGTTGGGAGCATATGCTGGCAGGGAAGGGCACGGTCGAAATGTGGAACTTTTTCAAGGAGCAGATAGTAGGGGCCATTGATAAGCATGTCCCTGTCAGACAGGGAAGGGATGGTCATGTGAGGGAACCGTGGTTGACAAGAGAGGTTGAGAGTCTTGTTAGGAAGAAGAAGGATGCGTATATAAAGTTGAGGAAAAAGGGCACAGGCATAGCTCTGGAGGGATACAAGATGGCCAGGAAGGATCTGAAGAAAGGGATTAGGAGAGCTAAGAGAGGGCATGAAAAATGCTTGGCGGGTAGGATAAAAGAAAACCCCAAGGCCTTTTACGCGTATGTCAGAAATATGAGGATGACCAGGGGGACCGTAGGTCCGGTCAAGGACAATAGCGGGAGACTGTGTGTTGAGCCGGAAGAGATAAGTGAGGTTTTGAATGAGTACTTCTCTTCGGTATTTACGAATGAGAAGGGGTGTATTACTGAAGAGGACGGTGTGAAACAGACTGGTAAGCTCGAGGAAGTGCTCGTTAGGAGGGAAGATGTGTTGGGGTTTTTGAATAACTTGAAGATAGACAAGTCTCCCGGGCCTGACGGGGTATATCCAAGGATGTTATGGGAAGCAAGGGATGAAATTGCAGAGCCGCTGGCAATGATCTTTTCATCTTCTCTGCTGACGGGGGTGGTACCAGGTGATTGGAGGGTGGCAAATGTTGTGCCCCTGTTCAAGAAAGGGAATAGGAACAACCCTGGGAATTACAGGCCAGTTAGTCTTACTTCGGTGGTAGGCAAGTTGATGGAAAAGGTGCTGAGGGATAGGATTTCTGAGCATCTGGAAAGACACTGCTTGATTCGGGACAGTCAGCACGGTTTTGTGAGGGGTAGGTCTTGCCTCACAAGCCTGATTGAATTCTTTGAGCAGGTGACCAAGCAAGTGGATGAGGGTAAACCAGTGGATGTGGTGTACATGGATTTTAGTAAGGCATTTGATAAGGTCCCCCATGGTAGACTTATGGAGAAAGTCAGGAGGCATGGGATAGTGGGGAATGTGGCCAGTTGGATTAAGAATTGGCTAACTGATAGAAGGCAGAGAGTGGTCTTAGATGGTAAATACTCAGCCTGGAGCCCAGTTACCAGTGGCGTGCCGCAGGGATCAGTTCTGGGTCCTCTCCTGTTTGTGATTTTTATTAACGACTTGGATGAGGAAGTCGAAGGGTGGGTCAGTAAATTTGCAGATGATACAAAGGTTGGTGGAGTTGTGGATACCGAGGAGGGCTATTGTCGTCTGCAAAGGGACTTGGATAGGTTGCAGTGCTGGGCTGAAAAGTGGCAGATGGAGTTTAACCCTGAAAAGTGTGAGGTCGTCCATTTTGGAAGGACAAACATGAATGCAAAATACTGGGTTAACGGTAGGGTTCTTGGGCATGTGGAGGAGCAGAGAGACCTTGGGGTCTATGTGCATAGATCATTGAAAGTTGCAACTCAAGTGGATAGGGCTGTGAAGAAGGCATATGGGGTGTTAGCGTTCATTAGCAGAGGGATTGAATTTAAGAGCCGTGAGGTGATGATGCAGCTGTACAGGACCTTGGTAAGGCCTCATTTGGAGTACTGTGTGCAGTTCTGGTCGCCTCATTTTAGGAAGGATGTGGAAGCCTTGGAGAGGGTGCAGAGGAGATTTACCAGGATGTTGCCTGGAATGGAGAATAAGTCTTACGAGGAAAGGCTGAACATTCTAGGCCTCTTCTCATTAGAAAGGAGAAGGATGAGGGGTGACATGATAGAGGTTTATAAGATGATCAGGGGAATAGATAGGGTAGACAGTCAGAAACTTTTTCCCCGGGTGGAGCAAAGCGTTACAAGGGGTCATAAATTTAAGGTGAAGGGTGGGAGATATAAGGGGGATGTCAGGGGAAGGTTCTTTACCCAGAGAGTGGTCGAGGCATGGAATGCCTTGCCCGGGGAAGTTGTTGAGTCAGAAACTTTAGGGACTTTCAAAAGGCTTTTGGATAGGTATATGGATAAAGGAGAATGATGGGGTATAGATTAAATTGTCCTTGACAGAGGACAAAGGATCGGCACAACATTGTGGGCCGAAGGGCCTGTTCTGTGCTGTATGATCTATGTTCTATGTTCACCTCTCATTCTTCGAAACTCTAGAGAATACAGGCCCAGTTTCCCCAATCTCTCTACATAGGACAGTCCCACCATCCTGGGAACAAGTCTGATGAACCTTCATTGCACTCCCTCTATGGCAATAATATCCTTCCTAAGGTAAGGGGACCAAAACTGCACACAGTACTCCAGTTATAGACTAACCGAGGTTCAATACAATTGAAGCAAGACTTCACTACTCCTGCACATCAGCTCATCCAAAACTCTGCTGCCCCCGTGTCCCAATCCCATCACCCCCCTGTGCTCGCTGACCTACACTGGCTCCCGGTCCAGTAACGCCTCCATTTAAAAATTCTCGTCCTTGTTTTCGAATCCCTCCATGGCCCCTCGCCTCCCTCTGTCACCTCCTCCAGCCCCCTACAACCCTCTGAGATCTCTGCCCTCCTCCAGTTCCGGCCTCTCGCCCATCCCCCCGATTCCCATCGCTCCACCATTGGCGGCCGTGCCTTCAGCTGCCTGGGAGCTCTGGAATTCCCCTCCCTAAACCTCTCCGCCTCTCTCTCTCTCTCCTCCTTTAAGACGCTCCTTAAAAACCGACCTCTTTGACCGAGCTTTCGATCGCCCGTCCCCTAATATCTCCTGATGTGGCTTGGGGGTCAGATTTTGTTTTATAACGCTCCTGTGAAGCACCTTGGGATGTTTTAATGTGTTAAAGGTGGTATATAAATGCAAATTGTTGTTTGATAAGAGGTATTTCGCTACTGGGACAGGGGCAGAAACCCGATTGGAGAGATTCAGGCACGGCGTTCCAGGAAAGATTGGAACGGATTTGTGAGGTGTCAACATTTTTAAGGACTTTGGAAAGAAAGGGGAGGTTGGACATGGGGGCGGTGGTTTTTGAGGCCGGTGGGGTCTGGGGCGGGGTTTTCTTTAAGGAGAGGAGGTGATGACCACAGATTTAAAGGAGAGAGGGGACAGTTTATAATATCAGCTAATTTGGGCCGACCAGGAGGGGAAGTTGGGGGAATCAGCGGTTTAGTGGGAATAGGATCGAGGGAGCAGGAGGTGGGTCTCGTGGAAAAGATGAGCTCGGAGAGGGGATGAGGGGAGATCGGAGAGAAAGTAGAAAAAGATGAGTTCAGGGCTCGGGCGGTGGGGAGAGCATTAGAGAAAGTTTGTCCCAGTGGGCTAGTGGAAGAGAGGGAAATGGCAGTAACAAAGAACTCCATGGTTTCCTCGCAATTGTCAGTTGAGGTGAGGGTGGAGGAACACAAGAAATAGGAGTAGACCATTCGGCCCATCGATCCTGCTCCGCTATTCCATACAATCATGGCTGATCTTGGGCGTCAATTCCACTTTCCTGCCCGCTCCCCATATCACCTCGATTCCCTGAGAGACCAAAAATCTAACTATCCCAGCCGTAAATATATTCAATGATGGAGCATCTACAACCGTCTGGGGTAGAGAATTTCAAAGATTCACAAGCTCCTGAGTGAAGTAATTTCTCCTAAATAATCGGCCCCTTATCCCGAGACTGTGCCCCCCGTGTTGATTCCCCGACCAGCGGAAACAATCTCTCAGTGTCTCAGTGACACAGCTTTACCTGTTTATATCTCTTCGCCGCCTCTCTGTGTCCTCCTCACAGTTTACATTCCCACCTACCTTTGTATTGTCAGCAAACTTAGATACATTACTCTCTGTCTCTTCATCCAAGTCATTAATATGGAGTGTAAATAGCTGAGGCCCCCAGCACTGATCCTTGCAGCACTCCACAAGTTACAGCATGCCAACTTGAAAATGACCCATTTATGCCCGCTCTTTGCTTCCTGCCCAGTAACCAATCCTCTATCCCTGCTAATATATTACCCCCAAATCCATGAGCCTATTAATCTTTTATGTGGCACCTTATCGAATGCCTTTTGAAAATCTAGATATACTACATCTACTGGTTCCCCTTTATCTACCCTACTAGTTACATCCTCAAAAAAACCCTAATAAATTTGTCAAACACGATTTCCCTTTCGATAAACCATGTTGATTTTGTCGGATTCATCCTATGATTTTCTAAGTGCATTGTTAAGACATCCTTTATAATAGATTCCAGCATTTTCCCAACAGTTAATGTTAGGACAACTGGCCTGTAGTTCCCTGTTTCCTCTCCTCCTTCTTTCTTGAAAAGTGGTGTAACATTTGCCAATTTCCAATCTGATGGGACCATTCGCAAATCTAAGGAATTCTGGAAAATCATAGCCCAGCACATCCAGCTATCTCTTTTAGAACCCTAGGATGGAGGCCATCTGGTCCTGGGGACTTGTGACATTTTAGTCCCTGAGGTTTCTCCAATACTTTTTCTCAGCTGATGGTAATTTCCTTAATTTCCTCACTCTTTTTAGCCCCGAGGTTACTGTTAAGGAGACAGGGGAGATAGTTTGCAGTAGGGAAAAGAAGCCGGGGGTTACCTTTGCATTCCGGGATGACCCTGGAGTAGTGAGCAGTTTTAGCAGGTGAGAGCAGGACTCAATAGTGTTTTATTTGGTCCAGTGAGATGTGGGGGCGGATGGTTAAACCAGTTGTCCGCCATATCCTTACAATCCTGCGTCCCGTGGGCTTAAGGGAGCCGAGTTGAGGCTTGTTGATGAGTTGAGGTGGATAAGATGTTGTTCATTGCAGAGGCGGAGGGAGAAAAACGGTGAAGGTTGCTCGGTGCGATACCTGGCAGTGGAAGTGAACAGGATCTGAAATGAGTGGTGAGAGGGATGGAACAAGGTGAGATGCTCAAAAGGAGGATGGAAGGGGACAGACTGAGGTGTGATTGGCTGATAAGAGCTACAGCAGCTGGCTTGTTGGCGCCAGTGGTGGAACGTTATAGCCAGGCAGGGAGGCTCCTTTCAGGGTGAGCACAGCCTGAATCACAGGCCCCATCTGAGCATAGTCTGCAGGTCTGGGGATGAGACCAGCCTTAAGAACGGGTGTGCAAAACCTGAACCACAGACCCTGTGAGTGAACACAGCCTCACAGACCAAGAAGGTGAGCAGAATCTGACTCACAGGCCCTGCGGGTGAACACAGCCTGAATCACAGGCCCTGCGGGTGAACAGAGCCTGAATCACAGGCCCTGAAGCTGAACACAGCCTGAATCACAGACCCTGCAGGTGAGCACAGCCTGAAATACAGGCCCAAGGGTGAGCACAGCCTGAAATACAGGCCCAAGGGTGAGCACTGCCTGAAGCACAGGCACTGAGGGTGTGCAAGCCTGAACCACAGACCTCTTGGTGACAGCGAATCACAAGCCCTGAGGGTGAGCAGAATCTGAATCACAGGCCCTGCAGATGAACACAGCCTGAATCACAGGCCTGCGGGTGAACACAGTCTTAAGCACAGACCCTGTGGGTGAGCACAGCCTGAATCACAGGCCCTGTGTGTGAACACAGCTTTAAGCACAGGCCCTACGGGTGAGCAGAACGTGAACCACAGATGCGAGGGAGAGCACAGCCTGAATCACAGGCCCTGCAGGTGGACACAGCTTGAATCACAGACCCTGTGGGTGAGCATGGCCTGAAGCACAGGCCTATCCCCACTGGGTACTCACAGTCTGTATATTCCAGTTCAGTGACACCACAGCCATGGGTTCTAGAAGCTTCTAGATGGATGAGCGAATCAGGGAGGAGCTGAAAAATATTGACTCCTGTCAAGCAGCCAGTTCACTGCTGTGGGAAAGCACTGGAGGGAGTTTGAGGCCCTATGCCTCACTGGGGGAAGGGAGAAAGGGTGAGGCCATATACCTCACTGAGGAGGGGACGGGGAGGCCCTGGCCCTCAGTGGGAGAGAAAGGGAGGGCGGGGCCTTATCCCACAGAGGGGGAGGCAGGGAGGGAGGGCGAGACCATATCCCTCACTGGGGAAGGGAGGGAGGGCAAGCCCTATCCCTCCCTGAGGGAGGGAGGGCGAGGCCCTGGTCCTCAGTGGGGGAGGGAGGGAGAGCGAGGACCTGGTCCTCAGTGGGGGAGGGAGAACGAGGCACTGGTCCTTAGTGGGGGATGGAGGGAGAGCGAGGCCCTGGTCCTCAGGGAGGGAGGGAGAGCGAGGCCCTGCTCCTCAGTGGGGGAGAGAGGGAGAGCGAGGCCCTGGTTCTCCGTGGGGGAGGGAGGGAGAGTGAGGCTCTGGTCCTCAGTGGGCGAGGGAGGGAGAGCGAGGCCCTGGTCCTCAGTGGGCGAGGGAGGGAGAGCGAGGCCCTGGTCCTCAGTGGGGGAGGGAGGGAGAGCGAGGCCCTGGTCCTCAGTGGGGGAGGGAGGGAGAGCGAGGCCCTGGTCCTCAGTGGGGGAGGGAGGGAGAGCGAGGCCCTGGTCCTCAGTGGGGGAGGGAGGGAGAGCGAGGCCCTGGTCCTCAGTGGGGGAGGGAGGGAGAGCGAGGCCCTGGTCCTCAGTGGGGGAGGGTGGGAGAGCGAGGCCCTGGTCCTCAGTGGGCGAGGGAGGGAGAGTGAGGCCCTGGTCTTCAGTGGGGGAGGGAGGGAGAAGCCTTGGTCCACAGTGGGGGAGGGAGAGCGAGGCCCTGGTCCTCAGTGGGTTAGAGAGAGGGGGAGCTAGGCCCTGGACCTCAGTGAGGGAGGGAGGGAGAGCGAGGCCCTGGTCCTCAGTGGGGGAGGGAGGGAGAGCGAGGCCCTGGTTCTCCGTGGGGGAGGGAGGGAAAGTGAGGCCCTGGTCCTCAGTGGGGGAGGGAGGGAGAGCGAGGCCCTGGTCCTCAGTGGGCGAGGGAGGGAGAGCGAGGCCCTGGTCCTCAGTGGGTGAGGGAGGGAGAGCGAGGCCCTGGTCCTCAGTGGGGGAGGGAGGGAGAGCGAGGCCCTGGTCCTCAGTGGGGGAGGGAGGGAGAGCGAGGCCCTGGTCCTCAGTGGGGGAGGGAGGGAGAGCGAGGCCCTGGTCCTCAGTGGGGGAGGGAGGGAGAGCGAGGCCCTGGTCCTCAGTGGGCGAGGGAGGGAGAGTGAGGCCCTGGTCCTCAGTGGGGGAGGGACAGCGAGGCCCTGGTCCTTTGTGGGGGAGGGAGGGAGAGCGAGGCTCTGGTCCTCAGTGGGGGAGGGAGGGAGAGCAAGGCCCTGCTCCTTCATGGGGAAGGAGGGAGAGCGAGTCCCTGGTCCTCAGTGTGGGTGGGAGGGAGAGCGAGGCCCTGGTCCTCAGTGCAGGTGGGAGGGAGAGCATGGCCCTGGTCCTCAGTGGGGAAGGGAGGGAGAGCGTGGCCCTGGTCCTCAGTGGGGGAGGGAGGGAGAGCGAGGCCCTGGTCCTCAGTGTGGGTGGGAGGGAGTGCGAGGCCCTGGTCCTCACTGGGGGAAGGAGGGAGAGTGAGGCCCTGTTCCATAGTGGGGGAGGGAGGGTGAGTGAGGACCTGTTCCTCACTGGGGGAAGAAGGGAGTGCGAGGCCCTGGTCCACAGTGGGGGAGGGAGGGAGAGCGAGTCCCTGGTCCTCTGTGGGGGAGGAGGGCGAGTGAGTCCCTGGTCCTCAGTGGGGGAGGAGGGAGAGCGAGGCCCTGGGCCTCAGTGGGTTAGAGAGAGGGACAGCGAGGCCCTGGTCCTTCATGGGGGAGAGAGGGAGAGTGTGGCCCTGGTCCTCAGTAGGCGAGGGAGGGAGAGCGAGGCCCTGGTCCTCAGTGGGCGAGGGAGGGAGAGCGAGGCCCTGGTCCTCAGTGGGCGAGGGAGGGAGAGCGAGGCCCTGGTCCTCAGTGGGGGAGGGAGGGAGAGCGAGGCCCTGGTCCTCAGTGGGGGAGGGAGGGAGAGCGAGGCCCTGGTCCTCAGTGGGGGAGGGAGGGAGAGCGAGGCCCTGGTCCTCAGTGGGGGAGGGAGGGAGAGCGAGGCCCTGGTCCTCAGTGGGTGAGGGAGGGAGAGTGAGGCCCTGGTCCTCAGTGGGGGAGGGACAGCGAGGCCCTGGTCCTTTGTGGGGGAGGGAGGGAGAGCGAGGCTCTGGTCCTCAGTGGGGGAGGGAGGGAGAGCAAGGCCCTGCTCCTTCATGGGGAAGGAGGGAGAGCGAGTCCCTGGTCCTCAGTGTGGGTGGGAGGGAGCGCGAGGCCCTGGTCCTCAGTGCAGGTGGGAGGGAGAGCATGGCCCTGGTCCTCAGTGGGGAAGGGAGGGAGAGCGAGGCCCTGGTCCTCAGTGGGGGAGGGAGGGAGAGCGAGGCCCTGGTCCTCAGTGTGGGTGGGAGGGAGTGCGAGGCCCTGGTCCTCACTGGGGGAAGGAGGGAGAGTGAGGCCCTGTTGCATAGTGGGGGAGGGAGGGTGAGTGAGGACCTGTTCCTCACTGGGGGAAGAAGGGAGTGCGAGGCCCTGGTCCACAGTGGGGGAGGGAGGGAGAGCGAGTCCCTGGTCCTCTGTGGGGGAGGAGGGCGAGTGAGTCCCTGGTCCTCAGTGGGGGAGGAGGGAGAGCGAGGCCCTGGGCCTCAGTGGGTTAGAGAGAGGGACAGCGAGGCCCTGGTCCTTCATGGGGGAGGGAGGGAGAGTGTGGCCCTGTTCCTCAGTGGGTTAGAGAGAGGGAGAGCGAGGCCCTGGTCCACAGTGGGGGAGAGAGGGAGAGCGAAGCCCTGGTCCTCAGTGGGCGACGGAGGGGGAGCGAGGCCCTGGTCCTCACTGGGGGAGAGAGGGAGAGCGAAGCCCTGGTCCTCAGTGGGCGACGGAGGGGGAGCGAGGCCCTGGTCCTCAGTGGCAACGGATGGAGAGCAAGGCCCTGGTCCTCACTGGGGCAGGGAGGGAGAGCGAGGACCTGATCCTCACTGGGGGAGGGAGGGAGGGCGAAGCCCTGGTCCACAGTGGGGGAGGGAGGGAGAGCAAGGCCCTCATCCTCGGTGGGGGAGAAGGGAGAGTGAGTCCCTGGTCCTCAGTGGGTTAGAGAGAGGGAGAGCGAGGCACTGGTCCTTCATGTGGGAGGAAGGGAGAGCGCGGCCCTGGTCCTCAGTGGGGGAGGGAGGGAGAGCGAGGCCCCAGGCCTCATTGGGGGAGGGAGGCAGAGTGAGGCCCTGGTCCTTCGTGGGGGAGGGAGGGCGAGCAAGGCCCCGGTCCTCAGTGGGGGAGGGAGGAAGAGCGAGGCCCGGGTCCTCAGTGGAGGAGGGAGGGAGAGTGAGGCCCTGGTCCTCAGTGAGGGAGGGAGGGAGAGCGAGGCCCAGGTCCTCAGTGGGGGAGGGAGGGAGAGCGAGGCCCTGCTCCTTCATGGGGGAGGGAAGGAGAGCGAGGCGCTTGTCCTCAGTTCGGGAGGGAGGGCGAGCGAGGCGCTGGTCCTCAGTGGGGGAGGGAGGGAGAGCGAGGCCCTGCTCCTTCATGTGGGAGGGAAGGAGAGCGAGGCCCTTGTCCTCAGTTCGGGAGGGAGGGCGAGCGAGGCGCTGGTCCTCAGTGGGGGAGGGAGGGAGAGCGAGTCCCTGGTCCTCAGTGCGGGTGGGAGGGAGAGCAAGGCCCTGGTGCTCCGTGCGGGTCGGTGGCAGAGCATGGCCCTGGTCCTCAGTGGGGCAGGGAGGGAGAGCGAGGCGCTGGTCCTCAGTGGGGGAGAGAGGGAGAGCGAGGCCCTGGTCCTCACTGGGGGAAGGAGGGAGAGTGAGGCACTGATCCACAGTGGGGGAGGGAGAGTGAGCGAGGACCTGATCCTCACTGGGGGAGGGAGGGAGTGCGAGGCCCTGGTCCACAGTGGGGCAGGGAGGGAGAGCGAGTCCCTGGTATTCACAGTGGGAGGGAGGGAGAGCGAGTCCCTGGTCCTCTGTGGCAGAGGAGGGCGAGTGAGTCCCTGGTCCTCAGTGGGGGAGGAGGCAGAGCGAGGCCCTGGGCCTCAGTGGGTCAGAGAGAGGAGAGCGAGGCCCTGGTCCTTCATGGGGGAGGGAGGGAGAGTGAGGCCCTGTTCCTCAGTGGGTTAGAGAGAGGGAGAGCGAGGCCCTGGACCTCAGTGGGGGAGGGAGGGAGAGCCAGGCCCTGTTCCTCAGTGGGGGTGGGAGGCAGAGCGAGGCCCTGGTCCTCAGTGGGGGAGGGAGGGAGAACGAGGCGCTGGTCCTCAGTGTGGGAGGGAGGGAGAGCGAGACCCTGGTCCTCAGTGGGGGAGGGAGAGCAAGGCCCTGGTCCTCAGTGAGGGAGGGAGGGAGTGTGAGGCCCTGCTCCTCAGTTGGGGAGGGAGAGAGAGCGAGGCCCTGGTCCTGAGAGGGGGAGGGAGGGAGAGCGAGGCCATGGACTTCAGTGGGGGAGGGAGAGCGAGACCCTGGTCCTCAGTGGGGGAGGGAGGGGGTGCGAGGCTCTGGTCCTCAGTGCGGGTGGGAGGGAGAGCAAGGCCATGGTCCTCAGTTGGGGAGGGAAGGAGAGCGAGGACCTCGTCCACAGTGGGTGAGGGTGGGAGAGTGAGGCCCTGGTCCTCAGTGGGGGAGGGAGGGAGAGTGAGGCCCTGGTCCTCAGTGCGGGTGGGAGGGAGAGTGAGGCCCTTGTCCTCAGTGCGGGTGGGAGGGAGTGCGAGGCCCTGGGCCTCATTGGGGGAAGGAGGGAGAGTGAGGCCCTTGTCCTCAGTGGGGGAGGGAGGGAGTGCGAGGCCCTGGTCCTCAGTGGGTGAGGGAGGGAGAGCGAGGCCCTGGTCATCCGTGGGGCAGGGAGGGAGAGCCAGGACCTTGTCCGCAGTGGGGGAGGGAGAGCGAGGCCCTGGTCCTCCGTGGGGGAGGGAGGGAGAGCGAGGCCCTGGTCCTGAGTGGGGGATGGAGGGAGAGCGAGGCCCTGGTTCTCCATGGGGGAGGGAGGGAATGTGAGGCCCTACTCCTCAGTTGGGGAGGGAGAGAGAGCGAGGCCCTGGTCCTGAGAGGGGGAGGGAGGGAGAGCGAGGCCGTGGACCTCAGTGGGGGAGGGAGAGCGAGACCCTGGTCCTCAGTGGGGGAGGGCGGGGGTGCGAGGCTCTGGTCCTCAGTGCGGGTGGGAGGGAGAGCAAGGCCATGGTCCTCAGTTGGGGAGGGAAGGAGAGCGAGGCCCTCGTCCACAGTGGGTGAGGGTGGGAGAGCCAGGCCGTGTTCCTCAGTGGGGGAGGGAGGCAGAGCGAGGCCCTGGTCCTCAGTGGGGGAGGGAGGGAGAACGAGGCGCTGGTCCTCAGTGTGGGAGGGAGGGAGAGCGAGACCCTGGTCCTTTGTGGGGGAGGGAGAGCAAGGCCCTGGTCCTCAGTGGGGGAGGGAGGGAGAACGAGGCGCTGGTCCTCAGTGTGGGAGGGAGGGAGAGCGAGACCCTGGTCCTTAGTGGGGGAGGGAGAGCAAGGCCCTGGTCCTCAGTGAGGGAGGGAGGGAGTGTGAGGCCCTGCTCCTCAGTTGGGGAGGGAGAGAGAGCGAGGCCCTGGTCCTGAGAGGGGGAGAGAGGGAGAGCGAGGCCGTGGACCTCAGTGGGGGAGGGAGAGCGAGACCCTGGTCCTCAGTGGGGGAGGGAGGGGGTGCGAGGCTCTGGTCCTCAGTGCGGGTGGGAGGGAGAGCAAGGCCATGGTCCTCAGTTGGGGAGGGAAGGAGAGCGAGGCCCTCGTCCACAGTGGGTGAGGGTGGGAGAGCGAGGCCCTGGTCCTCAGTGGGGGAGGGAGGGAGAGTGAGGCCCTGGTCCTCAGTGCGGGTGGGAGGGAGAGTGCGGCCCTGGTCCTCAGTGTGGGTGGGAGGGAGAGTGAGGCCCTAGTCCTCAGTGCGGGTGGGAGGGAGTGCGAGGCCCTGGTCCTCATTGGGGGAAGGAGGGAGAGTGAGGCCCTTGTCCTCAGTTCGGGAGGGAGGGCGTTCGAGGCGCTGGTCTTCAGTGGGGGAGGGAGGGAGAGCGAGGCCCTGGTCCTCAGTGCGGGTGGGAGGGAGAGTGAGGCCCTGGTCCTCAGTGGGGTAGGGAGGGAGAGCGAGGCCCTGGTCATCCGTGGGGCAGGGAGGGAGAGCGAGGACCTGGTCCTCAGTGGGGGAGGGAGAGCGAGGCCCTGGTCCTCCGTGGGGGAGGGAGGGAGAGCGAGGCCCTGGTCCTGAGTGGGGGATGGAGGGAGAGCGAGGCCCTGGTTCTCCGTGGGGGAGGGAGGGAGTGTGAGGCCATGGTCCTCCATGGGGGAGGGAGGGAGAGCGAGGCCCTGGGCCTCAGTGGGCGAGGGAGGGAGTGCGAGGCCCTGGTCCTCAGTGGGGGTGGGAGGGAGAGCGAGTCCCTGGTCCTCAGTGGGGGAGGGAGGGAGAGTGAGGCCCTGGTCCTCAGTGGGGGAGGGAGGGAGAAGCCTTGGTCCTCAGTGGGGGAGGGAGAGCGAGGCTCTGGTCCTCAGTGGGTTAGAGAGAGAGGGAGCTAGGCCCTGGACCTCAGTGAGGGAGGGAGGGAGAGTGAGGCCCTGGTCCTCAGTGGGGGTAGGAGGGAGAGCGTGTCCCTGGTTCTCAGTGGGCGAGGGAGGCAGAGTGAGGCCCTGGTCCTTCATGGGGGAGGAAGGGAGAGTGAGGCACTGGTCGTCAGTGATGGAGGGAGAGCGAGACCCTGGTCCTCAGTGGGGGAGGGTGGGTGAGCGAGGCCCTGGTCCTCAGTGGGGGAGGGAGGGACAGCGAGGCCCTTGTCCTCAGTGGGGGAGGGAGGGCGAGCGAGGCCCTTGTCCTCAGTGGGGGAGGGAGGGAGAGCGAGGTCCAGGTCCTCAGTGCGGGTGGGAGGGAGAGCGAGGCCCTGGTCCTCTTTGGGACAGGGAGGGAGAGCGAGGCCCTGATCCACAGTGGGGAAGGGAGGGTGAGCAAGGCCCTGGTCCTCAGTGGGGGAGGGAGGGTGAGCGAGGACCTGGTCCACAGTGGGGGAGGGAGGGAGAGCGAGGCCTTGGTCCTCAGTGGGACAGGGAGGGAGAGCGAGGCCCTGGTCCTCAGTGGGCGACGGAGGGGGAGCGAGGCCCTGGTCCTCACTGGGGGAGAGAGGGAGAGCGAAGCCCTGGTCCTCAGTGGGCGACGGAGGGGGAGCGAGGCCCTGGTCCTCAGTGGCAACGGATGGAGAGCAAGGCCCTGGTCCTCACTGGGGGAGGGAGGGAGAGCGAGGACCTGATCCTCACTGGGGGAGGGTGGGAGGGCGAAGCCCTGGTCCACAGTGGGGGAGGGAGGGAGAGCAAGGCCCTCATCCTCGGTGGGGGAGAAGGGAGAGTGAGTCCCTGGTCCTCAGTGGGTTAGAGAGAGGGAGAGCGAGGCACTGGTCCTTCATGTGGGAGGAAGGGAGAGCGAGGCCCCAGGCCTCATTGGTGGAGGGAGGCAGAGTGAGGCCCTGGTCCTTCGTGGGGGAGGGAGGGCGAGCAAGGCCCTGGTCCTCAGTGGGGGAGGGAGGAAGAGCGAGGCCCGGGTCCTCAGTGGGGGAGGGAGGGAGAGTGAGGCCCTGGTCCTCAGTGAGGGAGGGAGGAAGAGCGAGGCCCGGGTCCTCTGTGGGGGAGGGAGGGAGAGTGAGGCCCTGGTCCTCAGTGAGGGAGGGAGGGAGAGCGAGGCCCAGGTCCTCAGTGGGGGAGGGAGGGAGAGCGAGGCCCTGCTCCTTCATGTGGGAGGGAAGGAGAGCGAGGCTCTTGTCCTCAGTTCAGGAGGGAGGGCGAGCGAGGCGCTGGTCCTCAGTGGGGGAGGGAGGGAGAGCGAGTCCCTGGTCCTCAGTGCGGGTGGGAGGGAGAGCAAGGCCCTGGTGCTCCGTGCGGGTCGGCGGCAGAGCATGGCCCTGGTCCTCAGTGGGGCAGGGAGGGAGAGCGAGGCGCTGGTCCTCAGTGGGGGAGAGAGGGAGAACGAGGCCCTGGTCCTCACTGGGGGAAGGAGGGAGAGTGAGGCACTGATCCACAGTGGGGGAGGGAGGGTGAGCGAGGACCTGATCCTCACTGGGGGAGGGAGGAAGAGTGAGGCCCTGATCCTCAGTGGGGGAGGGAGGGAGTGCGAGGCCCTGGTCCACAGTTGGGCAGGGAGGGAGAGCGAGTCCCTGGTATTCACAGTGGGAGGGAGGGAGAGCGAGTCCCTGGTCCTCTGTGGCGGAGGAGGGCGAGTGAGTCCCTGGTCCTCAGTGGGGGAGGAGGCAGAGCGAGGCCCTGGGCCTCAGTGGGTCAGAGAGAGCGAGAGCAAGGCCCTGGTCCTTCATGGGGGAGGGAGGGAGAGTGAGGCCCTGTTCCTCAGTGGGTTAGAGAGAGGGAGAGCGAGGCCCTGGACCTCAGTGGGGGAGGGAGGGAGAGCCAGGCCCTGTTCCTCAGTGGGGGAGGGAGGCAGAGCGAGGCCCTGGTCCTCAGTGGGGGAGGGAGGGAGAACGAGGCGCTGGTCCTCAGTGTGGGAGGGAGGGAGAGCGAGGCCCTGGTCCTCAGTGCGGGTGGGAGGGAGAGTGAGGCCCTGGTCCTCAGTGGGGTAGGGAGGGAGAGCGAGGCCCTGGTCATCCGTGGGGCAGGGAGGGAGAGCGAGGACCTGGTCCTCAGTGGGGGAGGGAGAGCGAGGCCCTGGTCCTCCGTGGGGGAGGGAGGGAGAGCGAGGCCCTGGTCCTGAGTGGGGGATGGAGGGAGAGCGAGGCCCTGGTTCTCCGTGGGGGAGGGAGGGAGTGTGAGACCATGGTCCTCCATGGGGGAGGGAGGGAGAGCGAGGCCCTGGGCCTCAGTGGGCGAGGGAGGGAGTGCGAGGCCCTGGTCCTCAGTGGGGGTGGGAGGGAGAGCGAGTCCCTGGTCCTCAGTGGGGGAGGGAGGGAGAGTGAGGCCCTGGTCCTCAGTGGGGGAGGGAGGGAGAAGCCTTGGTCCTCAGTGGGGGAGGGAGAGCGAGGCTCTGGTCCTCAGTGGGTTAGAGAGAGAGGGAGCTAGGCCCTGGACCTCAGTGAGGGAGGGAGGGAGAGTGAGGCCCTGGTCCTCAGTGGGGGTAGGAGGGAGAGCGTGTCCCTGGTTCTCAGTGGGCGAGGGAGGCAGAGTGAGGCCCTGGTCCTTCATGGGGGAGGAAGGGAGAGTGAGGCACTGGTCGTCAGTGATGGAGGGAGAGCGAGACCCTGGTCCTCAGTGGGGGAGGGTGGGTGAGCGAGGCCCTGGTCCTCAGTGGGGGAGGGAGGGACAGCGAGGCCCTTGTCCTCAGTGGGGGAGGGAGGGCGAGCGAGGCCCTTGTCCTCAGTGGGGGAGGGAGGGAGAGCGAGGTCCAGGTCCTCAGTGCGGGTGGGAGGGAGAGCGAGGCCCTGGTCCTCTTTGGGACAGGGAGGGAGAGCGAGGCCCTGATCCACAGTGGGGAAGGGAGGGTGAGCAAGGCCCTGGTCCTCAGTGGGGGAGGGAGGGAGAGCGAGGCCCTGATCCACAGTGGGGAAGGTAGGGTGAGCGAGGACCTGGTCCACAGTGGGGGAGGGAGGGAGAGCGAGGCCTTGGTCCTCTGTGGGACAGGGAGGGAGAGCGAGGCCCTGGTCCTCAGTGGGCGACGGAGGGGGAGCGAGGCCCTGGTCCTCACTGGGGGAGAGAGGGAGAGCGAAGCCCTGGTCCTCAGTGGGCGACGGAGGGGGAGCGAGGCCCTGGTCCTCAGTGGCAACGGATGGAGAGCAAGGCCCTGGTCCTCACTGGGGGAGGGAGGGAGAGCGAGGACCTGATCCTCACTGGGGGAGGGTGGGAGGGCGAAGCCCTGGTCCACAGTGGGGGAGGGAGGGAGAGCAAGGCCCTCATCCTCGGTGGGGGAGAAGGGAGAGTGAGTCCCTGGTCCTCAGTGGGTTAGAGAGAGGGAGAGCGAGGCACTGGTCCTTCATGTGGGAGGAAGGGAGAGCGAGGCCCCAGGCCTCATTGGTGGAGGGAGGCAGAGTGAGGCCCTGGTCCTTCGTGGGGGAGGGAGGGCGAGCAAGGCCCTGGTCCTCAGTGGGGGAGGGAGGAAGAGCGAGGCCCGGGTCCTCAGTGGGGGAGGGAGGGAGAGTGAGGCCCTGGTCCTCAGTGAGGGAGGGAGGAAGAGCGAGGCCCGGGTCCTCTGTGGGGGAGGGAGGGAGAGTGAGGCCCTGGTCCTCAGTGAGGGAGGGAGGGAGAGCGAGGCCCAGGTCCTCAGTGGGGGAGGGAGGGAGAGCGAGGCCCTGCTCCTTCATGTGGGAGGGAAGGAGAGCGAGGCTCTTGTCCTCAGTTCAGGAGGGAGGGCGAGCGAGGCGCTGGTCCTCAGTGGGGGAGGGAGGGAGAGCGAGTCCCTGGTCCTCAGTGCGGGTGGGAGGGAGAGCAAGGCCCTGGTGCTCCGTGCGGGTCGGCGGCAGAGCATGGCCCTGGTCCTCAGTGGGGCAGGGAGGGAGAGCGAGGCGCTGGTCCTCAGTGGGGGAGAGAGGGAGAACGAGGCCCTGGTCCTCACTGGGGGAAGGAGGGAGAGTGAGGCACTGATCCACAGTGGAGGAGGGAGGGTGAGCGAGGACCTGATCCTCACTGGGGGAGGGAGGAAGAGTGAGGCCCTGATCCTCAGTGGGGGAGGGAGGGAGTGCGAGGCCCTGGTCCACAGTTGGGCAGGGAGGGAGAGCGAGTCCCTGGTATTCACAGTGGGAGGGAGGGAGAGCGAGTCCCTGGTCCTCTGTGGCGGAGGAGGGCGAGTGAGTCCCTGGTCCTCAGTGGGGGAGGAGGCAGAGCGAGGCCCTGGGCCTCAGTGGGTCAGAGAGAGCGAGAGCAAGGCCCTGGTCCTTCATGGGGGAGGGAGGGAGAGTGAGGCCCTGTTCCTCAGTGGGTTAGAGAGAGGGAGAGCGAGGCCCTGGACCTCAGTGGGGGAGGGAGGGAGAGCCAGGCCCTGTTCCTCAGTGGGGGAGGGAGGCAGAGCGAGGCCCTGGTCCTCAGTGGGGGAGGGAGGGAGAACGAGGCGCTGGTCCTCAGTGTGGGAGGGAGGGAGAGCGAGTCCCTGGTCCTGAGAGGGGGAGGGAGGGAGAGCGAGGCCGTGGACCTCAGTGGGGGAGGGAGAGCGAGACCCTGGTCCTCAGTGGGGGAGGGAGGGGGTGCGAGGCTCTGGTCTTCAGTGCGGGTGGGAGGGAGAGCAAGGCCATGGTCCTCAGTTGGGGAGGGAAGGAGAGCGAGGCCCTCGTCCACAGTGGGTGAGGGTGGGAGAGCGAGGCCCTGGTCCTCAGTGGTGGAGGGAGGGAGAGCGAGGCCCTGGTCCTCAGTGCGGGTGGGAGGGAGAGTGAGGCCCTAGTCCTCAGTGCGGGTGGGAGGGAGTGCGAGGCCCTGGTCCTCATTGGGGGAAGGAGGGAGAGTGAGGCCCTTGTCCTCAGTGGGGGAGGGAGAGCGAGGCCCTGGTCCTCCGTGGGGGAGGGAGGGAGAGCGAGGCCCTGGTCCTGAGTGGGGGATGGAGGGAGAGCGAGGCCCTGGTTCTCCGTGGGGGAGGGAGGGAGTGTGAGGCCCTACTCCTCAGTTGGGGAGGGAGAGAGAGCGAGGCCCTGGTCCTGAGAGGGGGAGGGAGGGAGAGCGAGGCCGTGGACCTCAGTGGGGGAGGGAGAGCGAGACCCTGGTCCTCAGTGGGGGAGGGAGGGAGAGCAAGGCCATGATCCTCAGTGGGGGTGGGAGGGAGAGCGAGGCCCTGGTCCTCAGTGGGTTAGAGAGAGAGGGAGCTAGGCCCTGGTCCTCAGTGGGGGAGGGAGGGAGAGTGAGGCCCTGGTCCTCAGTTGGTTAGAGAGAGAGGGAGCTAGGCCCTGGAACTCAGTGAGGGAGGGAGGGAGAGTGAGGCCCTGGTCCTCAGTGGGGGTAGGAGGGAGAGCGAGTCCCTGGTCCTCAGTGGGCGAGGGAGGCAGAGTGAGGCCCTGGTCCTTCATGGGGGAGGAAGGGAGAGTGAGGCCCTGGTCGTCAGTGATGGAGGGAGAGCGAGACCCTGGTCCTCAGTGGGGGAGGGTGGGTGAGCGAGGCCCTGGTCCTCAGTGGGGGAGGGAGGGAGAGCGAGGCCCTTGTCCTCAGTGGGGGAGGGAGGGCGAGCGAGGCCCTTGTCCTCAGTGGGGGAGGGAGGGAGAGCGAGGTCCAGGTCCTCAGTGCGGGTGGGAGGGAGAGCGAGGCCCTGGTCCTCTTTGGGACAGGGAGGGAGAGCGAGGCCCTGATCCACAGTGGGGAAGGGAGGGTGTGCAAGGCCCTGGTCCTCAGTGGGGGAGGGAGGGAGAGCGAGGCCTTGGTCCTCAGTGGGGGAGGGAGGGAGAGCGAGGCCTTGGTCCTCAGTGGGACAGGAAGGGAGAGCGAGACCCTGGTCCACAGTGGGACAGGGAGGGAGAGTGAGGCCCTGGTCCTTAGTCGGGGAGGGAGGGAGAGCGAGGCCCTGATCCACAGTGGGGAAGGGAGGGAGAGCGAGGCCCTGATCCACAGTGGGGAAGGGAGGGTGAGCGAGGACCTGGTCCACAGTGGGACAGGGAGGAGAGCGAGGCCCTGGTCCTCAGTGGGGGAGGGAGGGAGAGCGAGGCCCTGATCCACAGTGGGGAAGGGAGGGTGAGCGAGGACCTGGTCCACAGTGGGGGAGGGAGGGAGAGCGAGGCCCTAGTCCACAGTGGGTGAGGGAGGGAGAGCGAGGCCCGAGTCCACAGTGGGTGAGGGAGGGAGAGCGAGGCCCTGATCCACAGTGGGGAAGGGATGGTGAGCGAGGACATCGTCCACAGTGGGGGAGGGAGGGCGAGTGAGTCCCTGGTCCTCTGTGGGGGAGGAGGGCGAGTGAGTCCCTGGTCCTAAATGGGGGAGGAGGGAGAGCGAGTCCCTGGTCCTCAGTGGGTTAGAGAGAAGGAGAGCGAGGCCCTGGTCCACAGTGGGGAAGGGAGGGTGAGCGAGGACCTGGTCCACAGTGGGACAGGGAGGAGAGCGAGGCCCTGTTCATCAGTGGGGGATGGTGGGAGAGCGAGGCCCTGGTCCTCAGTGGGTGAGGGAGGGAGAGCGAGGCCCTGGTTCCAAGTGGGCGACAGAGGGAGAGCGAGGCCCTGGTCCACAGTGGGGGAGGGAGGGAGAGCGAGGCCCTGGTCCTCACTGGGGGAGAGTGGGAGAGCGTGGCCCTGGTCCTCAGTGGGCGACGGAGGGCGAGCGAGGCCCTGGTCCTCAGTGGGCGAGGGAAGGAGAGCGAGGCCCTGGTCCTTCGTGTGGAAGGGAAGGAGAGCAAGGCCCTTGTCCGAAGTGGAGGAGGCAGGGAGTGCGAGGCTCTGGTCCTCAGTGGGCGAGGGAAGGAGAGCGAGGCCCTGGTCCTCCGTGTGGGAGGCAAGGAGAGCGAGGCCCTTGTCCTCAGTGGGGGGAGGAAGGGCAATCAAGGCCCTGGTCCTCAGTGAGGGAGGACGGGAGAGTGAGGCCCTGGTCCTCAGTGGGGGTAGGAGGGAGAGCGAGTCCCTGGTCCTCAGTGGGCGAGGGAGGCAGAGTGAGGCCCTGGTCCTTCATGGGGGAGGAAGGGAGAGTGAGGCCCTGGTCGTCAGTGATGGAGGGAGAGCGAGACCCTGGTCCTCAGTGGGGGAGGGTGGGGGAGCGAGGCCCTGGTCCTCAGTGGGGGAGGGAGGGAGAGCGAGGCCCTTGTCCTCAGTGGGGGAGGGAGGGTGAGCGAGGCCCTTGTCCTCAGTGGGGGAGGGAGGGAGAGCGAGGTCCAGGTCCTCAGTGCGGGTGGGAGGGAGAGCGAGGCCCTGGTCCTCTTTGGGACAGGGAGGGAGAGCGAGGCCCTGATCCACAGTGGGGAAGGGAGGGTGAGCAAGGCCCTGGTCCTCAGTGGGGGAGGGAGGGAGAGCGAGGCCCTGATCCACAGTGGGGAAGGTAGGGTGAGCGAGGACCTGGTGCACAGTGGGGGAGGGAGGGAGAGCGAGGCCTTGGTGATCAGTGGGACAGGGAGGGAGAGCGAGGCCCTGGTCCACAGTGGGACAGGGAGGGAGAGCGAGGCCCTGGTCCTCAGTGGGGGAGGGAGGGAGAGCGAGGCCCTGATCCACAGTGGGGAAGGGAGGGTGAGCAAGGACCTGGTCCTCAGTGGGTGAGGGAGGGAGAGCGAGGCCCTGGTTCCAAGTGGGCGACAGAGGGAGAGCCAGGCCCTGGTCCACAGTGGGGGAGGGAGGGAGAGCGAGGCCCTTGTCCTCACTGGGGGAGAGTGGGAGAGCGTGGCCCTGGTCCTCAGTGGGCGACGGAGGGCGAGCGAGGCCCTGGTCCTCTGTGGGCGACGGAAGGAGAGCGAGGCCCTGGTTCTTCGTGTGGGAGGGAAGGAGAGCAAGGCCCTTGTCCTAAGTGGAGGAGGCAGGGAGTGCGAGGCCCTGGTCCTCAGTGGGCAAGGGAAGGAGAGCGAGGCCCTGGTCCTCCGTGTGGGAGGCAAGGAGAGCGAGGCCCTTGTCCTCAGTGGGGGAGGGAGGGCAAGCAAGGCCCTGGTCCTCAGTGGGGGAGGGAGGGAGAGCGAGGCCCTGGTCCACAGTGGGGGAGGGAGGGAGAGCGAGGCCCTGGTCCTCAGTGGGGGAGGGAGGGAGAGGTGAGGCCCTGGTCCTTAGTGGGGGAGGGAAAGCGAGGCCCTGGTCCTCAGTGGGGGAGGGAGGGAGGGTGAGGCCCTGGTCCTCAGTGGGGGAGGGAGAGCGAGGCCCTGGTCCTCAGTGGGGGAGGGAGGGAAAGCGAGGCCCTGGTCCTCAGTGGGGGAGGGAGGGAGAGCGAGTGCCTGGTCCTCAGTGGGGGAGGGATAGAGAGCGAGGCCCTGGTTCTCAGTGGAGGAGGGAGGGAGAGCGAGGCCCTGGTTCTCAGTGGGGGAGGGAGGGAGAGCGAGGCCCTGGTCTTCGGTGGGGGAGGGAGAGAGAGCGAGGCCCTGGTCTTCACTGGGGGAGGGAGAGAGAGTGAGGCCCTGGTCCTCAGTGAGGGAGGGAGGGAGATCGAGGCCCTGGTCCTCAGTGGGGGAGAGCGAGTCCCTGGTCCTCTGTCGGGGAGGAGGGCGAGTGAGTCTCTGGTCCTCAGTGGGGGAGGGAAGGAGAGCGAGGCCCTGGTCCTCAGTGGGGGAGGGAGGGAGAGCGAGGCCCTGGTCCTCACTGGGGGAAGGAGGGAGAGTGAGGCACTGATCCACAGTGGGGGAGGGAGGGTGAGCGAGGACCTGATCCTCACTGGGGGAGGGAGGAAGAGTGAGTCCCTGGTCCTCAGTGGGTTAGAGAGAGGGAGAGCGAGGCACTGGTCCTTCATGTGGGAGGAAGGGAGAGCGCTGCCCTGGTCCTCAGTGGGGGAGGGAGGGAGAGCGAGGCCCCTGGCCTCCGTGGGGGAGGGAGGCAGGCAGAGTGAGGCCCTGGTCCTTCGTGGGGGAGGGAGGGCGAGCAAGGCCCTGGTCCTCAGTGGGGGAGGGAGGAAGAGCGAGGCCCGGGTCCTCAGTGGTGGAGGGAGGGAGAGTGAGGCCCTGGTCCTCAGTGAGGGAGGGAGGGAGTGCGAGGCCCAGGTCCTCAGTGGGGGACGGAGGGAGAGCGAGGCCCTGCTCCTTCATGGGGGAGGGAAGGAGAGCGAGGCGCTTGTCCTCAGTTCAGGAGGGAGGGAGGGCGAGCGAGTCGCTGGTCCTCAGTGGGGGAGGGAGGGGGAGGGAGGGGGAGGGAGAGCGAGGCCCTGCTCCTTCATGGGGGAGGGAAGGAGAGTGAGGCCCTTGTCCTCAGTTCGGGAGGGAGGGCGAGCGAGGCGCTGGTCCTCAGTGGGGGAGGGAGGGAGAGCGAGTCCCTGGTCCTCAGTGCGGGTGGGAGGGAGAGCAAGGCCCTGGTGCTCCGTGCGGGTCGGCGGCAGAGCATGGCCCTGGTCCTCAGTGGGGCAGGGAGGGAGAGCGAGGCGCTGGTCCTCAGTGGGGGAGAGAGGGAGAGCGAGGCCCTGGTCCTCACTGGGGGAGGGAGGAAGAGTGAGGCCCTGATCCTCAGTGGGGGAGGGAGGGTGAGCGAGGACCTGATCCTCACTGGGGGAGGGAGGGAGTGCGAGGCCCTGGTCCTCAGTAGAAGACGGAGGGCGAACGAGGCCCTGGTCCTCAGTGGGCGACGGAGGAAGAGCGAGGCCCTGGTCCTCAGTGGGCGACGGAGGGAGAGCGAGGCCCTGGTCCACAGTGGGGGAGGGAGAGAGAGCGAGGCCCTGTTCATCAGTGGGGGATGGTGGGAGAGCGAGGCCCTGGTCCTCAGTGGGTGAGGGAGAGAGAGCGAGGCCCTGTTCATCAGTGGGGGATGGTGGGAGAGCGAGGCCCTGGTCCTCAGTGGGCGACGGAGGGAGAGCGAGGCCCTGGTCCACAGTGGGGGAGGGAGAGAGAGCGAGGCCCTGTTCATCAGTGGGGGATGGTGGGAGAGCGAGGCCCTGGTCCACAGTGGGGGAGGGAGGGAGAGCGAGGCCCTGGTCCTCACTGGGGGAGAGTGGGAGAGCGTGGCCCTGGTCCTCAGTGGGCGACGGAGAGCGAGCGAGGCCCTGGTCCTCAGTGGGCGAGGGAAGGAGAGCGAGGCCCTGGTCCTTCGTGTGGGAGGGAAGGAGAGCAAGGCCCTTGTCCTAAGTGGAGGAGGCAGGGAATGCGAGGCCCTGGTCCTCAGTGGGCGAGGGAAGGAGAGCGAGGCACTGGTCCTCCGTGTGGGAGGCAAGGAGAGCGAGGCCCTTGTCCTCAGTGGGGGAGGGAGGGCAAGCAAGGCCCTGGTCCTCAGTGGGGGAGGGAGGGAGAGCGAGGCCCTGGTCCTCAGTGGGGGAGGGAGGGAGAGCGAGGCCCTGGTCCTCAGTGGGGGAGGGAGGGAGAGGTGAGGCCCTGGTCCTTAGTGGGGGAGGGAGAGCGAGGCCCTGGTCCTCAGTGGGGGAGGGAGGGAGGGTGAGGCCCTGGTCCTTAGTGGGGGAGGGAGAGCGAGGCCCTGGTCCTCAGTGGGGGAGGGAGGGAGAGCGAGGGCCTGGTCCTCAGTGGGGGAGGGATGGAGAGCGAGGCCCTGGTTCTCAGTGGAGGAGGGAGGGAGAGCGAGGCCCTGGTTCTCAGTGGGGGAGGGAGGGAGAGCGAGGCCCTGGTCTTCGGTGGGGGAGGGAGAGAGAGCGAGGCCCTGGTCTTCACTGGGGGAGGGAGAGAGAGTGAGGCCCTGGTCCTCAGTGAGGGAGGGAGGGCGAGACCCTGGTCCTCAGTGGGGGAGGGAAGGAGAGCGAGGCCCTGGTCCTCAGTGGGGGAGGGAGGGAGAGCGAGTCCCTGGTCCTCTGTCGAGGAGGAGGGCGAGTGAGTCTCTGGTCCTCAGTGGGGGAGGGAAGGAGAGCGAGGCCCTGGTCCTCAGTGGGGGAGGGAGGGAGAGCGAGGCCCCAGGCCTTCATGGGGGAGGGAGGCAGAGTGAGGCCCTGGTCCTTCGTGGGGGAGGGAGGGCGAGCAAGGCCCTGGTCCTCAGTGGGGGAGGGAGGAAGAGCGAGGCCCGGGTCCTCAGTGGGGGAGGGAGGGAGAGTGAGGCCCTGGTCCTCAGTGAGGGAGGGAGGAAAAGTGAGTCCCTGGTCCTCAGTGGGTTAGAGAGAGGGAGAGCGAGGCACTGGTCCTTCATGTGGGAGGAAGGGAGAGCGCGGCCCTGGTCCTCAGTGGGGGATGGAGGGAGAGTGAGGCCCCAGGCCTCCGTGGGGGAGGGAGGCAGAGTGAGGCCCTGGTCCTTCGTGGGGGAGGGAGGGCGAGCAAGGCCCTGGTCCTCAGTGGGGGAGGGAGGAAGAGCGAGGCCCGGGTCCTCAGTGGTGGAGGGAGGGAGAGTGAGGCCCTGGTCCTCAGTGAGGGAGGGAGGGAGAGCGAGGCCCTGCTCCTTCATGGGGGAGGGAAGGAGAGCGAGGCGCTTGTCCTCAGTTCGGGAGGGAGGGCGAGCGAGGCGCTGGTCCTCAGTGGGGGAGGGAGGGAGAGGGAGGTCCTGCTGCTTCATGGGGGAGGGTGGGAGAGCGAGGCCCTTGTCCTCAGTTCGGGAGGGAGGGCGAGCGAGGCGCTGGTCCTCAGTGGGGGAGCGAGGGAGAGCGAGTCCCTGGTCCTCAGTGCGGGTGGGAGGGAGAGCAAGGCCCTGGTGCTCCGTGCGGGTCGGCGGCAGAGCATGGCCCTGGTCCTCAGTGGGGCAGGGAGGGAGAGCGAGGCGCTGGTCCTCAGTGGGGGAGAGAGGGAGAGCGAGGCCCTGGTCCTCACTGGGGGAAGGAGGGAGAGTGAGGCACTGATCCACAGTGGGGGAGGGAGGGTGAGCGAGGACCTGATCCTCACTGGGGGAGGGAGGAAGAGTGAGGCCCTGATCCTCAGTGGGGGAGGGAGGCTGAGCGAGGACCTGATCCTCAGTGGGCGAGGGAAGGAGAGCGAGGCCCTGGTCCTCAGTGGGCGAGGGAAGGAGAGCGAGGCCCTGGTCCTTCGTGTGGGAGGGAAGGAGAGCAAGGCCCTTGTCCTAAGTGGAGGAGGCAGGGAGTGCGAGGCCCTGGTCCTCAGTGGGCGAGGGAAGGAGAGCGAGGCCCTGGTCCTCCGTGTGGGAGGCAAGGAGAGCGAGGCCCTTGTCCTCAGTGGGGGAGGGAGGGCAAGCAAGGCCCTGGTCCTCAGTGGGGGAGGGAGGGAGAGCGAGGCCCTGGTCCTCAGTGGGGGAGGGAAGGAGAGCGAGGCCCTGGTCCTCCGTGTGGGAGGCAAGGAGAGCGAGGCCCTTGTCCTCAGTGGGGGAGGGAGGGCAAGCAAGGCCCTGGTCCTCAGTGGGGGAGGGAGGGAGAGCGAGGCCCTGGTCCTCAGTGGGGGAGGGAGTGAGAGCGAGGCCCTGGTCCTCAGTGGGGGAGGGAGGGAGAGCGAGGCCCCTGGCCTCCATGGGGGAGGGAGGCAGAGTGAGGCCCTGGTCCTTCGTGGGGGAGGGAGGGCGAGCAAGGCCCTGGTCCTCAGTGGGGGAGGGAGGAAGAGCGAGGCCCGGGTCCTCAGTGGTGGAGGGAGGGAGAGTGAGGCCCTGGTCCTCAGTGAGGGAGGGAGGGAGAGCGAGGCCCAGGTCCTCAGTGGGGGACGGAGGGAGAGCGAGGCCCTGCTCCTTCATGGGGGAGGGAAGGAGAGCGAGGCGCTTGTCCTCAGTTCGGGAGGGAGGGAGGGCGAGCGAGGCGCTGGTCCTCAGTGGGGGAGGGAGGGGGAGGGAGAGCGAGGCCCTGCTCCTTCATGGGGGAGGGAAGGAGAGTGAGGCCCTTGTCCTCAGTTCGGGAGGGAGGGCGAGCGAGGCGCTGGTCCTCAGTGGGGGAGGGAGGGAGAGCGAGTCCCTGGTCCTCAGTGCGGGTGGGAGGGAGAGCAAGGCCCTGGTGCTCCGTGCGGGTCGGCGGCAGAGCATGGCCCTGGTCCTCAGTGGGGCAGGGAGGGAGAGCGAGGCGCTGGTCCTCAGTGGGGGAGAGAGGGAGAGCGAGGCCCTGGTCATCACTGGGTGAGGGAGGAAGAGTGAGGCCCTGATCCTCAGTGGGGGAGGGAGGGTGAGCGAGGACCTGATCCTCACTGGGGGAGGGAGGGAGTGCGAGGCCCTGGTCCTCAGTAGAAGACGGAGGGCGAACGAGGCCCTGGTCCTCAGTGGGCGACGGAGGAAGAGCGAGGCCCTGGTCCTCAGTGGGCGACGGAGGGAGAGCGAGGCCCTGGTCCACAGTGGGGGAGGGAGAGAGAGCGAGGCCCTGTTCATCAGTGGGGGATGGTGGGAGAGCGAGGCCCTGGTCCTCAGTGGGTGAGGGAGAGAGAGCGAGGCCCTGTTCATCAGTGGGGGATGGTGGGAGACCGAGGCCCTGGTCCTCAGTGGGCGACGGAGGGAGAGCGAGGCCCTGGTCCACAGTGGGGGAGGGAGAGAGAGCGAGGCCCTGTTCATCAGTGGGGGATGGTGGGAGAGCGAGGCCCTGGTCCACAGTGGGGGAGGGAGGGAGAGCGAGGCCCTGGTCCTCACTGGGGGAGAGTGGGAGAGCGTGGCCCTGGTCCTCAGTGGGCGACGGAGAGCGAGCGAGGCCCTGGTCCTCAGTGGGCGAGGGAAGGAGAGCGAGGCCCTGGTCCTTCGTGTGGGAGGGAAGGAGAGCAAGGCCCTTGTCCTAAGTGGAGGAGGCAGGGAATGCGAGGCCCTGGTCCTCAGTGGGCGAGGGAAGGAGAGCGAGGCACTGGTCCTCCGTGTGGGAGGCAAGGAGAGCGAGGCCCTTGTCCTCAGTGGGGGAGGGAGGGCAAGCAAGGCCCTGGTCCTCAGTGGGGGAGGGAGGGAGAGGTGAGGCCCTGGTCCTTAGTGGGGGAGGGAGAGCGAGGCCCTGGTCCTCAGTGGGGGAGGGAGGGAGGGTGAGGCCCTGGTCCTTAGTGGGGGAGGGAGAGCGAGGTCCTGGTCCTCAGTGGGGGAGGGAGGGAGAGCGAGGGCCTGGTCCTCAGTGGGGGAGGGATGGAGAGCGAGGCCCTGGTTCTCAGTGGAGGAGGGAGGGAGAGCGAGGCCCTGGTTCTCAGTGGGGGAGGGAGGGAGAGCGAGGCCCTGGTCTTCGGTGGGGGAGGGAGAGAGAGCGAGGCCCTGGTCTTCACTGGGGGAGGGAGAGAGAGTGAGGCCCTGGTCCTCAGTGAGGGAGGGAGGGCGAGACCCTGGTCCTCAGTGGGGGAGGGAAGGAGAGCGAGGCCCTGGTCCTCAGTGGGGGAGGGAGGGAGAGCGAGTCCCTGGTCCTCTGTCGAGGAGGAGGGCGAGTGAGTCTCTGGTCCTCAGTGGGGGAGGGAAGGAGAGCGAGGCCCTGGTCCTCAGTGGGGGAGGGAGGGAGAGCGAGGCCCCAGGCCTTCATGGGGGAGGGAGGCAGAGTGAGGCCCTGGTCCTTCGTGGGGGAGGGAGGGCGAGCAAGGCCCTGGTCCTCAGTGGGGGAGGGAGGAAGAGCGAGGCCCGGGTCCTCAGTGGGGGAGGGAGGGAGAGTGAGGCCCTGGTCCTCAGTGAGGGAGGGAGGAAAAGTGAGTCCCTGGTCCTCAGTGGGTTAGAGAGAGGGAGAGCGAGGCACTGGTCCTTCATGTGGGAGGAAGGGAGAGCGCGGCCCTGGTCCTCAGTGGGGGAGGGAGGGAGAGTGAGGCCCCAGGCCTCCGTGGGGGAGGGAGGCAGAGTGAGGCCCTGGTCCTTCGTGGGGGAGGGAGGGCGAGCAAGGCCCTGGTCCTCAGTGGGGGAGGGAGGAAGAGCGAGGCCCGGGTCCTCAGTGGTGGAGGGAGGGAGAGTGAGGCCCTGGTCCTCAGTGAGGGAGGGAGGGAGAGCGAGGCCCTGCTTCTTCATGGGGGAGGGAAGGAGAGCGAGGCGCTTGTCCTCAGTTCGGGAGGGAGGGCGAGCGAGGCGCTGGTCCTCAGTGGGGGAGGGAGGGAGAGGGAGGCCCTGCTGCTTCATGGGGGAGGGTGGGAGAGCGAGGCCCTTGTCCTCAGTTCGGGAGGGAGGGCGAGCGAGGCGCTGGTCCTCAGTGGGGGAGCGAGGGAGAGCGAGTCCCTGGTCCTCAGTGCGGGTGGGAGGGAGAGCAAGGCCCTGGTGCTCCGTGCGGGTCGGCGGCAGAGCATGGCCCTGGTCCTCAGTGGGGCAGGGAGGGAGAGCGAGGCGCTGGTCCTCAGTGGGGGAGAGAGGGAGAGCGAGGCCCTGGTCCTCACTGGGGGAAGGAGGGAGAGTGAGGCACTGATCCACAGTGGGGGAGGGAGGGTGAGCGAGGACCTGATCCTCACTGGGGGAGGGAGGAAGAGTGAGGCCCTGATCCTCAGTGGGGGAGGGAGGCTGAGCGAGGACCTGATCCTCACTGGGGGAGGGAGGGCGAGCGAGGCCCTGGTCCTCAGTGGGCGAGGGAAGGAGAGCGAGGCCCTGGTCCTTCGTGTGGGAGGGAAGGAGAGCAAGGCCCTTGTCCTCAGTGGGGGAGGGAGGGAGAGCGAGGCCCTGGTCCTCAGTGGGGGAGGGAAGGAGAGCGAGGCCCTGGTCCTCCGTGTGGGAGGCAAGGAGAGCGAGGCCCTTGTCCTCAGTGGGGGAGGGAGGGCAAGCAAGGCCCTGGTCCTCAGTGGGGGAGGGAGGGAGAGCGAGGCCCTGGTCCTCAGTGGGGGAGGGAGTGAGAGCGAGGCCCTGGTCCTCAGTGGGGGAGGGAGGGAGAGGTGAGGCCCTGGTCCTTAGTGGGGGAGGGAGAGCGAGGCCCTGGTCCTCAGTGGGGGAGGGAGGGAGGGTGAGGCCCTGGTCCTTAGTGGGGGAGGGAGAGCGAGGCCCTGGTCCTGAGTGGGGGAGGGAAGGAGAGCGAGGCCCTGGTTCCTCAGTGGGGGAGGGAGGGAGAGTGAGGGCCTGGTCCTCAGTGGGGGAGGGATTGAGAGCGAGGCCCTGGTTCTCAGTGGAGGAGGGAGGGAGAGCGAGGCCCTGGTCTTCGGTGGGGGAGGGAGAGAGAGCGAGGCCCTGGTCTTCACTGGGGGAGGGAGAGAGAGTGAGGCCCTGGTCCTCAGTGAGGGAGGGAGGGCGAGACCCTGGTCCTCAGTGGGGGAGGGAAGGAGAGCGAGGCCCTGGTCCTCAGTGGGGGAGGGAGGGAGATCGAGGCCCTGGTCCTCAGTGGGGGAGGGGGGCTGAGCGAGTCCCTGGTCCTCTGTCGGGGAGGAGGGCGAGTGAGTCTCTGGTCCTCAGTGGGGGAGGGAGGGAGAGTGAGGTCCTGTTCCTCTGTGGGTTAGAGAGAAGGAGAGCGAGGCCCTGTTCCTCAGTGGGGGAGGGAGGGAGAGCGAGGCCCTGATCCACAGTGGGGAAGGGAGGGTGAGCGAGGTCCTGGTCCACAGTGGGGGAGGGAGGGAGAGCGAGGCCCTGGTCCTCCGTGGGGGAGGGAAGGAGAGCGAGGCCATAGTCCACAGTGGGTGAGGGAGGGAGAGCGAGGCCCGAGTCCACAGTGGGTGAGGGAGTGAGAGCGAGGCCCTGATCCACAGTGGGGAAGGGATAGTGAGCGAGGACATGGTCCACAGTGGGGGAGGGAGGGAGAACGAGTCCCTGGTCCTCTGTGGGGGAGGAGGGCGAATGAGTCCCTGGTCCTCAATCGGGGAGGAGGGAGAGCGAGTCCCTGGTCCTCAGTGGGTTAGAGAGAAGGAGAGCGAGGCCCTGGTCCTTCATCGGGGAGGGAGGGAGAGTGAGGTCCTGTTCCTCTGTGGGTTAGAGAGAAGGAGAGCGAGGCCCTGTTCCTCAGTGGGGGAGGGAGGGAGAGCGAGGCCCTGTTCCTCAGTGGGTGAGTGAGGGAGAGCGAGGCCCTGGTCCTCACTGGGGGAGAGAGGGAGAACGAGGCCCTGGTCCTCAGTAGAAAACGGAGGGCGAACGAGGCCCTGGTCCTCAGTGGGCGACGGAGGAAGAGCGAGGCCCTGGTCCTCAGTGGGCGACGGAGGGAGAGCAAGGCCCTGGTCCATAGTGGGGGAGGGAGGGAGAGCGAGGCCCTGTTCATCAGTGGGGGATGGTGGGAGAGCAAGGCCCTGTTCATCAGTGGGTGAGGGAGGGAGAGCGAGGCCCTGGTTCCAAGTGGGCGACAGAGGGAGAGCGAGGTCCTGGTCCACAGTGGGGGAGGGAGGGAGAGCGAGGCCCTGGTCCTCACTGGGGGAGAGTGGGAGAGCGTGGCCCTGGTCCTCAGTGGGCGACGGAGGGCGAGCGAGGCCCTGGTCCTCAGTGGGCGAGTAAAGGAGAGCGAGGCCCTGGTCCTTCGTGTGGGAGGGAAGGAGAGCAAGGCCCTTGTCCTTAGTGGAGGAGTCAGGGAGTGCGAGGCCCTGGTCCTCAGTGGGCGATGGAAGGAGAGCGAGTCCCTGGTCCTCCGTGTGGGAGGCAAGGAGAGCGAGGCCCTTGTCCTCAGTGGGGGAGGGAGGGCAAGCAAGGCATTGGTCCTCAGTGGGGGAGGGAGGGAGAGCAAGGCCCTGGTCCTCAGTGGGGGAGGGAGGGAGAGCGAGGCCCTGGTCCTCAGTGGGGGAGGGAGGGAGAGGTGAGGCCCTGGTCCTTAGTTGGGGAGGGAGAGCGAGGCCCTGGTCCTCAGTGGGGGAGGGAGGGAGGGTGAGGCCCTGGTCCTTAGTGGGGGAGGGAGAGCGAGGCCCTGGTCCTCAGTGGGGGAGGGAGGGAGAGCGAGGCCCTGGTCCTCAGTGGGGGAGGGAGGGAGAGCGAGGGCCTGGTCCTCAGTGGGGGAGGGATGGAGAGCGAGGCCGTGGTTCTCAGTGGAGGAGGGAGGGAGAGCGAGGCCCTGGTTCTCAGTGGGGGAGAGAGGGAGAGCGAGGCCCTGGTCCTCAGTGGGGGAGGGAGGGAGAGCGAGGCCCTGGTCTTCGGTGGGGGAGGGAGAGAGAGCGAGGCCCTGGTCTTCACTGGGGGAGGGAGAGAGAGTGAGGCCCTGGTCCTCAGTGAGGGAGGGAGGGCGAGACCCTGGTCCTCAGTGGGGGAGGGAAGGAGAGCGAGGCCCTGGTCCTCAGTGGGGGAGGGAGGGAGATCGAGGCCCTGGTCCTCAGTGGGGGAGGGGGGGAGAGCGAGTCCCTGGTCCTCTGTCGGGGAGGAGGGCGAGTGAGTCTCTGGTCCTCAGTGGGTTCGAGAGAGGGAGAGCGAGGCACTGGTCCTTCATGTGGGAGGAAGGGAGAGTGCTGCCCTGGTCCTCAGTGGGGGAGGGAGGGAGAGCGAGGCCCCAGGCCTCATTGGGGGAGAGAGGGAGAGCGAGGCCCTGGTCCTCACTGGGGGAAGGAGGGAGAGTGAGGCACTGATCCACAGTGGGGGAGGGAGGGTGAGCGAGGACCTGATCCTCACTGGGGGAGGGAGGAAGAGTGAGGCCCTGATCCTCAGTGGGGGAGGGAGGGTGAGCGAGGACCTGATCCTCACTGGGGGAGAGAGGGAGAGCGAGGCCCTGGTCCTCACTGGGGGAAGGAGGGAGAGTGAGGCACTGATCCACAGTGGGGGAGGGAGGGTGAGCGAGGACCTGATCCTCACTGGGGGAGGGAGGAAGAGTGAGGCCCTGATCCTCAGTGGGGGAGGGAGGGTGAGCGAGGCCCTGGTCCTCAGTGGGGGAAGGAGGGAGAGTGAGGCACTGATCCACAGTGGGGGAGGGAGGGTGAGCGAGGACCTGATCCTCACTGGGGGAGGGAGGAAGAGTGAGGCCCTGGTCCACAGTGGGGCAGGGAGGGAGAGCGAGTCCCTGGTATTCACAGTTGGAGGGAGGGAGAGCGAGTCCCTGGTCCTCAGTGGGGGAGGAGGCTGAGTGAGGCCCTGGGCCTCAGTGGGTCAGAGAGAGGGAGAGCGAGGCCCTGGTCCTTCATGGGGGAGGGAGGGAGAGTGAGGCCCTGTTCCTCAGTGGGTTAGAGAGAGGGAGAGCGAGGCCCTGGACCTCAGTGGGGGAGGGAGGGAGAGCCAGGCCTTGTTCCTCAGTGGGGGAGGGAGGCAGAGCGAGGCCCTGGTCCTCAGTGGGGGAGGGAGGGAGAACGAGGCGCTGGTCCTCAGTGTGGGAGGGAGGGAGAGCGAGACCCTGGTCCTTAATGGGGGAGGGAGAGCAAGGCCCTGGTCCTCAGTGAGGGAGGGAGGGAGTGTGAGGCCCTGCTCCTCAGTTGGGGAGGGAGAGAGAGCGAGGCCCTGGTCCTGAGAGGGGGAGGGAGGGAGAGCGAGGCCGTGGACCTCAGTGGGGGAGGGAGAGCGAGACCCTGGTCCTCAGTGGGGGAGGGAGGGGGTGCGAGGCTCTGGTCCTCAGTGCGGGTGGGAGGGAGAGCAAGGCCATGGTCCTCAGTTGGGGAGGGAAGGAGAGCGAGGCCCTCGTCCACAGTGGGTGAGGGAGGGAGAGCGAGGCCCTGGTCCTCAGTGGGGGAGGGAGGGAGAGCGAGGCCCTGGTCCTCAGTGCGGGTGGGAGGGAGAGCAAGGCCATGGTCCTCAGTGCGGGTGGGAGGGAGAGTGAGGCCCTAGTCCTCAGTGCAGGTGGGAGGGAGTGCGAGGCCCTGGTCCTCATTGGGGGAAGGAGGGAGAGTGAGGCCCTTGTCCTCAGTTTGGGAGGGAGGGCGTTCGAGGCGCTGGTCTTCAGTGGGGGAGGGAGGGAGAGCGAGGCCCTGGTCCTCAGTGCGGGTGGGAGGGAGATCGAGGCCCTGGTCCTCAGTGCGGGTGGGAGGGAGAGCGAGGCCCTGGTCCTCAGTGGGGGACGGAGGGAGAGCGAGGCCCTGGTCTTCAGTGCGGGTGGGAGGGAGTGCGAGGCCCTGGTCCTCAGTGGGTGAGGGAGCGAGAGCCAGGCCCTGGTCATCCGTGGGGCAGGGATGGAGAGCGAGGACCTGGTCCTCAGTGGGGGAGGGAGATCGAGGCCCTGGTCCTCAGTGCGGGTGGGAGGGAGAGCGAGGCCCTGGTCCTCAGTGGGGGACGGAGGGAGAGCGAGGCCCTGGTCTTCAGTGCGGGTGGGAGGGAGTGCGAGGCCCTGGTCCTCAGTGGGTGAGGGAGCGAGAGCCAGGCCCTGGTCATCCGTGGGGCAGGGATGGAGAGCGAGGCCCTGGTCCTCAGTGGGCGAGTAAAGGAGAGCGAGGCCCTGGTCCTTCGTGTGGGAGGGAAGGAGAGCAAGGCCCTTGTCCTTAGTGGAGGAGTCAGGGAGTGCGAGGCCCTGGTCCTCAGTGGGCGATGGAAGGAGAGCGAGTCCCTGGTCCTCCGTGTGGGAGGCAAGGAGAGCGAGGCCCTTGTCCTCAGTGGGGGAGGGAGGGCAAGCAAGGCATTGGTCCTCAGTGGGGGAGGGGGGGAGAGCAAGGCCCTGGTCCTCAGTGGGGGAGGGAGGGAGAGCGAGGCCCTGGTCCTCAGTGGGGGAGGGAGGGAGAGGTGAGGCCCTGGTCCTTAGTTGGGGAGGGAGAGCGAGGCCCTGGTCCTCAGTGGGGGAGGGAGGGAGGGTGAGGCCCTGGTCCTTAGTGGGGGAGGGAGAGCGAGGCCCTGGTCCTCAGTGGGGGAGGGAGGGAGAGCGAGGCCCTGGTCCTCAGTGGGGGAGGGAGGGAGAGCGAGGGCCTGGTCCTCAGTGGGGGAGGGATGGAGAGCGAGGCCCTGGTTCTCAGTGGAGGAGGGAGGGAGAGCGAACCCTGGTTCTCAGTGGGGGAGAGAGGGAGAGCGAGGCCCTGGTCCTCAGTGGGGGAGGGAGGGAGAGCGAGGCCCTGGTCTTCGGTGGGGGAGGGAGAGAGAGCGAGGCCCTGGTCTTCACTGGGGGAGGGAGAGAGAGTGAGGCCCTGGTCCTCAGTGAGGGAGGGAGGGCGAGACCCTGGTCCTCAGTGGGGGAGGGAAGGAGAGCGAGGCCCTGGTCCTCAGTGGGGGAGGGAGGGAGATCGAGGCCCTGGTCCTCAGTGGGGGAGGGGGGGAGAGCGAGTCCCTGGTCCTCTGTCGGGGAGGAGGGCGAGTGAGTCTCTGGTCCTCAGTGGGTTCGAGAGAGGGAGAGCGAGGCACTGGTCCTTCATGTGGGAGGAAGGGAGAGTGCTGCCCTGGTCCTCAGTGGGGGAGGGAGGGAGAGCGAGGCCCCAGGCCTCATTGGGGGAGAGAGGGAGAGCGAGGCCCTGGTCCTCACTGGGGGAAGGAGGGAGAGTGAGGCACTGATCCACAGTGGGGGAGGGAGGGTGAGCGAGGACCTGATCCTCACTGGGGGAGGGAGGAAGAGTGAGGCCCTGATCCTCAGTGGGGGAGGGAGGGTGAGCGAGGACCTGATCCTCACTGGGGGAGAGAGGGAGAGCGAGGCCCTGGTCCTCACTGGGGGAAGGAGGGAGAGTGAGGCACTGATCCACAGTGGGGGAGGGAGGGTGAGCGAGGACCTGATCCTCACTGGGGGAGGGAGGAAGAGTGAGGCCCTGATCCTCAGTGGGGGAGGGAGGGTGAGCGAGGCCCTGGTCCTCAGTGGGGGAAGGAGGGAGAGTGAGGCACTGATCCACAGTGGGGGAGGGAGGGTGAGCGAGGACCTGATCCTCACTGGGGGAGGGAGGAAGAGTGAGGCCCTGGTCCACAGTGGGGCAGGGAGGGAGAGCGAGTCCCTGGTATTCACAGTTGGAGGGAGGGAGAGCGAGTCCCTGGTCCTCAGTGGGGGAGGAGGCTGAGTGAGGCCCTGGGCCTCAGTGGGTCAGAGAGAGGGAGAGCGAGGCCCTGGTCCTTCATGGGGGAGGGAGGGAGAGTGAGGCCCTGTTCCTCAGTGGGTTAGAGAGAGGGAGAGCGAGGCCCTGGACCTCAGTGGGGGAGGGAGGGAGAGCCAGGCCTTGTTCCTCAGTGGGGGAGGGAGGCAGAGCGAGGCCCTGGTCCTCAGTGGGGGAGGGAGGGAGAACGAGGCGCTGGTCCTCAGTGTGGGAGGGAGGGAGAGCGAGACCCTGGTCCTTAATGGGGGAGGGAGAGCAAGGCCCTGGTCCTCAGTGAGGGAGGGAGGGAGTGTGAGGCCCTGCTCCTCAGTTGGGGAGGGAGAGAGAGCGAGGCCCTGGTCCTGAGAGGGGGAGGGAGGGAGAGCGAGGCCGTGGACCTCAGTGGGGGAGGGAGAGCGAGACCCTGGTCCTCAGTGGGGGAGGGAGGGGGTGCGAGGCTCTGGTCCTCAGTGCGGGTGGGAGGGAGAGCAAGGCCATGGTCCTCAGTTGGGGAGGGAAGGAGAGCGAGGCCCTCGTCCACAGTGGGTGAGGGAGGGAGAGCGAGGCCCTAGTCCTCAGTGCAGGTGGGAGGGAGTGCGAGGCCCTGGTCCTCATTGGGGGAAGGAGGGAGAGTGAGGCCCTGGTCCTCAGTGGGGGAGGGAGGGAGAGCGAGGCCCTGGTCCTCAGTGCGGGTGGGAGGGAGAGTGCGGCCATGGTCCTCAGTGCGGGTGGGAGGGAGAGTGAGGCCCTAGTCCTCAGTGCAGGTGGGAGGGAGTGCGAGGCCCTGGTCCTCATTGGGGGAAGGAGGGAGAGTGAGGCCCTTGTCCTCAGTTTGGGAGGGAGGGCGTTCGAGGCGCTGGTCTTCAGTGGGGGAGGGAGGGAGAGCGAGGCCCTGGTCCTCAGTGCGGGTGGGAGGGAGAGCGAGGCCCTGGTCCTCAGTGCGGGTGGGAGGGAGATCGAGGCCCTGGTCCTCAGTGCGGGTGGGAGGGAGAGCGAGGCCCTGGTCCTCAGTGGGGGACGGAGGGAGAGCGAGGCCCTGGTCTTCAGTGCGGGTGGGAGGGAGTGCGAGGCCCTGGTCCTCAGTGGGTGAGGGAGCGAGAGCCAGGCCCTGGTCATCCGTGGGGCAGGGATGGAGAGCGAGGACCTGGTCCTCAGTGGGGGAGGGAGAGCGAGGCCCTGGTCCTCTGTGGGGGAGGGAGGGAGAGGGAGGCCCTGGTCCTGAGTGGGGGATGGAGGGAGAGCGAGGCCCTGGTTCTCAGTGGGGGAGGGAGGGAGTGTGAGGCCGTGGTCCTCCGTGGGGGAGGGAGGGAGAGCGAGGCCCTGGGCCTCAGTGGGCGAGGGAGGGAGAGCGAGGCCCTGGTCCTCAGTGGGGGTGGGAGGGAGAGCGAGTCCCTTGTCCTAAGTGGAGGAGGCAGGGAGTGCGAGGCCCTGGTCCTCAGTGGGCGAGGGAGGGAGAAGCCTTGGTCCTCAGTGGGGGAGGGAGAGCGAGGCTCTGGTCCTCAGTGGGTTAGAGAGAGAGGGAGCTAGGCCCTGGTCCTCAGTGAGGGAGGGAGGGAGAGTGAGGCCCTGGTCCTCAGTGGGGGTAGGAGGGAGAGCGAGTCCCTGGTCCTCAGTGGGCGGGGGAGGCAGAGTGAGGCCCTGGTCATTCATGGGGGAGGAAGGGAGAGTGAGGCCCTGGTCGTCAGTGATGGAGGGAGAGCGAGACCCTGGTCCTCAGTGGGGGAGGGTGGGTGAGCGAGGCCCTGGTCCTCAGTGGGGGAGGGAGGGAGAGCGAGGTCCAGGTCCTCAGTGCGGGTGGGAGGGAGAGCGAGGCCCTGGTCCTCTTTGGGACAGGGAGGGAGAGCGAGGCCCTGATCCACAGTGGGGATGGGAGAGTGAGCAAGGCCCTGGTCCTCAGTGGGGGAGGGAGGGAGAGCGAGGCCCCGATCCACAGTGGGGAAGGTAGGGTGAGCAAGGACCTGGTCCACAGTGGGGGAGGGAGGGAGAGCGAGGCCTTGGTCCTCAGTGGGACAGGGAGGGAGAGCGAGGCCCTTGTCCACAGTGGGACAGGGAGGGAGAGCGAGGCCCTGGTCCTCAGTGGGGGAGGGAGGGAGAGCGAGGCCCTGATCCACAGTGGGGAAGGGACGGGGAGCGAGGACCTGGTCCACAGTGGGGGAGGGAGGGAGCGCGAGACCCTGGTCCTCCGTGGGGGAGGGAAGGAGAGAGTGGCCCTAGTCCACAGTGGGTGAGGGAGGGAGAGCGAGGCCCGAGTCCACAGTGGGTGAGGGAGGGAGAGCGAGGCCCTGATCCACAGTGGGGAAGGGAGGGTGAGCGAGGTCCTGGTCCACAGTGGGGGAGGGAGGGAGAGCGAGGCCCTGGTCCTCCGTGGGGGAGGGAAGGAGAGCGAGGCCATAGTCCACAGTGGGTGAGGGAGGGAGAGCGAGGCCCGAATCCACAGTGGGTGAGGGAGGGAGAGCGAGGCCCTGATCCACAGTGGGGAAGGGATAGTGAGCGAGGACATGGTCCACAGTGGGGGAGGGAGGGAGAACGAGTCCCTGGTCCTCTGTGGGGGAGGAGGGCGAATGAGTCCCTGGTCCTCAATGGGGGAGGAGGGAGAGCGAGTCCCTGGTCCTCAGTGGGTTAGAGAGAAGGAGAGCGAGGCCCTGGTCCTTCATCGGGGAGGGAGGGAGAGTGAGGTCCTGTTCCTCTGTGGGTTAGAGAGAAGGAGAGCGAGGCCCTGTTCCTCAGTGGGGGAGGGAGGGAGAGCGAGGCCCTGTTCCTCAGTGGGTGAGTGAGGGAGAGCGAGGCCCTGGTCCTCACTGGGGGAGAGAGGGAGAACGAGGCCCTGGTCCTCAGTAGAAAACGGAGGGCGAACGAGGCCCTGGTCCTCAGTGGGCGACGGAGGAAGAGCGAGGCCCTGGTCCTCAGTGGGCGACGGAGGGAGAGCAAGGCCCTGGTCCATAGTGGGGGAGGGAGGGAGAGCGAGGCCCTGTTCATCAGTGGGGGATGGTGGGAGAGCAAGGCCCTGGTCCTCAGTGGGTGAGGGAGGGAGAGCGAGGCCCTGGTTCCAAGTGGGCGACAGAGGGAGAGCGAGGTCCTGGTCCACAGTGGGGGAGGGAGGGAGAGCGAGGCCCTGGTCCTCACTGGGGGAGAGTGGGAGAGCGTGGCCCTGGTCCTCAGTGGGCGACGGAGGGCGAGCGAGGCCCTGGTCCTCAGTGGGCGAGGAAAGGAGAGCGAGGCCCTGGTCCTTCGTGTGGGAGGGAAGGAGAGCAAGGCCCTTGTCCTTAGTGGAGGAGTCAGGGAGTGCGAGGCCCTGGTCCTCAGTGGGCGATGGAAGGAGAGCGAGTCCCTGGTCCTCCGTGTGGGAGGCAAGGAGAGCGAGGCCCTTGTCCTCAGTGGGGGAGGGAGGGAGAGGTGAGGCCCTGGTCCTTAGTGGGGGAGGGAGAGCGAGGCCCTGGTCCTCAGTGGGGGAGGGAGGGAGGGTGAGGCCCTGGTCCTTAGTGGGGGAGGGAGGGAGAGGTGAGGCCCTGGTCCTTAGTGGGGGAGGGAGAGCGAGGCCCTGGTCCTCAGTGGGGGAGGGAGGGAGGGTGAGGCCCTGGTCCTCAGTGGGGGAGGGAGGGAGAGCGAGGCCCTGGTCCTCAGTGGGGGAGGGAGGGAGGGTGAGGCCCTGGTCCTCAGTGGGGGAGGGAGGGCAAGCAAGGCATTGGTCCTCAGTGGGGGAGGGAGGGAGAGCAAGGCCCTGGTCCTCAGTGGGGGAGGGAGGGAGAGCGAGGCCCTGGTCCTCAGTGGGGGAGGGAGGGAGAGCGAGGCCCTGATCCACAGTGGGGAAGGGAGGGTGAGCGAGGTCCTGGTCCACAGTGGGGGAGGGAGGGAGAGCGAGGCCCTGGTCCTCCGTGGGGGAGGGAAGGAGAGCGAGGCCATAGTCCACAGTGGGTGAGGGAGGGAGAGCGAGGCCCGAATCCACAGTGGGTGAGGGAGGGAGAGCGAGGCCCTGATCCACAGTGGGGAAGGGATAGTGAGCGAGGACATGGTCCACAGTGGGGGAGGGAGGGAGAACGAGTCCCTGGTCCTCTGTGGGGGAGGAGGGCGAATGAGTCCCTGGTCCTCAATGGGGGAGGAGGGAGAGCGAGTCCCTGGTCCTCAGTGGGTTAGAGAGAAGGAGAGCGAGGCCCTGGTCCTTCATCGGGGAGGGAGGGAGAGTGAGGTCCTGTTCCTCTGTGGGTTAGAGAGAAGGAGAGCGAGGCCCTGTTCCTCAGTGGGGGAGGGAGGGAGAGCGAGGCCCTGTTCCTCAGTGGGTGAGTGAGGGAGAGCGAGGCCCTGGTCCTCACTGGGGGAGAGAGGGAGAACGAGGCCCTGGTCCTCAGTAGAAAACGGAGGGCGAACGAGGCCCTGGTCCTCAGTGGGCGACGGAGGAAGAGCGAGGCCCTGGTCCTCAGTGGGCGACGGAGGGAGAGCAAGGCCCTGGTCCATAGTGGGGGAGGGAGGGAGAGCGAGGCCCTGTTCATCAGTGGGGGATGGTGGGAGAGCAAGGCCCTGGTCCTCAGTGGGTGAGGGAGGGAGAGCGAGGCCCTGGTTCCAAGTGGGCGACAGAGGGAGAGCGAGGTCCTGGTCCACAGTGGGGGAGGGAGGGAGAGCGAGGCCCTGGTCCTCACTGGGGGAGAGTGGGAGAGCGTGGCCCTGGTCCTCAGTGGGCGACGGAGGGCGAGCGAGGCCCTGGTCCTCAGTGGGCGAGGAAAGGAGAGCGAGGCCCTGGTCCTTCGTGTGGGAGGGAAGGAGAGCAAGGCCCTTGTCCTTAGTGGAGGAGTCAGGGAGTGCGAGGCCCTGGTCCTCAGTGGGCGATGGAAGGAGAGCGAGTCCCTGGTCCTCCGTGTGGGAGGCAAGGAGAGCGAGGCCCTTGTCCTCAGTGGGGGAGGGAGGGAGAGGTGAGGCCCTGGTCCTTAGTGGGGGAGGGAGAGCGAGGCCCTGGTCCTCAGTGGGGGAGGGAGGGAGGGTGAGGCCCTGGTCCTTAGTGGGGGAGGGAGGGAGAGGTGAGGCCCTGGTCCTTAGTGGGGGAGGGAGAGCGAGGCCCTGGTCCTCAGTGGGGGAGGGAGGGAGGGTGAGGCCCTGGTCCTCAGTGGGGGAGGGAGGGAGAGCGAGGCCCTGGTCCTCAGTGGGGGAGGGAGGGAGGGTGAGGCCCTGGTCCTCAGTGGGGGAGGGAGGGCAAGCAAGGCATTGGTCCTCAGTGGGGGAGGGAGGGAGAGCAAGGCCCTGGTCCTCAGTGGGGGAGGGAGGGAGAGCGAGGCCCTGGTCCTCAGTGGGGGAGGGAGGGAGAGGTGAGGCCCTGGTCCTTAGTGGGGGAGGGAGAGCGAGGCCCTGGTCCTCAGTGGGGGAGGGAGGGAGGGTGAGGCCCTGGTCCTTAGTGGGGGAGGGAGAGCGAGGCCCTGGTCCTCAGTGGGGGAGGGAGGGAGAGCGAGGCCCTGGTCCTCAGTGGGGGAGGGAGGGAGAGCGAGGGCCTGGTCCTCAGTGGGGGAGGGATGGAGAGCGAGGCCCTGGTTCTCAGTGGAGGAGGGAGGGAGAGCGAGGCCCTGGTTCTCAGTGGGGGAGAGAGGGAGAGCGAGGCCCTGGTCCTCAGTGGGGGAGGGAGGGAGAGCGAGGCCCTGGTCTTCGGTGGGGGAGGGAGAGAGAGCGAGGCCCTGGTCTTCACTGGGGGAGGGAGAGAGAGTGAGGCCCTGGTCCTCAGTGAGGGAGGGAGGGCGAGACCCTGGTCCTCAGTGGGGGAGGGAAGGAGAGCGAGGCCCTGGTCCTCAGTGGGGGAGGGAGGGAGATCGAGGCCCTGGTCCTCAGTGGGGGAGGGGGGGAGAGCGAGTCCCTGGTCCTCTGTCGGGGAGGAGGGCGAGTGAGTCTCTGGTCCTCAGTGGGTTCGAGAGAGGGAGAGCGAGGCACTGGTCCTTCATGTGGGAGGAAGGGAGAGTGCTGCCCTGGTCCTCAGTGGGGGAGGGAGGGAGAGCGAGGCCCCAGGCCTCATTGGGGGAGAGAGGGAGAGCGAGGCCCTGGTCCTCACTGGGGGAAGGAGGGAGAGTGAGGCACTGATCCACAGTGGGGGAGGGAGGGTGAGCGAGGACCTGATCCTCACTGGGGGAGGGAGGAAGAGTGAGGCCCTGATCCTCAGTGGGGGAGGGAGGGTGAGCGAGGACCTGATCCTCACTGGGGGAGAGAGGGAGAGCGAGGCCCTGGTCCTCACTGGGGGAAGGAGGGAGAGTGAGGCACTGATCCACAGTGGGGGAGGGAGGGTGAGCGAGGACCTGATCCTCACTGGGGGAGGGAGGAAGAGTGAGGCCCTGATCCTCAGTGGGGGAGGGAGGGTGAGCGAGGCCCTGGTCCTCAGTGGGGGAAGGAGGGAGAGTGAGGCACTGATCCACAGTGGGGGAGGGAGGGTGAGCGAGGACCTGATCCTCACTGGGGAAGGAGGAAGAGTGAGGCCCTGGTCCACAGTGGGGCAGGGAGGGAGAGCGAGTCCCTGGTATTCACAGTTGGAGGGAGGGAGAGCGAGTCCCTGGTCCTCAGTGGGGGAGGAGGCTGAGTGAGGCCCTGGGCCTCAGTGGGTCAGAGAGAGGGAGAGCGAGGCCCTGGTCCTTCATGGGGGAGGGAGGGAGAGTGAGGCCCTGTTCCTCAGTGGGTTAGAGAGAGGGAGAGCGAGGCCCTGGACCTCAGTGGGGGAGGGAGGGAGAGCCAGGCCTTGTTCCTCAGTGGGGGAGGGAGGCAGAGCGAGGCCCTGGTCCTCAGTGGGGGAGGGAGGGAGAACGAGGCGCTGGTCCTCAGTGTGGGAGGGAGGGAGAGCGAGACCCTGGTCCTTAATGGGGGAGGGAGAGCAAGGCCCTGGTCCTCAGTGAGGGAGGGAGGGAGTGTGAGGCCCTGCTCCTCAGTTGGGGAGGGAGAGAGAGCGAGGCCCTGGTCCTGAGAGGGGGAGGGAGGGAGAGCGAGGCCGTGGACCTCAGTGGGGGAGGGAGAGCGAGACCCTGGTCCTCAGTGGGGGAGGGAGGGGGTGCGAGGCTCTGGTCCTCAGTGCGGGTGGGAGGGAGAGCGAGGCCCTGGTCCTCAGTGGGGGAGGGAGGGAGAGCGAGGCCCTGGTCCTCAGTGCGGGTGGGAGGGAGAGCAAGGCCATGGTCCTCAGTGCGGGTGGGAGGGAGAGTGAGGCCCTAGTCCTCAGTGCAGGTGGGAGGGAGTGCGAGGCCCTGGTCCTCATTGGGGGAAGGAGGGAGAGTGAGGCCCTTGTCCTCAGTTTGGGAGGGAGGGCGTTCGAGGCGCTGGTCTTCAGTGGGGGAGGGAGGGAGAGCGAGGCCCTGGTCCTCAGTGCGGGTGGGAGGGAGAGCGAGGCCCTGGTCCTCAGTGCGGGTGGGAGGGAGATCGAGGCCCTGGTCCTCAGTGCGGGTGGGAGGGAGAGCGAGGCCCTGGTCCTCAGTGGGGGACGGAGGGAGAGCGAGGCCCTGGTCTTCAGTGCGGGTGGGAGGGAGTGCGAGGCCCTGGTCCTCAGTGGGTGAGGGAGCGAGAGCCAGGCCCTGGTCATCCGTGGGGCAGGGATGGAGAGCGAGGACCTGGTCCTCAGTGGGGGAGGGAGAGGGAGGCCCTGGTCCTCTGTGGGGGAGGGAGGGAGAGGGAGGCCCTGGTCCTGAGTGGGGGATGGAGGGAGAGCGAGGCCCTGGTTCTCAGTGGGGGAGGGAGGGAGTGTGAGGCCGTGGTCCTCCGTGGGGGAGGGAGGGAGAGCGAGGCCCTGGGCCTCAGTGGGCGAGGGAGGGAGAGCGAGGCCCTGGTCCTCAGTGGGGGTGGGAGGGAGAGCGAGTCCCTTGTCCTAAGTGGAGGAGGCAGGGAGTGCGAGGCCCTGGTCCTCAGTGGGCGAGGGAGGGAGAAGCCTTGGTCCTCAGTGGGGGAGGGAGAGCGAGGCTCTGGTCCTCAGTGGGTTAGAGAGAGAGGGAGCTAGGCCCTGGTCCTCAGTGAGGGAGGGAGGGAGAGTGAGGCCCTGGTCCTCAGTGGGGGTAGGAGGGAGAGCGAGTCCCTGGTCCTCAGTGGGCGGGGGAGGCAGAGTGAGGCCCTGGTCATTCATGGGGGAGGAAGGGAGAGTGAGGCCCTGGTCGTCAGTGATGGAGGGAGAGCGAGACCCTGGTCCTCAGTGGGGGAGGGTGGGTGAGCGAGGTCCAGGTCCTCAGTGCGGGTGGGAGCGAGAGCGAGGTCCAGGTCCTCAGTGCGGGTGGGAGGGAGAGCGAGGCCCTGGTCCTCTTTGGGACAGGGAGGGAGAGCGAGGCCCTGATCCACAGTGGGGATGGGAGAGTGAGCAAGGCCCTGGTCCTCAGTGGGGGAGGGAGGGAGAGCGAGGCCCCGATCCACAGTGGGGAAGGTAGGGTGAGCAAGGACCTGGTCCACAGTGGGGGAGGGAGGGAGAGCGAGGCCTTGGTCCTCAGTGGGACAGGGAGGGAGAGCGAGGCCCTTGTCCACAGTGGGACAGGGAGGGAGAGCGAGGCCCTGGTCCTCAGTGGGGGAGGGAGGGAGAGCGAGGCCCTGATCCACAGTGGGGAAGGGACGGGGAGCGAGGACCTGGTCCACAGTGGGGGAGGGAGGGAGCGCGAGACCCTGGTCCTCCGTGGGGGAGGGAAGGAGAGAGTGGCCCTAGTCCACAGTGGGTGAGGGAGGGAGAGCGAGGCCCGAGTCCACAGTGGGTGAGGGAGGGAGAGCGAGGCCCTGTTCCTCAGTGGGTTAGAGAGAGGGAGAGCGAGGCCCTGGACCTCAGTGGGGGAGGGAGGGAGAGCCAGGCCTTGTTCCTCAGTGGGGGAGGGAGGCAGAGCGAGGCCCTGGTCCTCAGTGGGGGAGGGAGGGAGAACGAGGCGCTGGTCCTCAGTGTGGGAGGGAGGGAGAGCGAGACCCTGGTCCTTAATGGGGGAGGGAGAGCAAGGCCCTGGTCCTCAGTGAGGGAGGGAGGGAGTGTGAGGCCCTGCTCCTCAGTTGGGGAGGGAGAGAGAGCGAGGCCCTGGTCCTGAGAGGGGGAGGGAGGGAGAGCGAGGCCGTGGACCTCAGTGGGGGAGGGAGAGCGAGACCCTGGTCCTCAGTGGGGGAGGGAGGGGGTGCGAGGCTCTGGTCCTCAGTGCGGGTGGGAGGGAGAGCAAGACCATGGTCCTCAGTTGGGGAGGGAAGGAGAGCGAGGCCCTCGTCCACAGTGGGTGAGGGAGGGAGAGCGAGGCCCTGGTCCTCAGTGGGGGAGGGAGGGAGAGCGAGGCCCTGGTCCTCAGTGCGGGTGGGAGGGAGAGTGCGGCCATGGTCCTCAGTGCGGGTGGGAGGGAGAGTGAGGCCCTAGTCCTCAGTGCAGGTGGGAGGGAGTGCGAGGCCCTGGTCCTCATTGGGGGAAGGAGGGAGAGTGAGGCCCTTGTCCTCAGTTTGGGAGGGAGGGCGTTCGAGGCGCTGGTCTTCAGTGGGGGAGGGAGGGAGAGCGAGGCCCTGGTCCTCAGTGCGGGTGGGAGGGAGAGCGAGGCCCTGGTCCTCAGTGCGGGTGGGAGGGAGATCGAGGCCCTGGTCCTCAGTGCGGGTGGGAGGGAGAGCGAGGCCCTGGTCCTCAGTGGGGGACGGAGGGAGAGCGAGGCCCTGGTCTTCAGTGCGGGTGGGAGGGAGTGCGAGGCCCTGGTCCTCAGTGGGTGAGGGAGCGAGAGCCAGGCCCTGGTCATCCGTGGGGCAGGGATGGAGAGCGAGGACCTGGTCCTCAGTGGGGGAGGGAGAGCGAGGCCCTGGTCCTCTGTGGGGGAGGGAGGGAGAGGGAGGCCCTGGTCCTGAGTGGGGGATGGAGGGAGAGCGAGGCCCTGGTTCTCAGTGGGGGAGGGAGGGAGTGTGAGGCCGTGGTCCTCCGTGGGGGAGGGAGGGAGAGCGAGGCCCTGGGCCTCAGTGGGCGAGGGAGGGAGAGCGAGGCCCTGGTCCTCAGTGGGGGTGGGAGGGAGAGCGAGTCCCTTGTCCTAAGTGGAGGAGGCAGGGAGTGCGAGGCCCTGGTCCTCAGTGGGCGAGGGAGGGAGAAGCCTTGGTCCTCAGTGGGGGAGGGAGAGCGAGGCTCTGGTCCTCAGTGGGTTAGAGAGAGAGGGAGCTAGGCCCTGGTCCTCAGTGAGGGAGGGAGGGAGAGTGAGGCCCTGGTCCTCAGTGGGGGTAGGAGGGAGAGCGAGTCCCTGGTCCTCAGTGGGCGGGGGAGGCAGAGTGAGGCCCTGGTCATTCATGGGGGAGGAAGGGAGAGTGAGGCCCTGGTCGTCAGTGATGGAGGGAGAGCGAGACCCTGGTCCTCAGTGGGGGAGGGTGGGTGAGCGAGGCCCTGGTCCTCAGTGGGGGAGGGAGGGAGAGCGAGGTCCAGGTCCTCAGTGCGGGTGGGAGGGAGAGCGAGGCCCTGGTCCTCTTTGGGACAGGGAGGGAGAGCGAGGCCCTGATCCACAGTGGGGATGGGAGAGTGAGCAAGGCCCTGGTCCTCAGTGGGGGAGGGAGGGAGAGCGAGGCCCCGATCCACAGTGGGGAAGGTAGGGTGAGCAAGGACCTGGTCCACAGTGGGGGAGGGAGGGAGAGCGAGGCCTTGGTCCTCAGTGGGACAGGGAGGGAGAGCGAGGCCCTTGTCCACAGTGGGACAGGGAGGGAGAGCGAGGCCCTGGTCCTCAGTGGGGGAGGGAGGGAGAGCGAGGCCCTGATCCACAGTGGGGAAGGGACGGGGAGCGAGGACCTGGTCCACAGTGGGGGAGGGAGGGAGCGCGAGACCCTGGTCCTCCGTGGGGGAGGGAAGGAGAGAGTGGCCCTAGTCCACAGTGGGTGAGGGAGGGAGAGCGAGGCCCGAGTCCACAGTGGGTGAGGGAGGGAGAGCGAGGCCCTGATCCACAGTGGGGAAGGGAGGGTGAGCGAGGTCCTGGTCCACAGTGGGGGAGGGAGGGAGAGCGAGGCCCTGGTCCTCTGTGGGGGAGGGATGGAGAGCGAGGCCCTAGTCCACAGTGGGTGAGGGAGGGAGAGCGAGGCCCGAGTCCACAGTGGGTGAGGGAGGGAGAGCGAGGCCCTGTTCCACAGTGGGGAAGGGATGGTGAGCGAGGACATGGTCCACAGTGGGGGAGGGAGGGAGAACGAGGCCCTGATCCACAGTGGGGAAGGGAGGGTGAGCGAGGTCCTGGTCCACAGTGGGGGAGGGAGGGAGAGCGTGTCCCTGGTCCTCAGTGGGTTAGAGAGAAGGAGAGCGAGGCTCTGGTCCTTCATCGGGGAGGGAGGGAGAGTGAGGTCCTGTTCCTCTGTGGGGGAGAGAGGGACAGCAAGGCACTGTTCCTCAGTGGGTGAGTGAGGGAGAGCGAGGCCCTGGTCCTCACTGGGGGAGAGAGGGAGAACGAGGCCCTGGTCCTCAGTAGAAGACGGAGGGCGAACGAGGCCCTGGTCCTCAGTGGGCGACGGAGGAAGAGCGAGGCCCTGGTCCTCAGTGGGCGACGGAGGGAGAGCGAGGCCCTGGTCCACAGTGGGGGAGGGAGGGAGAGCGAGGCCCTGTTCATCAGTGGGGGATGGTGGGAGAGCGAGGCCCTGGTCCTCAGTGGGTGAGGGAGGGAGAGCGAGGCCCTGGTTCCAAGTGGGCGACGGAGGGAGAGCGAGGCCCTAGTTCCAAGTGGGCGACAGAGGGAGAGCGAGGTCCTGGTCCACAGTGGGGGAGGGAGGGAGAGCGAGGCCCTGGTCCTCACTGGGGGAGAGTGGGAGAGCGTGGCCCTGGTCCTCAGTGGGCGACGGAGGGCGAGCGAGGCCCTGGTCCTCAGTGGGCGAGGGAAGGAGAGCGAGGCCCTTGTCCTAAGTGGAGGAGGCAGGGAGTGCGAGGCCCTGGTCCTCAGTGGGCGATGGAAGGAGAGCGAGTCCCTGGTCCTCCGTGTGGGAGGCAAGGAGAGCGAGGCCCTTGTCCTCAGTGGGGGAGGGAGGGCAAGCAAGGCATTGGTCCTCAGTGGGGGAGGGAGGGAGAGCGAGGCCCTGGTCCTCAGTGGGGGAGGGAGGGAGAGCGAGGCCCTGGTCCTCAGTGGGGGAGGGAGGGAGAGGTGAGGCCCTGGTCCTTAGTGGGGGAGGGAGAGCGAGGCCCTGGTCCTCAGTTGGGGAGGGAGGGAGGGTGAGGCCCTGGTCCTTCGTGGGGGACGGAGAGTGAGGCCCTGGTCCTCAGTGGGGGAGGGAGGGAGAGCGAGGCCCTGGTCCTCAGTGGGGGAGGGAGGGAGAGCGAGGGCCTGGTCCTCAGTGGGGGAGGGATGGAGAGCGAGGCCCTGGTTCTCAGTGGAGGAGGGAGGGAGAGCGAGGCCCTGGTTCTCAGTGGGGGAAGGAGGGAGAGTGAGGCCCTGGTCTTCGGTGGGGGAGGGAGGGAGAGCGAGGCCCTGGTCTTCGGTGGGGGAGGGAGAGAGAGTGAGGCCCTGGTCCTCAGTGAGGGAGGGAGGGCGAGACCCTGGTCCTCAGTGGGGGAGGGAAGGAGAGCGAGGCCCTGGTCCTCAGTGGGGGAGGAAGGGAGAGCGAGGCCCCAGGCCTCATTGGGGGAGGGAGGCAGAGTGAGGCCCTGGTCCTTCGTGGGGGAGGGAGGGCGAGCAAGGCCCTGGTCCTCAGTGGGGGAGGGAGGAAGAGCGAGGCCCGGGTCCTCAGTGGGGCAGGGAGGGAGAGTGAGGCCCTGGTCCTCAGTGAGGGAGGGAGGGAGAGCGAGGCCCAGGTCCTCAGTGGGGGAGGGAGGGAGAGCGAGGCCCTGCTCCTTCATGGGGGAGGGAAGGAGAGCGAGGAGCTTGTCCTCAGTTCGGGAGGGAGGGCGAGCGAGGCGCTGATCCTCAGTGGGGGAGGGAGGGAGAGCGAGGCCCTGCTCCTTCATGGGGGAGGGAAGGAGTGCGAGGCCCTTGTCCTCAGTTCGGGAGGGAGGGCGAGCGAGGCGCTGGTCCTCAGTGGGGGAGGGAGGGAGAGCGAGTCCCTGGTCCTCAGTGCGGGTGGGAGGGAGAGCAAGGCCCTGGTGCTCCGTGCGGGTCGGCGGCAGAGCATGGCCCTGGTCCTCAGTGGGGCAGGGAGGGAGAGCGAGGCGCTGGTCCTCAGTGGGGGAGAGAGGGAGAGCGAGGCCCTGGTCCTCACCGGGGGAAGGAGGGAGAGTGAGGCACTGATCCACAGTGGGGGAGGGAGGGTGAGCGAGGACCTGATCCTCATTGGGGGAGGGAGGAAGAGTGAGGCCCTGATCCTCAGTGGGGGAGGGAGGGTGAGCGAGGACCTGATCCTCACTAGGGGAGGGTGGGAGTGCGAGGCCCTGGTCCACAGTGGGGCAGGGAGGGAGAGCGAGTCCCTGGTATTCACAGTGGGAGGGAGGGAGAGCGAGTCCCTGGTCCTCTGTGGCGGAGGAGGGCGAGTGAGTCCCTGGTCCTCAGTGGGGGAGGAGGCAGAGCGAGGCCCTGGGCCTCAGTGGGTCAGAGAGAGGGAGAGCGAGGCCCTGGTCCTTCATGGGGGAGGGAGGGAGAGTGAGGCCCTGTTCCTCAGTGGGTTAGAGAGAGGGAGAGCGAGGCCCTGGACCTCAGTGGGGGAGGGAGGGAGAGCCAGGCCTTGTTCCTCAGTGGGGGAGGGAGGCAGCGCGAGGCCCTGGTCTTCAGTGGGGGAGGGAGGGAGAACGAGGCGCTGGTCCTCAGTGTGGGATGGAGGGAGAGCGAGGCCCTGGTCCTTAGTGGGGGAGGGAGAGCAAGGCCCTAGTCCTCAGTGAGGGAGGGAGGGAGTGTGAGGCCCTGCTCCTCAGTTGGGGAGGGAGAGAGAGCGAGGCCCTGGTCCTGAGAGGGGGAGGGAGGGAGAGCGAGGCCGTGGACCTCAGTGGGGGAGGGAGAGCGAGACCCTGGTCCTCAGTGGGGGAGGGAGGGGGTGCGAGGCTCTGGTCCTCAGTGCGGGTGGGAGGGAGAGCAAGGCCATGGTCCTCAGTTGGGGAGGGTAGGAGAGCGAGGCCCTCGTCCACAGTGGGTGAGGGTGGGAGAGCGAGGCCCTGGTCCTCAGTGGGGGAGGGAGGGAGAGCGAGGCCCTGGTCCTCAGTGCGGGTGGGAGGGAGAGTGAGGCCCTAGTCCTCAGTGCGGGTGGGAGGGAGTGCGAGGCCCTGGTCCTCATTGGGGGAAGGAGGGAGAGTGAGGCCCTTGTCCTCAGTTTGGGAGGGAGGGCGTTCGAGGCGCTGGTCTTCAGTGGGGGAGGGAGGGAGAGCGAGGCCCTGGTCCTCAGTGCGGGTGGGAGGGAGAGCGAGGCGCTGATCCTCAGTGGGGGAGGGAGGGAGAGCGAGGCCCTGATCCACAGTGGGGAAGGTAGGGTGAGCGAGGACCTGGTCCACAGTGGGACAGGGAGGGAGAGCGAGGCCCTGGTCCACAGTGGGACAGGGAGGGAGAGCGAGGCCCTGGTCCTCAGTGGGACAGGGAGGGAGAGCGAGGCCCTGGTCCACAGTGGGACAGGGAGGGAGAGCGAGGCCCTGGTCCACAGTGGGGGAGGGAGGGAGAGCGAGGCCTTGGTCCTCAGTGGGACAGGGAGGGAGAGCGAGGCCCTGGTCCACAGTGGGACAGGGAGGGAGAGCGAGGCCCTGGTCCTCAGTGGGACAGGGAGGGAGAGCGAGGCCCTGATCCACAGTGGGGAAGGGAGGGTGAGCGAGGACCTGGTCCACAGTGGGGGAGGGAGGGAGAGCGAGGCCCTGGTCCTCCGTGGGAGAGGGAAGGAGAGCGAGGCCCTGATCCACAGTGGGGAAGGGATGGTGAGCGAGGACATGGTCCACAGTGGGGGAGGAAGGGAGAACGAGTCCCTGGTCCTCTGTGGGGGAGGAGGGCGAGTGAGTCCCTGGTCCTCAATGGGGGAGGAGGGAGAGCGAGTCCCTGGTCCTCAGTGGGGGAGGAGGGCGAGTGAGTCCCTGGTCCTCAATGGGGGAGGAGGGAGAGCGAGTCCCTGGTCCTCAGTGGGTTAGAGAGAAGGAGAGCGAGGCCCTGCTCCTTCATCGGGGAGGGAGGGAGAGTGAGGCCCTGATCCACAGTGGGGGAGGGAGGGAGAGCGAGGCCCTGGTCCTGAGTGGGGGATGGAGGGAGAGCGAGGCCCTGGTTCTTCGTGGGGGAGGGAGGGAGTGTGAGGCCGTGGTCCTCAGTGGGGGAGGGAGGGAGAGCGAGGCCCTGGGCCTCAGTGGGCGAGGGAGGGAGAGCGAGGCCCTGGTCCTCAGTGGGGGTGGGAGGGAGAGCGAGTCCCTGGTCCTCATTGGTCGAGGGAGGGAGAGCGAGGCCCTGGTCCTCAGTGGGTTAGAGAGAGAGGGAGCTAGGCCCTGAACCTCAGTGAGGGAGGGAGGGAGAGCGAGTCCCTGGTCCTCAGTGGGCGAGGGATGCTGAGTGAGGCCCTGGTCCTTCATGGGGGAGGAAGGGAGAGTGAGGCCCTGGTCGTCAGTGATGGAGGGAGAGCGAGACCCTGGTCCTCAGTGGGGGAGGGTGGGTGAGCGAGGCCCTGGTCCTCAGTGGGGGAGGGAGGGAGAGCGAGGCCCTTGTCCTCAGTGGGGGAGGGAGGGCGAGCGAGGCCCTTGTCCTCAGTGGGGGAGGGAGGGAGAGCGAGGTCCAGGTCCTCAGTGGGGGAGGGAGGGAGAGCGAGGCCTTGGTCCTCAGTGGGACAGGGAGAGAGAGCGAGGCCCTGGTCCTCAGTGGGCGACGGAGGGGGAGCGAGGCCCTGGTCCTCACTGGGGGAGAGAGGGAGAGCGAGGACATGGTCCACAGTGGGGGAGGGAGGGAGAACGAGTCCCTGGTCCTCTGTGGGGGAGGAGGGCGAGTGAGTCCCTGGTCCTCAATGGGGGAGGAGGGAGAGCGAGTCCCTGGTCCTCAGTGGGTTTGAGAGAAGGAGAGCGAGGCCCTGGTCCTTCATCGGGGAGGGAGGGAGAGTGAGGTCCTGTTCCTCTGTGGGTTAAAGAGAAGGAGAGCGAGGCCCTGTTCCTCAGTGGGGGAGGGAGGGAGAGCGAGGCCCTGATCCACAGTGGGGAAGGGAGGGTGAGCGAGGTCCTGGTCCTCAGTGGGGGAGGGAGGGAGAGCGAGGCCCTGGTCCTGAGTGGGGGATGGAGGGAGAGCGAGGCCCTGGTTCTCCGTGGGGGAGGGAGGGAGTGTGAGGCCGTGGTCCTCCGTGGGTGAGGGAGGGAGAGTGAGGCCCTGGGCCTCAGTGGGCGAGGGAGGGAGAGCGAGGCCCTGGTCCTCAGTGGGGGTGGGAGGGAGAGTGGGTCCCTGTCCTCGGTGGGCGAGGCAGGGAGAGTGAGGCCCTGGTCCTCAGTGGGGGAGGGAGGGAGAAGCCTTGGTCCTCAGTGGGGGAGGGAGAGCGAGGCTCTGCTCCTCAGTGGGTTAGAGAGAGAGGGAGCTAGGCCCTGGACCTCAGTGAGGGAGGGTGGGAGAGTGAGGCCCTGGTCCTCAGTGGGGGTAGGAGGGAGAGCGAGTCCCTGGTCCTCAGTGGGAGAGGGAGGCTGAGTGAGGCCCTGGTCCTTCATGGGGGAGGAAGGGAGAGTGAGGCCCTGGTCGTCAGTGATGGAGGGTGAGCGAGGCCCTGGTCCTCAGTGGGGGAGGGAGGGAGAGCGAGGCCCTTGTCCTCAGTGGGGGAGGGAGGGCGAGTGAGGCCCTTGTCCTCAGTGGGGGAGGGAGGGAGAGCGAGGTCCAGGTCCTCAGTGCGGGTGGGAGGGAGAGCGAGGCCCTGGTCCTCTTTGGGACAGGGAGGGAGAGCGAGGCCCTGATCCACAGTGGGGAAGGGAGGGAGAGCAAGGCCCTGGTCCTCAGTGGGGGAGGGAGAGAGAGCGAGGCCCTGATCCACAGTGGGGAAGGTAGGGTGAGCGAGGACCTGGTCCACAGTGGGGGAGGGAGGGAGAGCGAGGCCTTGGTCCTCAGTGGGACATGGAGGGAGAGCGAGGCCCTGGTCCTCAGTGGGGGAGGGAGGGAGAGCGAGGCCCTGATCCACAGTGGGGGAGGGAGGGAGAGCGAGGCCCTGGTCCTCAGTGGGTGAGGGAGGGAGAGCGAAGCCCGAGTCCACAGTGGGTGAGGGAGGGAGAGCGAGGCCCGAGTCCACAGTGGGTGAGGGAGGGAGAGCGAGGCCCTGATCCACAGTGGGGAAGGGATGGTGAGCGAGGACATGGTCCACAGTGGGGGAGGGAGGGAGAACGAGTCCCTGGTCCTCAATGGGGGAGGAGGGAGAGCGAGTCCCTGGTCCTCAGTGGGTTAGAGAGAAGGAGAGCGAGGCCCTGGTCCTTCATCGGGGAGGGAGGGAGAGTGAGGTTCTGTTCCTCTGTGGGTTAGAGAGAAGGAGAGCGTGGCCCTGTTCCTCAGTGGGGGAGGGAGGGAGAGCGAGGCCTTGGTCCTCAGTGGGGGAGGGAGGGAGAGCGAGGCCTTGGTCCTCAGTGGGGGAGGGAGGGAGAGCGAGGCCCTGATCCACAGTGGGGAAGGGAGGGTGAGCGAGGACCTGGTCCACAGTGGGGGAGGGAGGGAGAGCGAGGCCCTGGTCCTCCGGGGGGAGGGAAGGAGAGCGAGGCCCTAGTCCACAGTGGGTGAGGGAGGGAGAGCGAGGCCCGAGTCCACAGTGGGTGAGGGAGGGAGAGCGAGGCCCTGATCCACAGTGGGGAAGGGTGGGTGAGCGAGGTCCTGGTCCACAGTGGGGAGGGAGGGAGAGCGAGGCCCTGGTCCTGAGTGGGGGATGGAGGGAGAGCGAGGCCCTGGTTCTCCGTGGGGTAGGGAGGGAGTGTGAGGCCGTCGTCCTCCGTGGGGGAGGGAGGGAGAGGGAGGCCCTGGGCCTCAGTGGGCGAGGGAGGGAGAGCGAGGCCCTGGTCCTCAGTGGGGGTGGGAGGGAGAGCGAGTCCCTGGTCCTCAGTGGGCGAGGGAGGGAGAGTGAGGCCCTGGTCCTCAGTGGGGGAGGGTGGGAGAAGCCTTGGTCCTCAGTGGGGGAGGGAGAGCGAGGCCCTGGTTCTCCGTGGGGTAGGGAGGGAGTGTGAGGCCGTGGTCCTCCGTGGGGGAGTGAGGGAGAGCGAGGCCCTGGGCCTCAGTGGGCGAGGGAGGGAGAGCGAGGCCCTGGTCCTCAGTGAGGGTGGGAGGGAGAGCGAGTCCCTGGTCCTCAGTGGGCGAGGGAGGGAGAGTGAGGCCCTGGTCCTCAGTGGGGGAGGGTGGGAGAAGCCCTGGTCCTCTGTGGGGGAGGAGGGCGAGTGAGTCCCTGGTCCTCAATGGGGGAGGAGGGAGAGCGAGTCCCTGGTCCTCAGTGGGTTAGAGAGAAGGAGAACGAGGCCCTGGTCCTTCATCGGGGAGGGAGGGAGAGTGAGGTGCTGTTCCTCTGTGGGTTACAGAGAAGGAGAGCAAGGCCCTGTTCCTCAGTGGGGGAGGGAGGGAGAGCGAGGCCTTGGTCCTCAGTGGGGGAGGGAGGGAGAGCGAGGCCCTGGTCCTCAGTGGGGGAGGGAGGGAGAGCGAGGCCCTGGTCCACAGTGGGGGAGGGAGGGAGAGCGAGGCCCTGGTCCTCCGTGGGGGAGGGAAGGAGAGCGAGGCCCTAGTCCACAGTGGGTGAGGGAGGGAGAGCGAGGCCCGAGTCCACAGTGGGTGAGGGAGGGAGAGCGAGGCCGTGATCCACAGTGGGGAAGGGATGGTGAGCGAGGACATGGTCCACAGTGGGGGAGGGAGGGAGAACGAGTCCCTGGTCCTCTGTGGGGGAGGAGGGCGAGTGAGTCCCTGGTCCTCAATGGGGGAGGAGGGTGAGCGAGCCCCTGGTCCTCAGTGGGTTAGAGAGAAGGAGAGCGAGGCCCTGGTCCTTCATCGGGGAGGGAGGGAGAGTGAGGTCCTGTTCCTCTGTGGGTTAGAGAGAAGGAGAGCGAGGCCCTGTTCCTCAGTGGGGGAGGGAGGGAGAGCGAGGCCCTGATCCACAGTGGGGAAGGGAGGGTGAGCGAGGTCCTGGTCCTCAGTGGGGGAGGGAGGGAGAGCGAGGCCCTGGTCCTGAGTGGGGGATGGAGGGAGAGCGAGGCCTGGTTCTCCGTGGGGGAGGGAGGGAGTGTGAGGCCGTGGTCCTCTGTGGGGGTGGGAGGGAGAGCGAGGCCCTGGGCCTCAGTGGGTGAGGGAGGGAGAGCGAGGCCCTGGTCCTCAGTGGGGGTGGGAGGGAGAGCGAGTCCCTGTCCTCAGTGGGTGAGGCAGGGAGAGTGAGGCCCTGGTCCTCAGTGGGGGAGGGAGGGAGAAGCCTTGGTCCTCAGTGGGGGAGGGAGAGCGAGGCTCTGGTCCTCAGTGGGTTAGAGAGAGAGGGAGCTAGGCCCTGGACCTCAGTGGGGGAGGGAGGGAGAGCGAGGTCCAGGTCCTCAGTGCGGGTGGGAGGGAGAGCGAGGCCCTGGTCCTCAGTGGGGGAGGGAGGGAGAGCGAGGCCCTTGTCCTCAGTGGGGGAGGGAGGGAGAGCGAGGCCCTTGTCCTCAGTGGGGGAGGGAGGGAGTGCGAGGTCCAGGTCCTCAGTGCGGGTGGGAGGGAGAGCGAGGCCCTGGTCCTCTTTGGGACAGGGAGGGAGAGCGAGGCCCTGATCCACAGTGGGGAAGGGAGGGTGAGCAAGGACCTGGTCCTCAGTGGGGGAGGGAGGGAGAGCGAGGCCCTGATCCATAGTGGGGAAGGTAGGGTGAGCGAGGACCTGGTCCACAGTGGGGGAGGGAGGGAGAGCGAGGCCTTGGTCCTCAGTGGGGGAGGGAGGGAGAGCGAGGCCCTGGTCCACAGTGGGACAGGGAGGGAGAGCGAGGCCCTGGTCCTCAGTGGGGGAGGGAGGGAGAGCGAGGCCCTGATCCACAATGGGGAAGGGAGGGTGAGCGAGGACCTGGTCCACAGTGGGGGAGGGAGGGAGAGCGAGGCCCTGGTCCACAGTGGGGGAGGGAGGGAGAGCGAGGCCCTAGTCCACAGTGGGTGAGGGAGGGAGAGCGAGGCCCGAGTCCACAGTGGGTGAGGGAGGGAGAGCGAGGCCCTGATCCACAGTGGGGAAGGGATGGTGAGCGAGGACATGGTCCACAGTGGGGGAGGGAGGGAGAACGAGTCCCTGGTCCTCTGTGGGGGAGGAGGGCGAGTGAGTCCCTGGTCCTAAATGGGGGAGGAGGGAGAGCGAGTCCCTGGTCCTCAGTGGGTTAGAGAGAAGGAGAGCGAGGCCCTGGTCCTTCATCGGGGAGGGAGGGAGAATGAGGTCCTGTTCCTCTGTGGGTTCGAGAGAAGGAGAGCGAGGCCCTGGTCCTCAGTGGGGGAAGGAGGGAGAGCGAGGCCCTGATCCACAGTGGGGAAGGTGGGGTGAGCGAGGTCCTGGTCCTATGTGGGGGAGGGGGGGAGAGTGAGGCCCTGGTCCTCAGTGAGGGAGGGAGAGCGAGACCCTGGACCTCTGTGGGGGAGGGAAGGAGAGCGAGGCCCCAGGCCTCCGTGGGGGAGGGAGGCAGAGTGAGGCCCTGGTCCTTAGTGGGGGAGGGAGAGCGAGGCCCTGGTCCTCAGTGGGGGAGGGAGGGAGGGTGAGGCCCTGGTCCTTAGTGGGGGAGGGAGAGCGAGGCCCTGGTCCTGAGTGGGGGAGGGAGGGAGAGCGAGGCCCTGGACCTCAGTGGGGGAGGGAGGGATTGCGACGCCCTGGTCCTGAGTGGGGGAGGGAGGGAGAGCGAGGCCCTGGTCCTCAGTGGGGGAGGGAGGGTGTGCGAGGCCCTGGTCCTCCGTGGGGGAGGGAAGGAGAGCGAGTCCCTGGTCCTCAGTGGGGGAGGGAGGGAGAACGAGGCGCTGGTCCCCAGTGGGGGAGGGAGGGAGAGCGAGGCCCTGGTCCTCACTGGGGGAGGGAGGGAGAGCGAGGCCCTGGTCCTTAGTGGGGGAGGGAGAGCGAGGCCGTGGTCCTCAGTGGGGGAGGGAGGGAGAGCGAGGCCCTGGTCCTGAGTTGGGGAGGGAGGGAGAGGGAGGCCCTGGTCCTCACTGGTGGAGGGAGGGAGAGCGAGGCCCTGGTCCTCAGTGGGGGAGGGAGGGAGAGTGAGGCCCTGGTCCTGAGTGGGTGAGGGAGGGCGAGGCCGTGGTCCTCAGTGGGGGAGGGAGGGAGAGCGACTCCCTGGTCCTGAGTGGGGGAGGGAGGGAGAGCGAGGCCCTGGTCCTCAGTGCGGGTGGGAGGGAGATCGAGGCCCTGGTCCTCAGTGCGGGTGGGAGGGAGAGCGAGGCCCTGGTCCTCAGTGGGGGAGGGTGGGAGAGCGAGGCCCTGGTCCTCAGTGCGGGTGGGAGGGAGTGCGAGGCCCTGGTCCTCAGTGGGTGAGGGAGGGAGAGCGAGGCCCTGGTCATCCGTGGGGCTGGGAGGGAGAGCGAGGACCTGGTCCTCAGTGGGGGAGGGAGAGCGAGGCCCTGGTCCTCCGTGGGGGAGGGAGGGAGAGCGAGGCCCTGGTCCTGAGTGGGGGATGGAGGGAGAGCGAGATCCTGGTTCTCCGTGGGGGAGGGAGGGAGTGTGAGGCCGTGATCCTCCGTGGGGGAGGGAGGGAGAGCGAGGCCCTGGGCCTCAGTGTGGGTGGGAGGGAGAGCGAGGCCCTGGTCCTCAGTGTGGGTGGGAGGGAGAGCGAGTCCCTGGTCCTCAGTTGGCGAGGGAGGGAGAGTGAGGCCCTGGTCCTCAGTGAGGGAGGGAGAGCGAGGCTCTGGTCCTCAGTGGGGGTGGGAGGGAGAGTGAGGCCCTGGTCCTCAGTGGGGGTGGGAGGGAGAGCGAGTCCTTGGTCCTCAGTGGGCGAGGGAGGCAGAGTGATGCCCTGGTCCTTCATGGGGGAGGAAGGGAGAGTGAGGCCCTGGTCGTCAGTGAGGGAGGGAGAGCGAGACCCTGGTCCTCAGTGGGGGAGGGAGGGTGAGCGAGGCCCTGGTCCTCACTGGGGGAGGGAGGGAGAGCGAGGCCCTTGTCCTCAGTGGGGGAGGGAGGGCGAGCGCGGCCCTTGTCCTCAGTGGGGGAGGGAGGGAGAGCGAGGTCCAGGTCCTCAGTGCGGGTGGGAGGGAGAGCGAGGCCTTGGTCCTCTTTGGGACAGGGAGGGAGAGCGCGGCCCTGATCCACAGTGGGGAAGGGATGGTGAGCAAGGCTCTGGTCCTTAGTGGGGGAGGGAGGGAGAGCGAGGCCCTGATCCACAGTGGGGAAGGTAGGGTGAGCGAGGACCTGGTCCACAGTGGGGGAGGGAGGGAGAGCGAGGCCTTGGTCCTCAGTGGGGGAGGGAGGGAGAGCGAGGCCCTGGTCCACAGTGGGACAGGGAGGGAGAGCGAGGCCCTGGTCCTCAGTGGGGGAGGGAGGGAGAGCGAGGCCCTGATCCACAGTGGGGAAGGGAGGGTGAGCGAGGACCTGGTCCACAGTGGGGGAGGGAGGGAGAGCGGGGCCCTGGTCCTCCGTGGGGGAGGGAAGGAGAGCGAGGCCCTAGTCCACAGTGGGTGAGGGAGGGAGAGCGAGGACCTGGTCCTCAGTGGGGGAGGGAGGGAGAGCGAGGCCCTGGACCTCCGTGGGTGAGGGAGGGAGAGCGAGGCCGAGTCCACAGTGGGTGAGGGAGGGAGAGCGAGGCCCTGATCCACAGTGGGGAAGGGATGGTGAGCTAGGACATGGTCCACAGTGGGGGAGGGAGGGAGAACGAGTCCCTGGTCCTCTGTGGGGGAGGAGGGCGAGTGAGTCCCTGGTCCTCAATGGGGGAGGAGGGAGAGCGAGTCCCTGGTCCTCAGTGGGTTAGAGAGAAGGAGAGCGAGTCCCTCGTCCTTCATCGGGGAGGGAGGGAGGCTGAGGTCCTGTTCCTCTGTGGGTCAGAGAGAAGGAGAGCGAGGCCCTGTTCCTCAGTGGGGGAGGGAGGGACAGCGAGGCCCTGTTCCTCAGTGGGGGAGTGAGGGAGATCGAGGCCCTGGTCCTCACTGGGGGAGAGAGGGAGAGCGAGGCCCTGGTCCTCAGTAGAAGACGGAGGGCGAACGAGGCCCTGGTCCTCAGTGGGCGACGGAGGAAGAGCGAGGCCCTGGTCCTCAGTGGGCGACGGAGGGAGAGCGAGGCCCTGGTCCACAGTGGGGAGGGAGGGAGAACGAGGCCCTGTTCAACAGTGGGGGATGGTGGGAGGGCGAGGCCCTGGTCCTCAGTGGGTGAGGGACGGAGAGCGAGGCCCTGGTTCCAAGTGGGCGACAGAGGGAGAGCGAGGCCCTGGTCCACAGTGGGGGAGGGAGGGAGAGCGAGGCCCTGGTCCTCACTGGGGGAGAGTGGGAGAGCGTGGCCCTGGTCCTCAGTGGGCGACGGAGGGCGAGCGAGGCCCTGGTCCTCAGTGGGCGAGGGAGGGAGAGGTGAGGCCCTGGTCCTCAGTGGGGGAGGGAGAGCGAGGCCCTGGTCCTTAGTGGGGGAGGGAGAGCGAGGCCCTGGTCCACAGTGGGGGAGGGAGGGAGAGCGAGGCCCTGTTCATCAGTGGGGGAGGGAGGGAGAGCGAGGCCCTGGTCCTCAGTGGGGGAGGGAGGGAGAGCGAGGGCCTGGGCCTCAGTGGGGGAGGGATGAAGAGCGAGGCCCTGGTCCTCAGTGGGGGAGGGGGGGAGAGTGAGGCCCTGGTCTTCACTGGGGGAGGGAGGGAGAGTGAGGCCCTGGTCCTCAGTGAGGGAGGGAGGGCGAGACCCTGGTCCTCAGTGGGGGAGGGAAGGAGAGCGAGGCCCTGGTCCTCAGTGGGGGAGGGAGGGAGATCGAGGCCCTGGTCCTCAGTGGGGGAGGGGGGGAGAGCGAGTCCCTGGTCCTCTGTCGGGGAGGAGGGCGAGTGAGTCTCTGGTCCTCAGTGGGGGAGGGAAGGAGAGCGAGGTCCTGGTCCTCAGTGGGGGAGGGAGGGAGAGCGAGGCCCTGGTCCTCAGTGGGGGAGGGGGGGTGAGAGCGAGGCCCTGGTCCTCAGTGAGGGAGGGAGAGCGAGACCCTGGACCTCTGTGGGGGAGGGAAGGAGAGCGAGGCCCCAGGCCTCCGTGGGGGAGGGAGGCAGAGTGAGGCCCTGGTCCTTAGTGGGGGAGGGAGAGTGAGGCCCTGGTCCTCAGTGGGGGAGGGAGGGAGGGTGAGGCCCTGGTCCTTAGTGGGGGAGGGAGAGCGAGGCCCTGGTCTTGAGTGGGGGAGGGAGGGAGAGCGAGGCCCTGGACCTCAGTGGGGGAGGGAGGGAGAGCGACGCCCTGGTCCTGAGTGGGGGAGGAGGGAGAGCGAGGCCCTGGTCCTCAGTGGGGGAGGGAGGGAGTGCGAGGCCCTGGTCCTCAGTGGGGGAGGGAGGGAGAACGAGGCGCTAGTCCCCAGTGGGGGAGGGAGGGAGAGCGAGGCCCTGGTCCTCAGTGGGGGAGGGAGGGAGAACGAGGCGCTAGTCCCCAGTGGGGGAGGGAGGGAGAGCGAGGCCCTGGTCCTTAGTGGGGGAGGGAGAGCAAGGCCCTGGTCCTCACTGGGGGAGGGAGGGAGAGCGAGGCCCTGGTCCTTAGTGGGGGAGGGAGAGCGAGGCCGTGGTCCTCAGTGGGGGAGGGAGGGAGAGCGAGGCCCTGGTCCTGAGTGGGGGAGGGAGGGAGAGCGAGTCCCTGGTCCTCAGTGGTGGAGGGAGGGAGAGTGAGTCCCTGGTCCTCAATGGGGGAGGAGGGAGAGCGAGTCCCTGGTCCTCAGTGGGTTAGAGAGAAGGAGAGCGAGTCCCTGGTCCTTCATCGGGGAGGGAGGGAGAGTGAGGTCCTGTTCCTCTGTGGGTCAGAGAGAAGGAGAGCGAGGCCCTGTTCCTCAGTGGGGGAGGGACGGACAGCGAGGCCCTGTTCCTCAGTGGGGGAGTGAGGGAGAGCGAGGCCCTGGTCCTCACTGGGGGAGAGAGGGAGAACGAGGCCCTGGTCCTCAGTAGAAGATGGAGGGCGAACGAGGCCCTGGTCCTCAGTGGGCGACGGAGGAAGAGCGAGGCCCTGGTCCACAGTGGGGGAGGGAGGGAGAGCGAGGCCCTGGTCCACAGTGGGGGAGGGAGGGAGAGCGAGGCCCTGTTCATCAGTGGGGGATGGTGGGAGAGCGAGGCCCTGGTCCTCAGTGGGCGAGGGAGGGAGAGCGAGGCCCTGGTTCCAAGTGGGCGACAGAGGGAGAGCGAGGCCCTGGTCCACAGTGGGGGAGGGAGGGAGAGCGAGGCCCTGGTCCTCACTGGGGGAGAGTGGGAGAGCGTGGCCCTGGTCCTCAGTGGGCGACGGAGGGCGAGCGAGGCCCTGGTCATCAGTGGGCGAGGGAAGGATAGCGGGGCCCTGGTCCTTCGTCTGGAAGGGAAGGAGAGCAAGGCCCTTGTCCTCAGTGGGAGAGGGAGGGCAAGCAAGGCCCTGGTCCTCAGTGGGGGTGGGAGGGAGAGCGAGGCCCTGGTCCTCAGTGGGGGAGGGAGGGAGAGCGAGGCCCTGGTCCTCAGTGGGGGAGGGAGGGAGAGGTGAGGCCCTGGTCCTTAGTGGGGGAGAGAGAGCGAGGCCCTGGTCCTCAGTGGGGGAGGGAGGGAGGGTGAGGCCCTGGTCCTTAGTGGGCGAGGGAGAGCGAGGCCCTTGTCCACAGTGGGGGAGGGAGGGAGAGCGAGGCCCTGTTCATCAGTGGGGGAGGGAGGGAGAGCGAGGCCCTGGTCCTCACTGGGGGAGGGAGGGAGAGCGAGGGCCTGGTCCTCAGTGGGGGAGGGATGGAGAGCGAGGCCCGGGTTCTCAGTGGAGGAGGGAGGGAGAGCGAGGCCCTGGTTCTCAGTGGGGGAGGGAGGGAGAGCGAGGCCCTGTTCTTCGGTGGGGGAGGGAGGGAGAGCGAGGCCCTGGTCCTTTGTGTGGGAGGGAGAGCGGGGCCCTGGTCCTCAGTGGGGGAGGGAGGGAGAGCGAGGCCCTGGTCCTCAGTGAGGGAGGGAGGGCGAGACCCTGGTCCTCAGTGGGGGAGGGAAGGAGAGCGAGGCCCTGGTCCTCAGTGGGGGAGGGAGGGAGATCGAGGCTCTGGTCCTCAGTGGGGGAGGGGGGGAGAGCGAGTCCCTGGTCCTCAGTGGGGGAGGAGGGGAGAGCGATGCCCTGTTCCTCAGTGAGGGAGGGAGAGCGAGACCCTGGACCTCTGTGGGGGAGGGAAGGAGAGCGAGGCCCCAGGCCTCCGTGGGGGAGGGAGGCAGAGTGAGGCCCTGGTCCTTAGTGGGGGAGGGAGAGCGAGGCCCTGGTCCTCAGTGGGGGAGGGAGGGAGGGTGAGGCCCTGGTCCTTAGTGGGGGAGGGAGAGCGAGGCCCTGGTCCTGAGTGGGGTAGGGAGGGAGAGCGAGGCCCTGGACCTCAGTGGGGGAGGGAGGGAGAGCGACGCCCTGGTCCTGAGTGGGGGAGGGAGGGAGAGCGAGGCCCTGGTCCTCTGTGGGGGAGGGAGGGAGTGCGAGGCCCTGGTCCTCCGTGGGGGAGGGAAGGAGAGCGAGGCCCTAGTCCACAGTGGGTGAGGGAGGGAGAGCGAGGCCCTGGTCCTCAGTGAGGAAGGGAGAGCGAGACCCTGGACCTCTGTGGGGGAGGGAAGGAGAGCGAGGCCCCAGGCCTCCGTGGGGGAGGGAGGGAGAGCGAGGCCCTGGTCCTCAGTGGGGGAGGGAGGGAGAACGAGGCGCTGGTCCCCAGTGGGGGAGGGAGGGAGAGCGAGGCCCTGGTCCTTAGTGGGGGAGGGAGAGCGAGGCCCTGGTCCTCACTGGGGGAGGGAGGGAGAGCGAGGCCCTGGTCCTTAGTGGGGGAGGGAGAGCGAGGCCGTGGTCCTCAGTGGGGGAGGGAGGGAGAGCGAGGCCCTGGTCTTGAGTGGGGGAGGGAGGGAGAGCGAGTCCCTGGTCCTCAGTGGTGGAGGGAGGGAGAGTGAGTCCCTGGTCCTCAATGGGGGAGGAGGGAGAGCGAGTCCCTGGTCCTCAGTGGGTTAGAGAGAAGGAGAGCGAGTCCCTGGTCCTTCATCGGGGAGGGAGGGAGAGTGAGGTCCTGTTCCTCTGTGGGTCAGAGAGAAGGAGAGCGAGGCCCTGTTCCTCAGTGGGGGAGGGAGGGACAGCGAGGCCCTGTTCCTCAGTGGGGGAGTGAGGGAGAGCGAGGCCCTGGGCCTCACTGGGGGAGGGAGGGAGAGCGAGGGCCTGGTCCTCAGTGGGGGAGGGATGGAGAGCGAGGCCCGGGTTCTCAGTGGAGGAGGGAGGGAGAGCGAGGCCCTGGTTCTCAGTGGGGGAGGGAGGGAGAGCGAGGCCCTGTTCTTCGGTGGGGGAGGGAGAGAGAGCGAGGCCCTGGTCTTCACTGGGGGAGGGAGAGAGAGTGAGGCCCTGGTCCTCAGTGAGGGAGGGAGGGCGAGACCCTGGTCCTCAGTGGGGGAGGGAGGGAGATCGAGGCCCTGGTCCTCAGTGGGGGAGGGGGGGAGAGCGAGTCCCTGGTCCTCTGTCGGGGAGGAGGGCGAGTGAGTCTCTGGTCCTCAGTGGGGGAGGGAAGGAGAGCGAGGCCCTGGTCCTCAGTGGGGGAGGGAGGGAGATCGAGGCTCTGGTCCTCAGTGGGGGAGGGGGGGAGAGCGAGTCCCTGGTCCTCAGTGGGGGAGGGGGGGAGAGCGATGCCCTGTTCCTCAGTGAGGGAGGGAGAGCGAGACCCTGGACCTCTGTGGGGGAGGGAAGGAGAGCGAGGCCCCAGGCCTCCGTGGGGGAGGGAGGCAGAGTGAGGCCCTGGTCCTTAGTGGGGGAGGGAGAGCGAGGCCCTGGTCCTCAGTGGGGGAGGGAGGGAGGGTGAGGCCCTGGTCCTTAGTGGGGGAGGGAGAGCGAGGCCCTGGTCCTGAGTGGGGGAGGGAGGGAGAGCGAGGCCCTGGACCTCAGTGGGGGAGGGAGGGAGAGCGACGCCCTGGTCCTGAGTGGGGGAGGGAGGGAGAGCGAGGCCCTGGTCCTCTGTGGGGGAGGGAGGGAGTGCGAGGCCCTGGTCCTCCGTGGGGGAGGGAAGGAGAGCGAGGCCCTAGTCCACAGTGGGTGAGGGAGGGAGAGCGAGGCCCTGGTCCTCAGTGGGGGAGGGAGGGAGAACGAGGCGCTGGTCCCCAGTGGGGGAGGGAGGGAGAGCGAGGCCCTGGTCCTTAGTGGGGGAGGGAGAGCGAGGCCCTGGTCCTCACTGGGGGAGGGAGGGAGAGCGAGGCATGGTCCTTAGTGGGGGAGGGAGAGCGAGGCCGTGGTCCTCAGTGGGGGAGGGAGGGAGAGCGAGGCCCTGGTCCTGAGTGGGGGAGGGAGGGAGAGCGAGTCCCTGGTCCTCAGTGGTGGAGGGAGGGAGAGTGAGTCCCTGGTCCTCAATGGGGGAGGAGGGAGAGCGAGTCCCTGGTCCTCAGTGGGTTAGAGAGAAGGAGAGCGAGTCCCTGGTCCTTCATCGGGGAGGGAGGGAGAGTGAGGTCCTGTTCCTCTGTGGGTCAGAGAGAAGGAGAGCGAGGCCCTGTTCCTCAGTGGGGGAGGGAGGGACAGCGCGGCCCTGGTCCTCACTGGGGGAGGGAGGGAGAGCGAGGGCCTGGTCCTCAGTGGGGGAGGGATGGCGAGCGAGGCCCTGGTTCTCAGTGGAGGAGGGAGGGAGAGCGAGGCCCTGGTTCTCAGTGACGGAGGGAGGGAGAGCGAGGCCCTGTTCTTCGGTGTGGGAGGGAGAGAGAGCGAGGCCCTGGTCTTCACTGGGGGAGGGAGAGAGAGTGAGGCCCTGGTCCTCAGTGAGGGAGGGAGGGCGAGACCCTGGTCCTCAGTGGGGGAGGGAAGGAGAGCGAGGCCCTGGTCCTCAGTGGGGGAGGGAGGGAGATCGAGGCCCTGGTCCTCAGTGGGGGAGGGGGGGAGAGCGAGTCCCTGGTCCTCTGTCGGGGAGGAGGGCGAGTGAGTCTCTGGTCCTCAGTGGGGGAGGGAAGGAGAGCGAGGCCCTGGTCCTCAGTGGGGGAGGGAGGGAGAGCGAGGCCCTGTTCCTCAGTGGGGGAGGGGGGGAGAGCGAGGCCCTGTTCCTCAGTGAGGGAGGGAGAGCGAGACCCTGGACCTCTGTGGGGGAGGGAAGGAGAGCGAGGCCCCAGGCCTCCGTGGGGGAGGGAGGCAGAGTGAGGCCCTGGTCCTTAGTGGGGGAGGGAGAGCGAGGCCCTGGTCCTCAGTGGGGGAGGGAGGGAGGGTGAGGCCCTGGTCCTTAGTGGGGGAGGGAGAGCGAGGCCCTGGTCCTGAGTGGGGGAGGGAGGGAGAGCGAGGCCCTGGACCTCAGTGGGGGAGGGAGGGAGAGCGACGCCCTGGTCCTGAGTGGGGGACGGAGGGAGAGCGAGGCCCTGGTCCTCTGTGGGGGAGGGAGGGAGTGCGAGGCCCTGGTCCTCCGTGGGGGAGGGAAGGAGAGCGAGGCCCTGGTCCACAGTGGGTGAGGGAGGGAGAGCGAGGCCCTGGTTCTCAGTGGGGGAGGGAGGGAGAACGAGGCGCTGGTCCCCAGTGGGGGAGGGAGGGAGAGCGAGGCCCTGGTCCTTAGTGGGGGAGGGAGAGCGAGGCCCTGGTCCTCACTGGGGGAGGGAGGGAGAGCGAGGCCCTGGTCCTTAGTGGGGGAGGGAGAGCGAGGCCGTGGTCCTCAATGGGGGAGGGAGGGAGAGCGAGGCCCCGGTCCTGAGTGGGGGAGGGAGGGAGAGCGAGTCCCTGGTCCTCAGTGGTGGAGGGAGGGAGAGTGAGTCCCTGGTCCTCAATGGGGGAGGAGGGAGAGCGAGTCCCTGGTCCTCAGTGGGTTAGAGAGAAGGAGAGCGAGTCCCTGGTCCTTCATCGGGGAGGGAGGGAGAGTGAGGTCCTGTTCCTCTGTGGGTCAGAGAGAAGGAGAGCGAGGCCCTGTTCCTCAGTGGGGGAGGGAGGGACAGCGAGGCCCTGTTCCTCAGAGGGGGAGTGAGGGAGAGCAAGGCCCTGGTCCTCACTGGGGGAGAGAGGGAGAACGAGGCCCTGGTCCTCAGTAGAAGACGGAGGGCGAACGAGGCCCTGGTCCTCAGTGGGCGACGGAGGAAGAGCGAGGCCCTGGTCCTCAGTGGGCGATGGAGGGAGAGCGAGGCCCTGGTCCACAGTGGGGGAGGGAGGGAGAGCGAGGCCCTGGTCCTCACTGGGGGAGAGTGGGAGAGCGTGGCCCTGGTCCTCAGTGGGCGACGGAGGGCGAGCGAGGCCCTGGTCCTCAGTGGGCGAGGGAAGGAGAGCGAGGCCCTGGTCCTTCGTGTGGGAGGGAAGGAGAGCAAGGCCCTTGTCCTAAGTGGAGGAGGCAGGGAGTGCGAGGCCCTGGTCCTCAGTGGGCGAGGGAAGGAGAGCGAGGCCCTGGTCCTCCGTGTGGGAGGCAAGGAGAGCGAGGCCCTTGTCCTCAGTGGGGGAGGCAGGGCAAGCAAGGCCCTGGTCCTCAGTGGGGGTGGGAGGGAGAGCGAGGCCCTGGTCCTCAGTGGGGGAGGGAGGGAGAGCGAGGCCCTGGTCCTCAGTGGGGGAGGGAGGGAGAGGTGAGGCACTGGTCCTTAGTGGGGGAGGGAGAGCGAGGCCCTGGTCCTCAGTGGGGGAGGGAGGGAGGGTGAGGCCCTGGTCCTTAGTGGGGGAGGGAGAGCGAGGCCCTGGTCCACAGTGGGGGAGGGAGGGAGAGCGAGGCCCTGTTCATCAGTGGGGGAGGGAGGGAGAGCGAGGCCCTGGTCCTCAGTGGGGGAGGGAGGGAGAGCGATGGCCTGGTCCTCAGTGGGGGAGGGATGGAGAGCTAGGCCCTGGTTCTCAGTGGAGGAGGGAGGGAGAGTGAGTCCCTGGTTCTCAGTGGGGGAGGGAGGGAGAGCGAGGCCCTGGTCTTCAGTGGGGGAGGGAGAGAGAGCGAGGCCCTGGTCTTCACTGGGGGAGGGAGAGAGAGTGAGGCCCTGGTCCTCAGTGAGGGAGGGAGGGCGAGACCCTGGTCCTCAGTGGGGGAGGGAAGGAGAGCGAGGCCCTGGTCCTCAGTGGGGGAGGGAGGGAGATCGAGGCCCTGGTCCTCAGTGGGGGAGGGGGGGGAGAGCGAGGCCCTGGTCCTCAGTGGGGGAGGGGGGGAGAGCGAGGCCCTGGTCCTCAGTGAGGGAGGGAGAGCGAGACCCTGGACCTCTGTGGGGGAGGGAAGGAGAGCCAGGCCCCAGGCCTCCATGGGGGAGGGAGGCAGAGTGAGGCCCTGGTCCTTAGTGGGGGAGGGAGAGCGAGGCCCTGGTCCTCAGTGGGGGAGGGAGGGTGGATGAGGCCCTGGTCCTTAGTGGGGGAGGGAGAGCGAGGCCCTGTTCCTGAGTGGGGGAGGGAGGGAGAGCGAGGCCCTGGACCTCAGTGGGGGAGGGAGGGAGAGCGACGCCCTGGTCCTGAGTGGGGGAGGGAGGGAGAGCGAGGCCCTGGTCCTCAGTGGGGGAGGGAGGGAGTGCGAGGCCCTGGTCCTCCGTGGGGGAGGGAAGGAGAGCGAGGCCCTAGTCCACAGTGGGTGAGGGAGGGAGAGCGAGGCCCTGGTCCTCAGTGGTGGAGGGAGGGAGAGTGAGGTCCTGTTCCTCTGTGGGTCAGAGAGAAGGAGAGCGAGGCCCTGTTCCTCAGTGGGGGAGGGAGGGACAGCGAGGCCCTGTTCCTCAGTGGGGGAGTGAGGGAGAGCGAGGCCCTGGTCCTCACTGGGGGAGGGAGGGAGAGCGAGGGCCTGGTCCTCAGTGGGGGAGGGATGGAGAGCGAGGCCCGGGTTCTCAGTGGAGGAGGGAGGGAGAGCGAGGCCCTGGTTCTCAGTGGGGGAGGGAGGGAGAGCGAGGCCCTGTTCTTCGGTGGGGGAGGGAGAGAGAGCGAGGCCCTGGTCTTCACTGGGGGAGGGAGAGAGAGTGAGGCCCTGGTCCAAAGTGAGGGAGGGAGGGCGAGACCCTGGTCCTCAGTGGGGGAGGGAAGGAGAGCGAGGCCCTGGTCCTCAGTGGGGGAGGGAGGGAGATCGAGGCCCTGGTCCTCAGTGGGGGAGGGGGGGAGAGCGAGTCCCTGGTCCTCTGTCGGGGAGGAGGGCGAGTGAGTCTCTGGTCCTCAGTGGGGGAGGGAGGGAGAGCGAGGCCCTGGTCCTCAGTGGGGGAGGGAGGGAGAGCGAGGCCCTGTTCCTCAGTGGGGGAGGGGGGGAGAGCGAGGCCCTGTTCCTCAGTGAGGGAGGGAGAGCGAGACCCTGGACCTCTGTGGGGGAGGGAAGGAGAGCGAGGCCCCAGGCCTCCGTGGGGGAGGGAGGCAGAGTGAGGCCCTGGTCCTTAGTGGGGGAGGGAGAGCGAGGCCCTGGTCCTCAGTGGGGGAGGGAGGGAGGGTGAGGCCCTGGTCCTTAGTGGGGGAGGAGAGCGAGGCCCTGGTCCTGAGTGGGGGAGGGAGGGAGAGCGAGGCCCTGGACCTCAGTGGGGGAGGGAGGGAGAGCGACGCCCTGGTCCTGAGTGGGGGAGGGAAGGGAGCGAGGCCCTGGTCCTCTGTGGGGAGGGAGGGAGTGCGAGGCCCTGGTCCTCCGTGGGGGAGGGAAGGAGAGCGAGGCCCTGGTCCACAGTGGGTGAGGGAGGGAGAGCGAGGCCCTGGTTCTCAGTGGGGGAGGGAGGGAGAACGAGGCACTGGTCCCCAGTGGGGGAGGGAGGGAGAGCGAGGCCCTGGTCCTTAGTGGGGGAGGGAGAGCGATGGCCCTGGTCCTCACTGGGGGAGGGAGGAGAGAGCGAGGCCCTGGTCCTTAGTGGGGGAGGGAGAGCGAGGCCGTGGTCCTCAATGGGGGAGGGAGGGAGAGCGAGGCCCCGGTCCTGAGTGGGGAGGGAGGGAGAGCGAGTCCCTGGTCCTCAGTGGTGGAGGGAGTGAGAGTGAGTCCCTGGTCCTCAATGGGGAGGAGGGAGAGCGAGTCCCTGGTCCTCAGTGGGTTAGAGAGAAGAGAGAGCGAGTCCCTGGTCCTTCATCGGGGAGGGAGGGAGAGTGAGGTCCTGTTCCTCTGTGGGTCAGAGAGAAGGAGAGCGAGGCCCTGTTCCTCAGTGGGGGAGGGAGGGACAGCGAGGCCCTGTTCCTCAGTGGGGGAGTGAGGGAGAGCAAGGCCCTGGTCCTCACTGGGGGAGAGAGGGAGAACGAGGCCCTGGTCCTCAGTAGAAGACAGAGGGCGAACGAGGCCCTGGTCCTCAGTGGGCGACGGAGGAAGAGCGAGGCCCTGGTCCTCAGTGGGCGATGGAGGAGAGCGAGGCCCTGGTCCACAGTGGGGGGAGGGAGGGAGAGCGAGGCCCTGTTCATCAGTGGGGGATGGTGGGAGAGCGAGGCCCTGGTCCTCAGTGGGTGAGGTAGGGAGAGCGAGGCCCTGGTTCCAAGTGGACGACAGAGGGAGAGCAAGGCCCTGGTCCACAGTGGGGGAGGGAGGGAGAGCGAGGCCTGGTCCTCACTGGGGGAGAGTGGGAGAGCGTGACCTGGTCCTCAGTGGGCGACGGAGGGCGAGCGAGGCCCTGGTCCTCAGTGGGCGAGGGAAGGAGAGCGAGGCCCTGGTCCTTCGTGTGGGAGGGAAGGAGAGCAAGGCCCTTGTCCTAAGTGGAGGAGGCAGGGAGTGCGAGGCCCTGGTCCTCAGTGGGCGAGGGAAGGAGAGCGAGGCCCTGGTCCTCCGTGCGGGAGGCAAGGAGAGCGAGGGCCCTTGTCCTCAGTGGGGGAGGCAGGGCAAGCAAGGCCCTGGTCCTCAGTGGGGGGTGGGAGGGAGAGCGAGGCCCTGGTCCTCAGTGGGGGAGGGAGGAGAGCGAGGCCCTGGTCCTCAGTGGGGAGGGAGGGAGAGGTGAGGCCCTGGTCCTTAGTGGGGGAGGGAGAGCGAGGCCCTGGTCCTCAGTGGGGGAGGGAGGGAGGGTGAGGCCCTGGTCCTTAGTGGGGAGGGAGAGCAAGGCCCTGGTCCACAGTGGGGGAGGGAGGGAGAGCGAGGCCCTGTTCATCAGTGGGGGAGGGAGGGAGAGCGAGGCCTGGTCCTCAGTGGGGAGGGAGGGAGAGCGATGGCCTGGTCCTCAGTGGGGGAGGATGGAGAGCTAGGCCCTGGTTCTCAGTGGAGGAGGGAGGGAGAGTGAGGCCCTGGTTCTCAGTGGGGAGGGAGAGAGAGCGAGGCCCTGGTCTTCACTGGGGGAGGGAGAGAGTGTGAGGCCCTGGTCCTCAGTGAGGGAGGGAGGGCGAGACCCTGGTCCTCAGTGGGGGAGGGAAGGAGAGCGAGGGCCCTGGTCCTCAGTGGGGGAGGGAGGAGATCGAGGCCCTGGTCCTCAGTGGGGGAGGGGGGGAGAGCGAGTCCCTGGTCCTCTGTCGGGGAGGAGGGCGAGTGAGTCTCTGGTCCTCAGTGGGGGAGGGAAGGAGAGCGAGGCCCTGGTCCTCAGTGGGGGAGGAGGGAGAGCGAGGCCCTGTTCCTCAGTGGGGGAGGGGGGGAGAGCGAGGCCCTGTTCCTCAGTGAGGGAGGGAGAGCGAGACCCTGGACCTCTGTGGGGGCGGAAGGAGAGCGAGGCCCCAGGCCTCCGTGGGGGAGGGAGGCAGAGTGAGGCCCTGGTCCTTAGTGGGGGAGGGAGAGCGAGGCCCTGGTCCTCAGTGGGGGAGGGAGGGAGGGTGAGGCCCTGGTCCTTAGTGGGGGAGGGAGAGCGAGGCCCTGGTCCTGAGTGGGGGAGGGAGGGAGAGCGAGGCCTGGACCTCAGTGGGGAGGGAGGGAGAGCGACGCCCTGGTCCTGAGTGGGGGAGGGAGGAGAGCGAGGCCCTGGTCCTCTGTGGGGGAGGGAGGGAGTGCGAGGCCCTGGTCCTCCGTGGGGGAGGGAAGGAGAGCGAGGCCCTGGTCCACAGTGGGTGAGGGAGGGAGAGCGAGGCCCTGGTTCTCAGTGGGGGAGGGAGGGAGAACGAGGCGCTGGTCCCCAGTGGGGGAGGGAGGGAGAGCGAGGCCCTGGTCCTTAGTGGGGGAGGGAGAGCGAAGGCCCTGGTCCTCACTGGGGGAGGGAGGGAGAGCGAGGCCCTGGTCCTTAGTGGGGGAGGGAGAGCGAGGCCGTGGTCCTCAATGGGGAGGGAGGGAGAGCGAGGCCTCTGGTCCTGAGTGGAGGAGGGAGGGGAGAGCGAGTCCCTGGTCCTCAGTGGTGGAGGGAGGGAGAGTGAGTCCCTGGTCCTCAATGGGGGAGGAGGGAGAGCGAGTCCCTGGTCCTCAGTGGTTAGAGAGAAGGAGAGCGAGTCCCTGGTCCTTCATCGGGGAGGGAGGGAGAGTGAGGTCCTGTTCCTCTGTGGGTCAGAGAGAAGGAGAGCGAGGCCTGTTCCTCAGTGGGGGAGGGAGGGACAGCGAGGCCCTGTTCCTCAGTGGGGGAGTGAGGGAGAGCAAGGCCCTGGTCCTCACTGGGGGAGAGAGGGAGAACGAGGCCTGGTCCTCAGTAGAAGACGGAGGAGCGAACGAGGCCCTGGTCCTCAGTGGGTGACGGAGGAAGAGCGAGGCCCTGGTCCTCAGTGGGCGATGGAGGGAGAGCGAGGCCCTGGTCCACAGTGGGGGAGGGAGGGAGAGCGAGGCCCTGTTCATCAGTGGGGGATGGTGGGAGAGCGAGGCCCTGGTCCTCAGTGGGTGAGGGAGGGAGAGCGAGGCCCTGGTTCCAAGTGGGCGACAGAGGGAGAGCGAGGCCCTGGTCCACAGTGGGGGAGGGAGGGAGAGCGAGGCCCTGGTCCTCACTGGGGGAGAGTGGGAGAGCGTGGACCTGGTCCTCAGTGGGCGACGGAGGGCGAGCGAGGCCCTGGTCCTCAGTGGGCGAGGGAAGGAGAGCGAGGCCCTGGTCCTTCGTGTGGGAGGGAAGGAGAGCAAGGCCCTTGTCCTAAGTGGAGGAGGCAGGAGAGCGAGGCCCTGGTCCTCAGTGGGCGAGGGAAGGAGAGCGAGGCCCTGGTCCTCCGTGTGGGAGGCAAGGAGAGCGAGGCCCTTGTCCTCAGTGGGGGAGGCAGGGCAAGCAAGGCCCTGGTCCTCAGTGGGGGTGGGAGGGAGAGCGAGGCCCTGGTCCTCAGTGGGGGAGGGAGGGAGAGCGAGGCCCTGGTCCTCAGTGGGGGAGGGAGGGAGAGGTGAGGCCCTGGTCCTTAGTGGGGGGAGGGAGAGCGAGGCCCTGGTCCTCAGTGGGGGAGGGAGGGAGGGTGAGGCCCTGGTCCTTAGTGGGGGAGGGAGAGCGAGGCCCTGGTCCACAGTGGGGGAGGGAGGGAGAGCGAGGCCCTGTTCATCAGTGGGGGAGGGAGGGAGAGCGAGGCCCTGGTCCTCAGTGGGGGAGGGAGGGAGAGCGATGGCCTGGTCCTCAGTGGGGGAGGGATGGAGAGCTAGGCCCTGGTTCTCAGTGGAGGAGGGAGGGAGAGTGAGGCCCTGGTTCTCAGTGGGGAGGGAGGGAGAGCGAGGCCCTGGTCATCGGTGGGGGAGGGAGAGAGAGCGAGGCCCTGGTCTTCACTGGGGGAGGGAGAGAGAGTGAGGCCCTGGTCCTCAGTGAGGGAGGGAGGGAGAGACCCTGGTCCTCAGTGGGGGAGGGAAGGAGAGCGAGGCCCTGGTCCTCAGTGGGGGAGGGAGGGAGATCGAGGCCCTGGTCCTCAGTGGGCGAGGGGGGGAGAGCGAGGCCCTGGTCCTCAGTGGGGGAGGGGGGGGAGAGCGAGGCCCTGGTCCTCAGTGAGGGAGGGAGAGCGAGACCCTGGACCTCTGTGGGGGAGGGTAGGAGAGCGAGGCCCCAGGCCTCCGTGGGGGAGGGAGGCAGAGTGAGGCCCTGGTCCTTAGTGGGGGAGGGAGAGCGAGGCCCTGGTCCTCAGTGGGGGAGGGAGGGTGGGTGAGGCCCTGGTCCTTAGTGGGGGAGGGAGAGCGAGGCCCTGTTCCTGAGTGGGGGAGGGAGGGAGAGCGAGGCCCTGGACCTCAGTGGGGGAGGGAGGGAGAGCGAGGCCCTGGACCTCAGTGGGGGAGGGAGGGAGAGCGACGCCCTGGTCCTGAGTGGGGGAGGGAGGGAGAGCGAGGCCCTGGTCCTCAGTGGGGGAGGGAGGGAGTGCGAGGCCCTGGTCCTCCGTGGGGGAGGGAAGGAGAGCGAGGCCCTAGTCCACAGTGGGTGAGGGAGGGAGAGCGAGGCCCTGGTCCTCAGTGGTGGAGGGAGGGAGAGTGAGTCCCTGGTCCTCAGTGGGTTAGAGAGAAGGAGAGCGAGTCCCTGGTCCTTCATCGGGGGAGGGAGGGACAGCGAGGCCCTGTTCCTCAGTGGGGGAGTGAGGGAGAGCGAGGCCCTGGTCCTCACTGGGGGAGAGAGGGAGAACGAGGTCCTGGTCCTCAATAGAAGACGGAGGGCGAACGAGGCCCTGGTCCTCAGTGGGCGACGGAGGAAGAGCGAGGCCCTGGTCCTCAGTTGGGGAGGGAGGGAGAGGTGAGGCCCTGGTCCTTAGTGGGGGAGGGAGAGCGAGTCCCTGGTCCTCAGTGGGGGAGGGAGGGAGGGTGAGGCCCTGGTCCTTAGTGGGGGAGGGAGAGCGAGGCCCTGGTCCACAGTGGGGGAGGGTGGGAGAGCGAGGCCCTGTTCAACAGTGGGGGAGGGAGGGAGAGCGAGGCCCTGGTCCTCAGTGGGGGAGGGAGGGAGAGCGAGGGCCTGGTCCTCAGTGGGGGAGGGATGGAGAGCGAGGCCCTGGTTCTCAGTGGAGGAGGGAGGGAGAGCGAGGCCCTGGTTCTCAGTGGGGGAGGGAGGGAGAGAGAGGCCCTGGTCTTCGGTGGGGGAGGGAGAGAGAGCGAGGCCCTGGTCTTCACTAGGGGAGGGAGAGAGAGTGAGGCCCTGGTCCTCAGTGAGGGAGGGAGGGCGAGACCCTGGTCCTCAGTGGGGGAGGGAGGGAGATCGAGGCCCTGGTCCTCAGTGGGGGAGGGGGGGAGAGCGAGTCCCTGGTCCTCTGTCGGGGAGGAGGGCGAGTGAGTCTCTGGTCCTCAGTGGGGGAGGGAAGGAGAGCGCGGCCCTGGTCCTCAGTGGGGGAGGGAGGGAGAGCGAGGCCCTGGTCCTCAGTGGGGGAGGGGGGGAGAGCGAGGCCCTGGTCCTCAGTGAGGGAGGGAGAGCGAGACCCTGGACCTCTGTGGGGGAGGGAAGGAGAGCGAGGCACCAGGCCTCCGTGGGGGAGGGAGGCAGAGTGAGGCCCTGGTCCTTAGTGGGGGAGGGAGAGCGAGGCCCTGGTCCTCAGTGGGGGAGGGAGGGAGGGTGAGGCCCTGGTCCTTAGTGGGGGAGGGAGAGCGAGGCCCTGGTCCTGAGTGGGGGAGGGAGGGAGAGCGAGGCCCTGGACCTCAGTGGGGGAGGGAGGGAGAGCGAGGCCCTGGTCCTTTTTGGGGGAGGGAGGGAGAGCGAGGCCCTGTTCCTCAGTGGGGGAGGGAGGGAGTGCGAGGCCCTGGTCCTCCGTGGGGGAGGGAAGGAGAGCGAGGCCCTCGTCCACAGTGGCTGAGGGAGGGAGATCGAGGCCCTGGACCTCAGTGGGGGAGGGAGGGAGAATGAGGCGCTGGTCCCCAGTGGGGGAGGGGGGGAAGAGCGAGGCCCTGGTCCTTAGTGGGGGAGGGAGAGCGAGGCCCTGGTCCTCACTGGGGGAGGGAGGGGAGAGCGAGGCCCTGGTCCTTAGTGGGGGAGGGAGAGCGAGGCCGTGGTCCTCAGTGGGGGAGGGAGGGAGAGCGAGGCCCTGGTCCTAAGTGGGGGAGGGGGGCAGAGCGAGTCCCTGGTCCTCTGTCGGGGAGGGAGGGAGAGCGAGGCCCTAGTCCACAGTGGGTGAGGGAGGGAGAGCGAGGCCCTGGTCCCCAGTGGGGGAGGGAGGGAGAACGAGGCGCTGGTCCCCAGTGGGGGAGGGAGGGAGAGCGAGGCCCTGGTCCCCAGTGGGGGAGGGAGGGAGAACGAGGCCCTGGTCCCCAGTGGGGGAGGGAGGGAGAGCGAGGCCCTGGTCCTTAGTGGGGGAGGGAGGGAGAGCGAGGCCCTGGTCCTCAGTGGTGGAGGGAGGGAGAGTGAGTCCCTGGTCCCCAGTGGGGGAGGGAGGGAGAGCGAGGCCCTGGTCCTTAGTGGGGGAGGGAGGGAGAGCGAGGCCCTGGTCCTCAGTGGTGGAGGGAGGGAGAGTGAGTCCCTGGTCCTCAGTGGGTTAGAGAGAAGGAGAGCGAGGCTCTGTTCCTCAGTGGGGGAGGGAGGGACAGCGAGGCCCTGTTCCTCAGTGGGGGAGTGAGGGAGAGCGAGGCCCTGGTCCTTAGTGGGGGAGGGAGGGAGTGCGAGGCCCTGGTCCTCCGTGGGGGAGGGAAGGAGAGCGAGGCCCTAGTCCACAGTGGCTGAGGGAGGGAGAGCGAGGCCCTGGACCTCAGTGGGGAAGGGATGGAGAACGAGGCGCTGGTCCCCAGTGGGGGAGGGGGGGAGAGCGAGGCCCTGGTCCTTAGTGGGGGAGGGAGAGCGAGGCCCTGGTCCTCACTGGGGGAGGGAGGGAGAGCGAGGCCCTGGTCCTTAGTGGGGGAGGGAGAGCGAGGCCGTGGTCCTCAGTGGGGGAGGGAGGGAGAGCGAGGCCCTGGTCCTGAGTGGGGGAGGGAGGGAGAGCGAGTCCCTGGACCTCAGTGGGGGAGGGAGGGAGAGCGACGCCCTGGTCCTGAGTGGGGGAGGGAGGGAGAGCGAGTCCCTGGACCTCAGTGGGGGAGGGAGGGAGAGCGACGCCCTGGTCCTCAGTGAGGGAGGGAGAGCGAGACCCTGGACCTCTGTGGGGGAGGGAAGGAGAGCGAGCCACCAGGCCTCCGTGGGGGAGGGAGGCAGAGTGAGGCCCTGGTCCTTAGTGGGGGAGGGAGAGCGAGGCCCTGGTCCTCAGTGGGGGAGGGAGGGAGGGTGAGGCCCTGGTCCTTAGTGGGGGAGGGAGAGCGAGGCCCTGGTCCTGAGTGGGGGAGGAAGGGAGAGCGAGGCCCTGGACCTCAGTGGGGGAGGGAGGGAGAGCGACGCCCTGGTCCTTTTTGGGGGAGGGAGGGAGAGCGAGGCCCTGTTCCTCAGTGGGGGAGGGAGGGAGTGCGAGGCCCTGGTCCTCCGTGGGGGAGGGAAGGAGAGCGAGGCCCTCGTCCACAGTGGCTGAGGGAGGGAGATCGAGGCCCTGGACCTCAGTGGGGGAGGGAGGGAGAACGAGGCGCTGGTCCCAGTGGGGGAGGGGGGGAGAGCGAGGCCCTGGTCCTTAGTGGGGGAGGGAGAGCGAGGCCCTGGTCCTCACTGGGGGAGGGAGGGAGAGCGAGGCCCTGGTCCTTAGTGGGGGAGGGAGAGCGAGGCCGTGGTCCTCAGTGGGGGAGGGAGGGAGAGCGAGGCCCTGGTCCTAAGTGGGGGAGGGGGGCAGAGCGAGTCCCTGGTCCTCTGTCGGGGAGGGAGGGAGAGCGAGGCCCTAGTCCACAGTGGGTGAGGGAGGGAGAGCGAGGCCCTGGTCCCCAGTGGGGGAGGGAGGGAGAACGAGGCGCTGGTCCCCAGTGGGGGAGGGAGGGAGAGCGAGGCCCTGGTCCCCAGTGGGGGAGGGAGGGAGAACGAGGCCCTGGTCCCCAGTGGGGGAGGGAGGGAGAGCGAGGCCCTGGTCCTTAGTGGGGGAGGGAGGGAGAGCGAGGCCCTGGTCCTCAGTGGTGGAGGGAGGGAGAGTGAGTCCCTGGTCCCCAGTGGGGGAGGGAGGGAGAGTGAGGCCCTGGTCCTTAGTGGGGGAGGGAGGGAGAGCGAGGCCCTGGTCCTCAGTGGTGGAGGGAGGGAGAGTGAGTCCCTGGTCCTCAGTGGGTTAGAGAGAAGGAGAGCGAGGCTCTGTTCCTCAGTGGGGGAGGGAGGGACAGCGAGGCCCTGTTCCTCAGTGGGGGAGTGAGGGAGAGCGAGGCCCTGGTCCTTAGTGGGGGAGGGAGGGAGTGCGAGGCCCTGGTCCTCCGTGGGGGAGGGAAGGAGAGCGAGGCCCTAGTCCACAGTGGCTGAGGGAGGGAGAGCGAGGCCCTGGACCTCAGTGGGGAAGGGATGGAGAACGAGGCGCTGGTCACCAGTGGGGGAGGGGGGGAGAGCGAGGCCCTGGTCCTTAGTGGGGGAGGGAGAGCGAGGCCCTGGTCCTCACTGGGGGAGGGAGGGAGAGCGAGGCCCTGGTCCTTAGTGGGGGAGGGAGAGCGAGGCCGTGGTCCTCAGTGGGGGAGGGAGGGAGAGCGAGGCCCTGGTCCTGAGTGGGGGAGGGAGGGAGAGCGAGTCCCTGGACCTCAGTGGGGGAGGGAGGGAGAGCGACGCCCTGGTCCTGAGTGGGGGAGGGAGGGAGAGCGAGTCCCTGGACCTCAGTGGGGGAGGGAGGGAGAGCGACGCCCTGGTCCTGAGTGGGGGAGGGAGGGAGAGCGAGGCTCTGTTCCTCAGTGGGGGAGGGAGGGACAGCGAGGCCCTGTTCCTCAGTGGGGGAGTGAGGGAGAGCGAGGCCCTGGTCCTTAGTGGGGGAGGGAGAACGAGGCCCTGGTCCTGAGTGGGGGAGGGAGGGAGAGCGAGGCCCTGGACCTCAGTGGGGGAGGGAGGGAGAGCGACGCCCTGGTCCTGAGTGGGGGAGGGAGGGAGAGCGAGGCCCTGTTCCTCAGTGGGGGAGGGAGGGAGTGCGAGGCCCTGGTCCTCCGTGGGGGAGGGAAGGAGAGCGAGGCCCTAGTCCACAGTGGCTGAGGGAGGGAGAGCGAGGCCCTGGACCTCAGTGGGGAAGGGAGGGAGAACGAGGCGCTGGTCCCCAGTGGGGGAGGGGGGGGAGAGCGAGGCCCTGGTCCTTAGTGGGGGAGGGAGAGCGAGGCCCTGGTCCTCACTGGGGGAGGGAGGGAGAGCGAGGCCCTGGTCCTTAGTGGGGGAGGGAGAGCGAGGCCGTGGTCCTCAGTGGGGGAGGGAGGGAGAGCGAGGCCCTGGTCCTAAGTGGGGGAGGGGGGGAGAGCGAGTCCCTGGTCCTCTGTCGGGGAGGAGAGCGAGTGAGTCTCTGGTCCTCAGTGGGGGAGGGAAGGAGAGCGAGGCCCTGGTCCTCAGTGGGGGAGGGAGGGAGAGCGAGGCCCTGGTCCTCAGTGGGGGAGGGGGGGAGAGCGAGGCCCTGGTCCTCAGTGGGGGAGGGAGGGTGGGTGAGGCCCTGTTCCTTAGTGGGGGAGGGAGAGCGAGGCCCTGGTCCTGAGTGGGGGAGGGAGGGAGAGCGAGGCCCTGGACCTCAGTGGGGGAGGGAGGGAGAGCGACGCCCTGGTCCTGAGTGGGGGAGGGAGGGAGAGCGACGCCCTGGTCCTCAGTGGGGGAGGGAGGGAGTGCGAGGCCCTGGTCCTCCGTGGGGGAGGGAAGGAGAGCGAGGCCCTAGTCCACAGTGGGTGAGGGAGGGAGAGCGAGGCCCTGGTCCCCAGTGGGGGAGGGAGGGAGAACGAGGCGCTGGTCCCCAGTGGGGGAGGGAGGGAGAGCGAGGCCCTGGTCCTTAGTGGGGGAGGGAGGGAGAGCGAGGCCCTGGTCCTCAGTGGTGGAGGGAGGGAGAGGTGAGGCCCTGGTCCTTAGTGGGGGAGGGAGAGCGAGGCCCTGGTCCTCAGTGGGGGAGGGAGGGAGGGTGAGGCCCTGGTCCTTAGTGGGGGAGGGAGAGCGAGGCCCTGGTCCACAGTGGGGGAGGGAGGGAGAGCGAGGCCCTGTTCATCAGTGGGCGAGGGAGGGAGAGCGAGGCCCTGGTCCTCAGTGGGGGAGGGAGGGAGAGCGAGGGCCTGGTCCTCAGTGGGGGAGGGATGGAGAGCGAGGCCCTGGTTCTCAGTGGAGGAGGGAGGGAGAGTGAGGCCCTGGTTCTGAGTGGGGGAGGGAGGGAGAGAGAGGCCCTGTTCTTCGTTGGGGGAGGGAGAGAGAGCGAGGCCCTGGTCTTCACTGGGGGAGGGAGAGAGAGTGAGGCCCTGGACCTCAGTGAGGGAGGGAGGGCGAGACCCTGGTCCTCAGTGGGGGAGGGAGGGAGATCGAGGCCCTGGTCCTCAGTGGGGGAGGGGGGGAGAGCGAGTCCCTGGTCCTCTGTCGGGGAGGAGGGCTAGTGAGTCTCTGGTCCTCAGTGGGGGAGGGAAGGAGAGCGCGGCCCTGGTCCTCAGTGGGGGAGGGAGGGAGAGCGAGGCCCTGGTCCTCAGTGGGGGAGGGGGGGAGAGCGAGGCCCTGGTCCTCAGTGAGGGAGGGAGAGCGAGACCCTGGACCTCTGTGGGGGAGGGAAGGAGAGCGAGGCACCAGGCCTCCGTGGGGGAGGGAGGCAGAGTGAGGCCCTGGTCCTTAGTGGGGGAGGGAGAGCGAGGCCCTGGTCCTCAGTGGGGGAGGGAGGGAGGGTGAGGCCCTGGTCCTTAGTGGGGGAGGGAGAGCGAGGCCCTGGTCCTGAGTGGGGGAGGGAGGGAGAGCGAGGCCCTGGACCTCAGTGGGGGAGGGAGGGAGAGCGACACCCTGGTCCTGAGTGGGGGAGGGAGGGAGAGCGAGGCCCTGGTCCTCAGTGGGGGAGGGAGGGAGAGCGAGGGCCTGGTCCTCAGTGGGGGAGGGATGGAGAGTGAGGCCCTGGTTCTCAGTGGAGGAGGGAGGGAGAGCGAGGCCCTGGTTCTCAGTGGGGGAGGGAGGGAGAGAGAGGCCCTGGTCTTCGGTGGGGGAGGGAGAGAGAGCGAGGCCCTTGTCTTCACTGGGGGAGGGAGAGAGAGTGAGGCCCTGGTCCTCACTGAGGGAGGGAGGGCGAGACCCTGGTCCTCAGTGGGGGAGGGAGGGAGATCGAGGCCCTGGTCCTCAGTGGGGGAGGGGGGGGAGAGCGAGTCCCTGGTCCTCTGTCGGGGAGGAGGGCGAGTGAGTCTCTGGTCCTCAGTGGGGGAGGGAAGGAGAGCGCGGCCCTGGTCCTCAGTGGGGGAGGGAGGGAGAGCGAGGCCCTGGTCCTCAGTGGGGGAGGGGGGGAGAGCGAGGCCCTGGTCCTCAGTGAGGGAGGGAGAGCGAGACCCTGGACTTCTGTGGGGGAGGGAAGGAGAGCGAGGCGCCAGTCCTCCGTGGGGTAGGGAGAGCGAGGCCCTGGTCCTCAGTGGGGGAGGGAGGGAGGGTGAGGCCCTGGTGCTTAGTGGGGGAGGGAGAGCGAGGCCCTGGTCCTGAGTGGGGGAGGGAGGGAGAGCGAGGCCCTGGACCTCAGTGGGGGAGGGAGGGAGAGCGACGCCCTGGTCCTGAGTGGGGGAGGGAGGGAGAGCGAGGCCCTGGTCCTCAGTGGGGGAGGGAAGGAGAGCGAGGCCCTAGTCCACAGTGGCTGAGGGAGGGAGAGCGAGGCCCTGGACCTCAGTGGGGGAGGGAGGGAGAACGAGGCGCTGGTCCCCAGTGGGGGAGGGAGGGAGAGCGAGGCCCTGGTCCTTAGTGGGGGAGGGAGAGCGAGGCCCTGGTCCTCAGTGGGGGAGGGAGGGAGAGCGAGGCACTGGTCCTCAGTGGGCGAGAGAGGGAGAGCGAGGCCCTGGTCCACAGTGGGGGAGGAGGGAGAGCGAGGCCCTGGTCCTCAGTGGGCGACGGAGGGAGAGCGAGGCCCTGGTCCTCAGTGGGCGACGGAGGGAGAGCGAGGACCTGGTCCACAGTGGGGGAGGGAGGGAGAGCGAGGCCCTGTTCATCAGTGGGGGAGGGAGGGAGAGCGAGGACCTGTTCATCAGTGGGGGAGGGAGGGAGAGCGAGGCCCTGGTCCTCAGTGGGGGAGGGAGGGAGATCGAGGCCCTGGTTCTCAGTGGAGGAGGGAGGGAGAGCGAGGCCCTGGTTTTCAGTGGGCGACGGAGGGAGAGCGAGGCCCTGGTCCACAGTGGGGGACGGAGGGGGAGCGAGGCCCTGGTCCTCAGTGGGGGACGGAGGGAGTGCGAGGCCCTGGTCCTCAGTGTGCGACAGAGGGAGAGCGAGGACCTGGTCCTCAGTGGGGGAGGGAGGGAGAGCGAGGCCCTGGTCCTCACTGGGGGAGATAGGGAGAGCGAGGCACTCGTTCTCAGTGGGGGAGGGAGGGAGAGCGAGGCCCTGGTCCTCAGTGGGGGAGGGAGGGGAGAGCGAGGCCCTGGTCCTCAGTGGGGGAGGGAGGGAGAGCGAGGCCCTGGTCCTCAGTGAGCGACAGAGGGAGAGCGAGGCCCTGGTCCACAGTGGGGGAGGGAGAGCGAGGCCCTGGTCCACAGTGGGGGAGGGAGGGAGAGCGAGTCCCTGGTCCTCTGTGAGGGAGGAGAGCGAGTGAGTCCCTGGTCCTCAGTGGGGGAGGAGGGAGAGCGAGTCCCTGGTCCTCAGTGGGTTAGAGAGACGGAGAGCGAGGCCCTGGTCCTCAGTGGGTTAGAGTGAGGGAGAGCGAGGCCCTGGTCCTTCATCGGGGAGGGAGGGAGAGTGACGCCCTGTTCCTCTGTGGGTTAGAGAGAAGGAGAGCGAGACCCTGTTCCTCAGTGGGGGAGGGAGGGACAGCGAGGCCCTGGTCCTCAGTGGGGGAGGGAGGGAGAGCGAGGCCCTGGTCCACAGTGGGGGAGGGAGGGAGAGCGATGCCCTGGTCCTCAGTGGGCGGCGGAGGGAGAGCGAGGCCCTGGTCCTCAGTGGGCGGCGGAGGGAGAGCGAGGACCTGGTCCACAGTGGGGGAGGGAGGGAGATGGAGGCCCTGTTCATCAGTGGGGGAGGGAGAGAGAGCGAGGCCCTGTTCATCAGTGGGGGAGGGAGGGAGAGCGAGGGCCTGGACCTCAGTGGGGGAGGGAGGGAGATCGAGGCCCTGGTTCTCAGTGGAGGAGGGAGGGAGAGCGAGGCCCTGGTTCTCAGTGGGCGACGGAGGGAGAGCGAGGCCCTGGTCCACAGTGGGGGACGGAGGGGAGCGAGGCCCTGGTCCTCAGTGGGGGACGGAGGGAGAGCGAGGCCCTGGTCATCAGTGTGCGACAGAGGGAGAGCGAGGACCTGGTCCTCAGTGGGGGAGGGAGGGAGAGCGAGGCCCTGGTCCTCACTGGGGGAGATAGGGAGAGCGACGCACTCGTTCTCAGTGGGGGAGGGAGGGAGAGCGAGGACCTGTTCCTCAGTGGGGGAGGGAGGGAGAGCGAGGCCCTGGTCCTCAGTGGGGGAGGGAGGGAGAGCGAGGCCCTGGTCCTCAGTGGTGGAGGGAGGGAGAGCGAGGCCCTGGTCCTCAGTGGGGGAGGGAGGGAGAGTGAGGCCCTGGTCCTGAGTGGGTGAGGGAGGGTGAGGCCGTGGTCCTCAGTGGGGGAGGGAGGGAGAGCGACGCCCTGGTCCTCTGTGGGGGACCGAAGGCGAGCGAGGCCCTAGTCCACAGTGGGGGAGGGAGGGAGAGCGAGGCCCTGGTCTACAGTGGGTGAGGGAGGGAGAGCGAGGCCCTGGTCCTCAGTGGGGGAGGGAGGGTGAGCGAGGCCCTGATCCACAGTGGGGAGGGAGGGCGAGACCCTGGTTCTCAGTGGGGGAGGGAGGGAGAGCGAGGCCCTGGTCCTCAGTGGGCGAGGGGGGGAGAGCGAGTCCCTGGTCCTCAGTGGGGGGGAGTGGGAGAGCGAGGCCCTGGTCCTCAGTGAGGGAGGGAGAGCGAGACCCTGATCCTCTGTGGGGGAGGGAAGGAGTGCGAGGCCCCAGGCCTCCGTGGGGGAGGGAGGCAGAGTGAGGCCCTGGTCCTTCATGGGGGAGGAAGGGAGCTTGAGGCCCTGGTCCTCAGTGGGGGAGGGAGGGAGAGCGAGTCACTGGTATTCACAGTGGGAGGGAGGGAGAGCGAGTCCCTGGTCCTCTGTGGGGGAAGAGAGCGAGTGAGTCCCTGGTCCTCAGTGGGTGAGGAGGGAGAGCGAGTCCCTGGTCCTCAGTGGGTTAGAGAGACGGAGAGCGAGGCCCTGGTCCTCAGTGGGTTAGAGTGAGGGAGTGCGAGGCCCTGGTCCTTCATCGGGTGGGAGGGAGAGTGACGCCCTGTTCCTCTGTGGGTTAGAGAGAAGGAGAGCGAGGCCCTGTTCCTCAGTGGGGGAGGGAGGGACAGCGAGGCCCTGGTCCTCAGTGGGGGAGGGAGGGAGAGCGAGGCCCTGGTCCTCAGTGGGGGAGGGAGGGAGAGCGAGGCCCTGGTCCACAGTGGGGGAGGGAGGGAGAGCGATGCCCTGGTCCTCAGTGGGGGAGGGAGGGAGAGCGATGCCCTGGTCCTCAGTGGGCGGCGGAGGGAGAGCGAGGCCCTGGTCCTCAGTGGGGGAGGGAGGGAGAGCGAGGCCCTGGTCCACAGTGGGGGAGGGAGGGAGAGCGATGCCCTGGTCCTCAGTGGGCGGCGGAGGGAGAGCGAGGCCCTGGTCCTCAGTGGGCGGCGGAGGGAGAGCGAGGACCTGGTCCACAGTGGGGGAGGGAGGGAGAGCGAGGCCCTGTTCATCAGTGGGGAAGGGAGAGAGAGCGAGGCCCTGTTCATCAGTGGGGGAGGGAGGGAGAGCGAGGCCCTGGACCTCAGTGGGGGAGGGAGGGAGATCGAGGCCCTGGTTCTCAGTGGAGGAGGGAGGGAGAGCGAGGCCCTGGTTCTCAGTGGGCGACGGAGGGAGAGCGAGGCCCTGGTCCACAGTGGGGGACGGAGGGGAGCGAGGCCCTGGTCCTCAGTGGGGGACGGAGGGAGAGCGAGGCCCTGGTCATCAGTGTGCGACAGAGGGAGAGCGAGGACCTGGTCCTCAGTGGGGGAGGGAGGGAGAGCGAGGCCCTGGTCCTCACTGGGGGAGATAGGGAGAGCGACGCACTCGTTCTCAGTGGGGGAGGGAGGGAGAGCGAGGACCTGTTCCTCAGTGGGGGAGGGAGGGAGAGCGAGGCCCTGGTCCTCAGTGGGGGAGGGAGGGAGAGCGAGGCCCTGGTCCTCAGTGGTGGAGGGAGGGAGAGTGAGGCCCTGGTCATCAGTGTGCGACAGAGGGAGAGCGAGGACCTGGTCCTCAGTGGGGGAGGGAGGGAGAGCGAGGCCCTGGTCCACAGTGGGGGACGGAGGGGAGCGAGGCCCTGGTCCTCAGTGGGGGACGGAGGGAGAGCGAGGCCCTGGTCATCAGTGTGCGACAGAGGGAGAGCGAGGACCTGGTCCTCAGTGGGGGAGGGAGGGAGAGCGAGGCCCTGGTCCTCACTGGGGGAGATAGGGAGAGCGACGCACTCGTTCTCAGTGGGGGAGGGAGGGAGAGCGAGGACCTGTTCCTCAGTGGGGGAGGGAGGGAGAGCGAGGCCCTGGTCCTCAGTGGGGGAGGGAGGGAGAGCGAGGCCCTGGTCCTCAGTGGTGGAGGGAGGGAGAGCGAGGCCCTGGTCCTCAGTGGGGGAGGGAGGGAGAGTGAGGCCCTGGTCCTGAGTGGGTGAGGGAGGGTGAGGCCGTGGTCCTCAGTGGGGGTGGGAGGGAGAGCGACGCCCTGGTCCTCTGTGGGGGACCGAAGGCGAGCGAGGCCCTAGTCCACAGTGGGGGAGGGAGGGAGAGTGAGGCCCTGGTCCTCAGTGGGGGAGGGAGGGAGAGCGAGGCCCTGGTCCTCCGTGGGGGAGGGAAGGAGAGCGAGGACCTAGTCCACAGTGGGTGAGGGAGGTAGAGCGAGTCCCTGGTCTACAGTGGGTGAGGGAGGGAGAGCGAGGCCCTGGTCCTCAGTGGGGGAGGGAGGGTGAGCGAGGCCCTGATCCACAGTGGGGAAGGGAGGGTGAGCGAGGAACTGGTCCACAGTGAGGGAGGGAGGGCGAGACCCTGGTCCTCAGTGGGGGAGGGAGGGAGAGCGAGGCCCTGGTCCTCAGTGGGCGAGGGGGGGAGAGTGAGTCCCTGGTCCTCAGTGGGGGGGAGTGGGAGAGCGAGGCCCTGGTCCTCAGTGAGGGAGGGAGAGCGAGACCCTGATCCTCTGTGGGGGAGGGAAGGAGTGCGAGGCCCCAGGCCTCCGTGGGGGAGGGAGGCAGAGTGAGGCCCTGGTCCTTCATGGGGGAGGAAGGGAGCTTGAGGCCCTGGTCCTCAGTGGGGGAGGGAGGGAGAGCGAGTCACTGGTATTCACAGTGGGAGGGAGGGAGAGCGAGTCCCTGGTCCTCTGTGGGGGAGGAGAGCGAGTGAGTCCCTGGTCCTCAGTGGGGGAGGAGGGAGAGCGAGTCCCTGGTCCTCAGTGGGTTAGAGAGACGGAGAGCGAGGCCCTGGTGCTCAGTGGGTTAGAGTGAGGGAGTGCGAGGCCCTGGTCCTTCATCGGGTGGGAGGGAGAGTGACGCCCTGTTCCTCTGTGGGCTCGAGAGAAGGAGAGCGAGGCCCTGTTCCTCAGTGGGGGAGGGAGGGACAGCGAGGCCCTGGTCCTCAGTGGGGGAGGGAGGGAGAGCGAGGCCCTGGTCCTCAGTGGGCGAGAGAGGGAGAGCGAGGCCCTGGTCCACAGTGGGGGAGGGAGGGAGAGCGAGGCCCTGGTCCTCAGTGGGCGACGGAGGGAGAGCGAGGCCCTGGTCCTCAGTGGGCGACGGAGGGAGAGCGAGGACCTGGTCCACAGTGGGGGAGGGAGGGAGAGCGAGGCCCTGTTCATCAGTGGGGGAGGGAGGGAGAGCGAGGCCCTGTTCATCAGTGGGGGAGGGAGGGAGAGCGAGGCCCTGGTCCTCAGTGGGGGAGGGAGGGAGATCGAGGCCCTGGTTCTCAGTGGAGGAGGGAGGGAGAGCGAGGCCCTGGTTCTCAGTGGGCGACGGAGGGAGAGCGAGGCCCTGGTCCACAGTGGGGGACGGAGGGGGAGCGAGGCCCTGGTCCTCAGTGGGGGACGGAGGGAGAGCGAGGCCCTGGTCCTCAGTGTGCGACAGAGGGAGAGCGAGGACCTGGTCCTCAGTGGGGGAGGGAGGGAGAGCGAGGCCCTGGTCCTCACTGGGGGAGATAGGGAGAGCGAGGCACTCGTTCTCAATGGGGGAGGGAGGGAGAGCGAGGACCTGTTCCTCAGTGGGGGAGGGAGGGAGAGCGAGGCCCTGGTCCTCAGTGGGGGAGGGAGGGAGTGCGAGGCCCTGGTCCTCAGTGAGCGACAGAGGGAGAGCGAGGCCCTGGTCCTGAGTGGGGGAGGGAGAGCGAGGCCCTGGTCCTCACTGGGGGAGGGAGGGAGAGCGAGGCCCTGGTCCTTAGTGGGGGAGGGAGAGCGAGGCCGTGGTCCTCAGTGGGGGAGGGAAGGAGAGCGAGGCCCTGGTCCTGAGTGGTGGAGGGAGGGAGAGCGAGGCCCTGGTCCTCAGTGGTGGAGGGAGGGAGAGCGAGGCCCTGGTCCTCAGTGGGGGAGGGAGGGAGAGTGAGGCCCTGGTCCTGAGTGGGTGAGGGAGGGCGAGGCCGTGGTCCTCAGTGGGGGAGGGAGGGAGAGCGACGCCCTGGTCCTCTGTGGGGGACCGAAGGCGAGCGAGGCCCTCGTCCACAGTGGGGGAGGGAGGGAGAGCGAGGCCCTGGTCCTCAGTGGGGGAGGGAGGGAGAGCGAGGCCCTGGTCCTCCGTGGGGGAGGGAAGGAGAGCGAGGACCTAGTCCACAGTGGGTGAGGGAGGTAGAGCGAGTCCCTGGTCTACAGTGGGTGAGGGAGGGAGAGCGAGGCCCTGGTCCTCAGTGGGGGAGGGAGGGTGAGCGAGGCCCTGATCCACAGTGGGGAAGGGAGGGTGAGCGAGGAACTGGTCCACAGTGAGGGAGGGAGGGCGAGACCCTGGTCCTCAGTGGGGGAGGGAGGGAGAGCGAGTCCCTGGTCCTCAGTGGGGGGGAGTGGGAGAGCGAGGCCCTGGTCCTCAGTGAGGGAGGGAGAGCGAGACCCTGATCCTCTGTGGGGGAGGGAAGGAGTGCGAGGCCCCAGGCCTCCGTGGGGGAGGGAGGCAGAGTGAGGCCCTGGTCCTTCATGGGGGAGGAAGGGAGCTTGAGGCCCTGGTCCTCAGTGGGGGAGGGAGGGAGAGCGAGTCACTGGTATTCACAGTGGGAGGGAGGGAGAGCGAGTCCCTGGTCCTCTGTGGGGGAGGAGAGCGAGTGAGTCCCTGGTCCTCAGTGGGGGAGGAGGGAGAGCGAGTCCCTGGTCCTCAGTGGGTTAGAGTGAGGGAGAGCGAGGCCCTGGTCCTTCATCGGGTGGGAGGGAGAGTGAGGTCCTGTTCCTCTGTGGGTTAGAGAGAAGGAGAGCGAGGCCCTGTTCCTCAGTGGGGGAGGGAGGGACAGCGAGGCCCTGGTCCTCAGTGGGGGAGGGAGGGAGAGCGAGGCCCTGGTCCACAGTGGGGGAGGGAGGGAGAGCGATGCCCTGGTCCTCAGTGGGGGAGGGAGGGAGAGCGAGGCCCTGGTCCTCAGTGGGCGGCGGAGGGAGAGCGAGGACCTGGTCCACAGTGGGGGAGGGAGGGAGAGCGAGGCCCTGTTCATCAGTGGGGGAGGGAGAGAGAGCGAGGCCCTGTTCATCAGTGGGGGAGGGAGGGAGAGCGAAGCCCTGGACCTCAGTGGGGGAGGGAGGGAGATCGAGGCCCTGGTTCTCAGTGGAGGAGGGAGGGAGAGCGAGGCCCTGGTTCTCAGTGGGCGACGGAGGGAGAGCGAGGCCCTGGTCCACAGTGGGGGACGGAGGGGAGCGAGGCCCTGGTCCTCAGTGGGGGACGGAGGGAGAGCGAGGCCCTGGTCATCAGTGTGCGACAGAGGGAGAGCGAGGACCTGGTCCTCAGTGGGGGAGGGAGGGAGAGCGAGGCCCTGGTCCTCACTGGGGGAGATAGGGAGAGCGACGCACTCGTTCTCAGTGGGGGAGGGAGGGAGAGCGAGGACCTGTTCCTCAGTGGGGGAGGGAGGGAGAGCGAGGCCCTGGTCCTCAGTGGGGGAGGGAGGGAGAGCGAGGCCCTGGTCCTCAGTGGGCGACAGAGGGAGAGCGAGGCCCTGGTCCACAGTGGGGGAGGGAGGGAGAGCGAGGCCCTGGTACTCACTGGGGGAGAGAGGGAGAGCGAGGCCCTGGTCCTCAGTGGGGGAGGGAGGGAGAGCGAGGCCCTGGTCCTCACTCGGGGAGAAAGGGAGAGCGAGGCCCTGGTCCTCAGTGGGGGAGGGAGGGAGAGCGAGGCCCTGGTCCTCACTCAGGGAGAGAGGGAGAGCAAGGCCCTGGTCCTCAGTGGACGTCGGAGGGCGAGCGAGGCCCTGGCCCTCAGTGGGCGTGGGAGGGAGAGCGAGGCCCTGGTCCTCAGTCGGGTAGGGAGCAAGAGTGAGGACCTGGTCCTCATTAGGGGAGGGCGGGAGAGCGAGGCCCTGGCCCTCAGTGGTGGAGGGAGGGAGAGCGATGCCCTGGTCCTCAGTGGGGGAGGGAGAGAGAGCGAGGCCCTGGTCCTCAGTGGGCGAGGGAGGGAGAGCGATGCCCTGGTCCTCAGTGGGGGAGGGAGAGAGAGCGAGGCCCTGGTCCTCCGTGGGGGAAGGAGGGCGAGCAAGGCACTGGTCCTCAGTGGGGGAGGGAGGGAGAGCGAGGCCCTGGTCCTGAGTGGGGTAGGGAGGGAGAGCGAGGCCCTGGTCCTGAGTGGGGTAGGGATGGTGAGCGAGGCCCTGGTCCTGAGAGGGGTAGGGAGGGTGAGCGAGGCCCTGGTCCTCAGTGGGGGAGGGAGGGTGAGCGAGGCCCTGGTCCTGAGTGGGCGAGGGAGGGAGAGCGAGCCCCTGGTCCTCAGTGGGGGTGGGAGGGAGAGCGAGGCCCTGGTCCTCAATGGGGGTGGGAGGGAGAGCGAGGCCCTGGTTCTCAGTGGGGGAGGGAGGGAGAGCGAGGCCCTGGTCCTCAGTGGGGGAGGGAAGGAGAGCGAGGCCCTGGTCCTCAGTGGGGGAGGGAGGGAGAGCGAGGCCCTGCTCCTCACTCATGGAGAGAGGGAGAGCAAGGCCCTGGTCCTCAGTGGACGTCGGAGAGCGAGCGAGGCCCTGGTCCTCAGTGGGCGACGGAGGGCGAGCCAGGCCCTGGTGCTCAGTGGGGGAGGCAGGGAGTGCGATGCCCTGGTCCTCAGTGGGCGACAGAGGGAGAGCGAGGCCCTGGTCCTCAGTGGGGGTGGCAGGGAGAGCGAGGCCCTGGTCCTCAGTGGCGGAGGGAGGGAGAGTCAGTCCCTGGTCCTGACTGGGGGAGGAAGGGAGAGTGAAGCCATGGTCCTCAGTGGGGGAGGGAGGGAGAGCGAGGCCCTGGTCCTCAGTGGGGGAGGGAGGGAGAGCGAGGCCCTGGTCCTTAGTGAGGGAGGGAGAGCGGGGCCCTGGTCCTCAGTGGGGGAGGGAGGGAGGGAGAGTGAGGCCCTGGTCCTTAGTGGGGGAGTGAGAGCGAGGCCCTGGCCCTCAGTGGGGGAGGGAGGGAGAGCGAGGCCCAGGTCCGCAGTGCGGGAGGGAGGGACAGCGAGGCCCTTGTCCTCATTGGGGGAGAGAGGGAGAGCGAGGCCCTGGTCCTCAGTGGGGGAGAGAGGGAGAGCGAGGCCCTGGTCCTCAGTGGGGGAGGGAGGGAGAGCGAGGCCCTGGTCCTCATTGGGTGAGAGAGGGAGAGCGGGGCCCAGCTTCTCAGTGGGCGCGGGAAGGACAGCGAGGCCCTGGTCCTCAGTGGGCGACGGAGGGCGAGCGAGGCCCTGGTGCTCAGTGGGGGAGGCAGGGAGAGCGAGGCCCTGGTCCGCAGTGGGGGAGGGAGGGAGAGCGAGGCCCCGGTCCTCAGTGGGGGAGGGAGTGAGAGCGAGCCCCTGGTCCTCAGTGGGGGAGAGAGGGAGAGCGAGGCCCTGGTCCTCAGTGGGCGAGGGAGGGAGAGCGAAGCCCTGGTCCTCAGTGGGGGAGGGAAAGAGAGCGAGGCCCTGGTCCTCATTGAGGGAGGTAGTGTGAGACCCTGGTCCTCAGTGGGGGAGGGAGGGATAGCGAGGCCCTGGTCCCCAAAGGGGGTGGGAGAGAGAGCGAGGCCCTGGTCCTGAGTGGGGGAGGGAAGGAGATCGAGGAACTGGTCCTCAGTGGGGGAGGGAGGGAGAGCGAGGCCCTGGTCCTCATTGGGGGAGGGAGGGAGAGCGAGGCACTCGTTCTCAGTGGGGGTGGGAGGGAGAGCGAGGCCCTGGTCCTCAGTGGCGGAGAGAGGGAGAGTTAGTCCCTGGTCCTCACTGGGGGAGGGAGGGAGAGTGAAGACCTGGTCCTAAGTGGGGGAGGGAGGGAGAGTGAAGCCATGGTCCTCAGTGGGGGAGGGAGGGAGAGCGAGGCCCTGGTCCTCAGTGGGGGAGGGAGGGAGAGCGAGGCCCTGGTCCTTAGTGAGGGAGGGAGAGCGGTGCCCTGGTCCTCAGTGGGGGAGGGAGGGAGCGTGAGGCCCTGGTCCTCAGTGGGGGAGGGAGGGAGAGCGAGGCCCTGGTCCTCAGTGGGGGAGGGAGGGAGAGCGAGGCCCTGCTCCTCAGTTGGGGAGGGAGAGAAAGCGAGGCCCTGGTCCTGAGTGGGGGACGGAGGGAGAACGAGGCCCTGGACCTCTGTGGGGAAGGGAGAAAGAGACACTGGTCCTCAGTGGGGGAGGGAGGGAGTGCGAGGCCCTGGTCCACAGTGGGTGAGGGAGGGAGACCGAGGCCCTGATCCTCACTGGAGGAGGGAGGGAGAGCGAGGCCCTGGCCCTCAGTGGGCGTGGGAGGGAGAGCGAGTCCCTGGTCCTCAGTCGGGGAGGGAGCAAGAGTGAGGACCTGGTCCTCATTTGGGGAGGGCGGGAGAGCGAGGCCCTGGCCCTCAGTGGTGGAGGGAGGGAGAGCGATGCCCTGGTCCTCAGTGGGGGAGGGAGAGAGAGCGTGGCCCTGGTCCTCAGTGGGCGAGGGAAGGAGAGCGATGCCCTGGTCCTCAGTGGGGGAGGGAGAGAGAGCGAGGCCCTGGTCCTCCGTGGGGGAAGGAGGGCGAGCAAGGCACTGGTCCTCAGTGGGGGAGGGAGGGAGAGCGAGGCCCTGGTCCTCAGTGGGGGAGGGAGGGTGAGCGAGGCCCTGGTCCTGAGTGGGGTAGGGAGGGTGAGCGAGGCCCTGGTCCTCAGTGGGGGAGGGAGGGTGAGCGAGGCCCTGGTCCTGAGTGGGTGAGGGAGGGAGAGCGAGGCCCTGGTCCTCAGTGGGGGTGGGAGGGAGAGCGAGGCCCTGGTCCTCAATGGGGGTGGGAGGGAGAGCGAGGCCCTGGTTCTCAGTGGGGGAGGGAGGGAGAGCGAGGCCCTGGTCCTCAGTGGGGGAGGGAAGGAGAGCGAGGCCCTGGTCCTCAGTGGGGGAGGGAGGGAGAGCGAGGCCCTGCTCCTCACTCATGGAGAGAGGGAGAGCAAGGCCCTGGTCCTCAGTGGACGTCGGAGAGCGAGCGAGGCCCTGGTCCTCAGTGGGCGACGGAGGGAGATCGAGGCCCTGGTCCTCAGTGGGCGACGGAGGGCGAGCCAGGCCCTGGTGCTCAGTGGGGGAGGCAGGGAGTGCGATGCCCTGGTCCTCAGTGGGCGACAGAGGGAGAGCGAGGCCCTGGTCCTCAGTGGGGGTGGCAGGGAGAGCGAGGCCCTGGTCCTCAGTGGCGGAGGGAGGGAGAGTCAGTCCCTGGTCCTCACTGGGGGAGGAAGGGAGAGTGAAGCCATGGTCCTCAGTGGGGGAGGGAGGGAGAGCGAGGCCCTGGTCCTCAGTGGGGGAGGGAGGGAGAGCGAGGCCCTGGTCCTTAGTGAGGGAGGGAGAGCGGGGCCCTGGTCCTCAGTGGGGGAGGGAGGGAGAGTGAGGCCCTGGTCCTTAGTGGGGGAGGGAGAGCGAGGCCCTGGTCCTCAGTGGGGGAGGGAGGGAGAGCGAGGCCCAGGTCCGCAGTGCGGGAGGGAGGGACAACGAGGCCCTTGTCCTCATTGGGGGAGAGAGGGAGAGCGAGGCCCTGGTCCTCAGTGGGGGAGAGAGGGAGAGCGAGGCCCTGGTCCTCAGTGGGGGAGGGAGGGAGAGCGAGGCCCTGGTCCTCATTGGGTGAGAGAGGGAGAGCGGGGCCCAGCTTCTCAGTGGGCGCTGGAAGGACAGCGAGGCCCTGGTCCTCAGTGGGCGACGGAGGGCGAGCGAGGCCCTGGTGCTCAGTGGGGGAGGCAGGGAGAGCGAGGCCCTGGTCCGCAGTGGGGGAGGGAGGGAGAGCGAGGCCCCGGTCCTCAGTGGGGGAGGGAGTGAGAGCGAGGCCCTGGTCCTCAGTGGGGGGGAGAGCGAGGCCCTGGTCCTCAGTGGGCGAGGGAGGGAGAGCGAAGCCCTGGTCCTCAGTGGGGGAGGGAAAGAGAACGAGGCCCTGGTCCTCAGTGAGGGAGGTAGTGTGAGACCCTGGTCCTCAGTGGGGGAGGGAGGGTGAGCGAGGCCCTGGTCCTGAGTGGGCGAGGGAGGGAGAGCGAGGCCCTGGTCCTCAGTGGGGGTGGGAGGGAGAGCGAGGCCCTGGTCCTCAATGGGGGTGGGATGGAGAGCGAGGCCCTGGTTCTCAGTGGGGGAGGGAGGGAGAGCGAGGCCCTGGTCCTCAGTGGGGGAGGGAAGGAGAGCGAGGCCCTGGTCCTCAGTGGGGGAGGGAGGGAGAGCGAGGCCCTGCTCCTCACTCATGGAGAGAGGGAGAGCAAGGCCCTGGTCCTCAGTGGACGTCGGAGAGCGAGCGAGGCCCTGGTCCTCAGTGGGCGACTGAGGGCGAGCCAGGCCCTGGTGCTCAGTGGGGGAGGCAGGGAGTGCGATGCCCTGGTCCTCAGTGGGCGACAGAGGGAGAGCGAGGCCCTGGTCCTCAGTGGGGGTGGCAGGGAGAGCGAGGCCCTGGTCCTCAGTGGCGGAGGGAGGGAGAGTCAGTCCCGGGTCCTGACTGGGGGAGGAAGGGAGAGTGAAGCCATGGTCCTCAGTGGGGGAGGGAGGGAGAGCGAGGCCCTGGTCCTCAGTGGGGGAGGGAGGGAGAGCGAGGCCCTGGTCCTTAGTGAGGGAGGGAGAGCGGGGCCCTGGTCCTCAGTGGGGGAGGGAGGGAGAGTGAGGCCCTGGTCCTTAGTGGGGGAGTGAGAGCAAGGCCCTGGCCCTCAGTGGGGGAGGGAGGGAGAGCGAGGCCCAGGTCCGCAGTGCGGGAGGGAGGGACAGCGAGGCCCTTGTCCTCATTGGGGGAGAGAGGGAGAGCGAGGCCCTGGTCCTCAGTGGGGGAGACAGGGAGAGCGAGGCCCTGGTCCTCAGTGGGGGAGGGAGGGAGAGCGAGGCCCTGGTCCTCATTGGGTGAGAGAGGGAGAGCGGGGCCCAGCTTCTCAGTGGGCGCGGGAAGGACAGCGAGGCCCTGGTGCTCAGTGGGGGAGGCAGGGAGAGCGAGGCCCTGGTCCGCAGTGGGGGAGGGAGGGAGAGCGAGGCCCCGGTCCTCAGTGGGGGAGGGAGTGAGAGCGAGGCCCTGGTCCTCAGTGGGGGAGAGAGGGAGAGCGAGGCCCTGGTCCTCAGTGGGCGAGGGAGGGAGAGCGAAGCCCTGGTCCTCAGTGGGGGAGGGAAAGAGAGCGAGGCCCTGGTCCTCATTGAGGGAGGTAGTGTGAGACCCTGGTCCTCAGTGGGGGAGGGAGGGATAGCGAGGCCCTGGTCCCCAAAGGGGGTGGGAGAGAGAGCGAGGCCCTGGTCCTGAGTGGGGGAGGGAAGGAGATCGAGGAACTGGTCCTCAGTGGGGGAGGGAGGGAGAGCGAGGCCCTGGTCCTCATTGGGGGAGGGAGGGAGAGCGAGGCACTCGTTCTCAGTGGGGGTGGGAGGGAGAGCGAGGCCCTGGTCCTCAGTGGCGGAGAGAGGGAGAGTTAGTCCCTGGTCCTCACTGGGGGAGGGAGGGAGAGTGAAGACCTGGTCCTAAGTGGGGGAGGGAGGGAGAGTGAAGCCATGGTCCTCAGTGGGGGAGGGAGGGAGAGCGAGGCCCTGGTCCTCAGTGGGGGAGGGAGGGAGAGCGAGGCCCTGGTCCTTAGTGAGGGAGGGAGAGCGGTGCCCTTGTCCTCAGTGGGGGAGGGAGGGAGCGTGAGGCCCTGGTCCTCAGTGGGGGAGGGAGGGAGAGCGAGGCCCTGGTCCTCAGTGGGGGAGGGAGGGAGAGCGAGGCCCTGCTCCTCAGTTGGGGAGGGAGAGAAAGCGAGGCCCTGGTCCTGAGTGGGGGACGGAGGGAGAACGAGGCCCTGGACCTCTGTGGGGGAGGGAGAAAGAGACACTGGTCCTCAGTGGGGGAGGGAGGGAGTGCGAGGCCCTGGTCCACAGTGGGTGAGGGAGGGAGAGCGAGGCCCTGGCCCTCAGTGGGCGTGGGAGGGAGAGCGAGTCCCTGGTCCTCAGTCAGGGAGGGAGCAAGAGTGAGGACCTGGTCCTCATTTGGGGAGGGCGGGAGAGCGAGGCCCTGGCCCTCAGTGGTGGAGGGAGGGAGAGCGATGCCCTGGTCCTCAGTGGGGGAGGGAGAGAGAGCATGGCCCTGGTCCTCAGTGGGCGAGGGAGGGAGAGCGATGCCCTGGTCCTCAGTGGGGGAGGGAGAGAGAGCGAGGCCCTGGTCCTCCGTGGGGGAAGGAGGGCGAGCAAGGCACTGGTCCTCAGTGGGGGAGGGAGGGAGAGCGAGGCCCTGGTCCTCAGTGGGGGAGGGAGGGTGAGCGAGGCCCTGGTCCTGAGTGGGGTAGGGAGGGTGAGCGAGGCCCTGGTCCTCAGTGGGGGAGGGAGGGTGAGCGAGGCCCTGGTCCTGAGTGGGCGAGGGAGGGAGAGCGAGGCCCTGGTCCTCAGTGGGGGTGGGAGGGAGAGCGAGGCCCTGGTCCTTAGTGGGGGAGTGAGAGCGAGGCCCTGGCCCTCAGTGGGGGAGGGAGGGAGAGCGAGGCCCAGGTCCGCAGTGCGGGAGGGAGGGACAGCGAGGCCCTTGTCCTCATTTGGGGAGAGAGGGAGAGCGAGGCCCTGGTCCTCAGTGGGGGAGACAGGGAGAGCGAGGCCCTGGTCCTCAGTGGGGGAGGGAGGGAGAGCGAGGCCCTGGTCCTCATTGGGTGAGAGAGGGAGAGCGGGGCCCAGCTTCTCAGTGGGCGCGGGAAGGACAGCGAGGCCCTGGTCCTCAGTGGGCGACGGAGGGCGAGCGAGGCCCTGGTGCTCAGTGGGGGAGGCAGGGAGAGCGAGGCCCTGGTCCGCAGTGGGGGAGGGAGGGAGAGCGAGGCCCCGGTCCTCAGTGGGGGAGGGAGTGAGAGCGAGGCCCTGGTCCTCAGTGGGGGAGAGAGGGAGAGCGAGGCCCTGGTCCTCAGTGGGCGAGGGAGGGAGAGCGAAGCCCTGGTCCTCAGTGGGGGAGGGAAAGAGAGCGAGGCCCTGGTCCTCATTGAGGGAGGTAGTGTGAGACCCTGGTCCTCAGTGGGGGAGGGAGGGATAGCGAGGCCCTGGTCCCCAAAGGGGGTGGGAGAGAGAGCGAGGCCCTGGTCCTGAGTGGGGGAGGGAAGGAGATCGAGGAACTGGTCCTCAGTGGGGGAGGGAGGGAGAGCGAGGCCCTGGTCCTCATTGGGGGAGGGAGGGAGAGCGAGGCACTCGTTCTCAGTGGGGGTGGGAGGGAGAGCGAGGCCCTGGTCCTCAGTGGCGGAGAGAGGGAGAGTTAGTCCCTGGTCCTCACTGGGGGAGGGAGGGAGAGTGAAGACCTGGTCCTAAGTGGGGGAGGGAGGGAGAGTGAAGCCATGGTCCTCAGTGGGGGAGGGAGGGAGAGCGAGGCCCTGGTCCTCAGTGGGGGAGGGAGGGAGAGCGAGGCCCTGGTCCTTAGTGAGGGAGGGAGAGCGGTGCCCTGGTCCTCAGTGGGGGAGGGAGGGAGCGTGAGGCCCTGGTCCTCAGTGGGGGAGGGAGGGAGAGCGAGGCCCTGGTCCTCAGTGGGGGAGGGAGGGAGAGCGAGGCCCTGCTCCTCAGTTGGGGAGGGAGAGAAAGCGAGGCCCTGGTCCTGAGTGGGGGACGGAGGGAGAACGAGGCCCTGGACCTCTGTGGGGGAGGGAGAAAGAGACACTGGTCCTCAGTGGGGGAGGGAGGGAGTGCGAGGCCCTGGTCCACAGTGGGTGAGGGAGGGAGAGCGAGGCCCTGGCCCTCAGTGGGCGTGGGAGGGAGAGCGAGTCCCTGGTCCTCAGTCGGGGAGGGAGCAAGAGTGAGGACCTGGTCCTCATTTGAGGAGGGCGGGAGAGCGAGGCCCTGGCCCTCAGTGGTGGAGGGAGGGAGAGCGATGCCCTGGTCCTCAGTGGGGGAGGGAGAGAGAGCGTGGCCCTGGTCCTCAGTGGGCGAGGGAGGGAGAGCGATGCCCTGGTCCTCAGTGGGGGAGGGAGAGAGAGCGAGGCCCTGGTCCTCCGTGGGGGAAGGAGGGCGAGCAAGGCACTGGTCCTCAGTGGGGGAGGGAGGGAGAGCGAGGCCCTGGTCCTCAGTGGGGGAGGGAGGGTGAGCGAGGCCCTGGTCCTGAGTGGGGTAGGGAGGGTGAGCGAGGCCCTGGTCCTCAGTGGGGGAGGGAGGGTGAGCGAGGCCCTGGTCCTGAGTGGGCGTGGGAGGGAGAGCGAGGCCCTGGTCCTCAGTGGGGGTGGGAGGGAGAGCGAGGCCCTGGTCCTTAGTGGGGGAGTGAGAGTGAGGCCCTGGCCCTCAGTGGGGGAGGGAGGGAGAGCGAGGCCCAGGTCCGCAGTGCGGGAGGGAGGGACAGCGAGGCCCTTGTCCTCATTGGGGGAGAGAGGGAGAGCGAGGCCCTGGTCCTCAGTGGGGGAGACAGGGAGAGCGAGGCCCTGGTCCTCAGTGGGGGAGGGAGGGAGAGCGAGGCCCTGGTCCTCATTGGGTGAGAGAGGGAGAGCGGGGCCCAGCTTCTCAGTGGGCGCGGGAAGGACAGCGAGGCCCTGGTCCTCAGTGGGCGACGGAGGGCGAGCGAGGCCCTGGTGCTCAGTGGGGGAGGCAGGGAGAGCGAGGCCCTGGTCCGCAGTGGGGGAGGGAGGGAGAGCGAGGCCCCGGTCCTCAGTGGGGGAGGGAGTGAGAGCGAGGCCCTGGTCCTCAGTGGGGGAGAGAGGGAGAGCGAGGCCCTGGTCCTCAGTGGGCGAGGGAGGGAGAGCGAAGCCCTGGTCCTCAGTGGGGGAGGGAAAGAGAGCGAGGCCCTGGTCCTCATTGAGGGAGGTAGTGTGAGACCCTGGTCCTCAGTGGGGGAGGGAGGGATAGCGAGGCCCTGGTCCCCAAAGGGGGTGGGAGAGAGAGCGAGGCCCTGGTCCTGAGTGGGGGAGGGAAGGAGATCGAGGAACTGGTCCTCAGTGGGGGAGGGAGGGAGAGCGAGGCCCTGGTCCTCATTGGGGGAGGGAGGGAGAGCGAGGCACTCGTTCTCAGTGGGGGTGGGAGGGAGAGCGAGGCCCTGGTCCTCAGTGGCGGAGAGAGGGAGAGTTAGTCCCTGGTCCTCACTGGGGGAGGGAGGGAGAGTGAAGACCTGGTCCTAAGTGGGGGAGGGAGGGAGAGTGAAGCCATGGTCCTCAGTGGGGGAGGGAGGGAGAGCGAGGCCCTGGTCCTCAGTGGGGGAGGGAGGGAGAGCGAGGCCCTGGTCCTTAGTGAGGGAGGGAGAGCGGTGCCCTGGTCCTCAGTGGGGGAGGGAGGGAGCGTGAGGCCCTGGTCCTCAGTGGGGGAGGGAGGGAGAGCGAGGCCCTGGTCCTCAGTGGGGGAGGGAGGGAGAGCGAGGCCCTGCTCCTCAGTTGGGGAGGGAGAGAAAGCGAGGCCCTGGTCCTGAGTGGGGGACGGAGGGAGAACGAGGCCCTGGACCTCTGTGGGGGAGGGAGAAAGAGACACTGGTCCTCAGTGGGGGAGGGAGGGAGTGCGAGGCCCTGGTCCACAGTGGGTGAGGGAGGGAGAGCGAGGCCCTGGCCCTCAGTGGGCGTGGGAGGGAGAGCGAGTCCCTGGTCCTCAGTCGGGGAGGGAGCAAGAGTGAGGACCTGGTCCTCATTTGGGGAGGGCGGGAGAGCGAGGCCCTGGCCCTCAGTGGTGGAGGGAGGGAGAGCGATGCCCTGGTCCTCAGTGGGGGAGGGAGAGAGAGCGTGGCCCTGGTCCTCAGTGGGCGAGGGAGGGAGAGCGATGCCCTGGTCCTCAGTGGGGGAGGGAGAGAGAGCGAGGCCCTGGTCCTCCGTGGGGGAAGGAGGGCGAGCAAGGCCCTGGTCCTCAGTGGGGGAGGGAGGGTGAGCGAGGCCCTGGTCCTGAGTGGGGTAGGGAGGGTGAGCGAGGCCCTGGTCCTCAGTGGGGGAGGGAGGGTGAGCGAGGCCCTGGTCCTCAGTGGGGGAGGGAGGGAGAGCGAGGCCCTGGTCCTCAGTGGGGGAGGGAGGGTGAGCGAGGCCCTGGTCCTGAGTGGGGTAGGGAGGGTGAGCGAGGCCCTGGTCCTCAGTGGGGGAGGGAGGGTGAGCGAGGCCCTGGTCCTGAGTGGGCGAGGGAGGGAGAGCGAGGCCCTGGTCCTCAGTGGGGGTGGGAGGGAGAGCGAGGCCCTGGTCCTCAATGGGGGTGGGAGGGAGAGCGAGGCCCTGGTTCTCAGTGGGGGAGGGAGGGAGAGCGAGGCCCTGGTCCTCAGTGGGGGAGGGAAGGAGAGCGAGGCCCTGGTCCTCAGTGGGGGAGGGAGGGAGAGCGAGGCCCTGCTCCTCACTCATGGAGAGAGGGAGAGCAAGGCCCTGGTCCTCAGTGGACGTCGGAGAGCGAGCGAGGCCCTGGTCCTCAGTGGGCGACGGAGGGAGATCGAGGCCCTGATCCTCAGTGGGCGACGGAGGGCGAGCCAGGCCCTGGTGCTCAGTGGGGGAGGCAGGGAGTGCGATGCCCTGGTCCTCAGTGGGCGACAGAGGGAGAGCGAGGCCCTGGTCCTCAGTGGGGGTGGCAGGGAGAGCGAGGCCCTGGTCCTCAGTGGCGGAGGGAGGGAGAGTCAGTCCCTGGTCCTCACTGGGGGAGGAAGGGAGAGTGAAGCCATGGTCCTCAGTGGGAGAGGGAGGGAGAGCGAGGCCCTGGTCCTCAGTGGGGGAGGGAGGGAGAGCGAGGCCCTGGTCCTAAGTGAGGGAGGGAGAGCGGGGCCCTGGTCCTCAGTGGGGGAGGGAGGGAGAGTGAGGCCCTGGTCCTTAGTGGGGGAGGGAGAGCAAGGCCCTGGTCCTCAGTGGGGGAGGGAGGGAGAGCGAGGCCCAGGTCCGCAGTGCGGGAGGGAGGGACAGCGAGGCCCTTGTCCTCATTGGGGGAGAGAGGGAGAGCGAGGCCCTGGTCCTCAGTGGGGGAGAGAGGGAGAGCGAGGCCCTGGTCCTCAGTGGGGGAGGGAGGGAGAGCGAGGCCCTGGTCCTCATTGGGTGAGAGAGGGAGAGCGGGGCCCAGCTTCTCAGTGGGCGCGGGATGGACAGCGAGGCCCTGGTCCTCAGTGGGCGACGGAGGGCGAGCGAGGCCCTGGTGCTCAGTGGGGGAGGCAGGGAGAGCGAGGCCCTGGTCCGCAGTGGGGGAGGGAGGGAGAGCGAGGCCCCGGTCCTCAGTGGGGGAGGGAGTGAGAGCGAGGCCCTGGTCCTCAGTGGGGGGGAGAGCGAGGCCCTGGTCCTCAGTGGGCGAGGGAGGGAGAGCGAAGCCCTGGTCCTCAGTGGGGGAGGGAAAGAGAACGAGGCCCTGGTCCTCAGTGAGGGAGGTAGTGTGAGACCCTGGTCCTCAGTGGGGGAGGGAGGGATAGCGAGGCCCTGGTCCCCAAAGGGGGTGGGAGAGAGAGCGAGGCCCTGGTCCTGAGTGGGGGAGGGAAGGAGATCGAGGAACTGGTCCTCAGTGGGGGAGGGAGGGAGAGCGAGGCCCTGGTCCTCAGTGTGCGACAGAGGGAGAGCGAGGACCTGGTCCTCAGTGGGGGAGGGAGGGAGAGCGAGGCACTTGTTCTCAGTGGGGGAGGGAGGGAGAGCGAGGACCTGTTCCTCAGTGGGGGAGGGAGGGAGTGCGAGGCCCTGGTCCTCAGTGGGGGAGGGAGGGAGAGCAAGGCCCTGGTCCTCAGTGGGCGACAGAGGGAGAGCGAGGCCCTGGTCCACAGTGGGGGAGGGAGGGAGAGCGAGGCCATGGTACTCACTGGGGGAGAGAGGGAGAGCGAGGCCCTGGTCCTCAGTGAGGGAGGGAGAGCGAGGCCCTGGTCCTCACTTGGGGAGAAAGGGAGAGCAAGGCCCTGGTCCTCAGTGGGGGAGGGAGGGAGAGCGAGGCCCTGGTCCTCACTCAGGGAGAGAGGGAGAGCAAGGCCCTGGTCCTCAGTGGACGTCGGAGGGCGAGCGAGGCCCTGGTCCTCAGTGGGCGACGGAGGGAGATCAAGGCCCTGGTCCTCAGTGGGCGACGGAGGGAGAGCGAGGCCCTGGTCCACAGTGGGGGAGGGAGGGAGAGCGAGGCCCTGGTCCTCAGTGGGGGAGGGAGGGAGAGCGAGGCCCTGGTCCTCATTGGGTGAGAGAGGGAGAGCGGGGCCCAGCTTCTCAGTGGGCGCGAGATGGACAGCGAGGCCCTGGTCCTCAGTGGGCGACGGAGGGCGAGCGAGGCCCTGGTGCTCAGTGGGGGAGGCAGGGAGAGCGAGGCCCTGGTCCGCAGTGGGGGAGGGAGGGAGAGCGAGGCCCCGGTCCTCAGTGGGGGAGGGAGTGAGAGCGAGGCCCTGGTCCTCAGTGGGGGGGAGAGCGAGGCCCTGGTCCTCAGTGGGCGAGGGAGGGAGAGCGAAGCCCTGGTCCTCAGTGGGGGAGGGAAAGAGAACGAGGCCCTGGTCCTCAGTGAGGGAGGTAGTGTGAGACCCTGGTCCTCAGTGGGGGAGGGAGGGATAGCGAGGCCCTGGTCCCCAAAGGGGGTGGGAGAGAGAGCGAGGCCCTGGTCCTGAGTGGGGGAGGGAAGGAGATCGAGGAACTGGTCCTCAGTGGGGGAGGGAGGGAGAGCGAGGCCCTGGTCCTCAGTGTGCGACAGAGGGAGAGCGAGGACCTGGTCCTCAGTGGGGGAGGGAGGGAGAGCGAGGCACTTGTTCTCAGTGTGGGAGGGAGGGAGAGCGAGGACCTGTTCCTCAGTGGGGGAGGGAGGGAGTGCGAGGCCCTGGTCCTCAGTGGGGGAGGGAGGGAGAGCGAGGCCCTGGTCCTCAGTGGGCGACAGAGGGAGAGCGAGGCCCTGGTCCACAGTGGGGGAGGGAGGGAGAGCGAGGCCCTGGTACTCACTGGGGGAGAGAGGGAGAGCGAGGCCCTGGTCCTCAGTGGGGGAGGGAGGGAGAGCGAGGCCCTGGTCCTCACTTGGGGAGAAAGGGAGAGCAAGGCCCTGGTCCTCAGTGGGGGAGGGAGGGAGAGCGAGGCCCTGGTCCTCACTCAGGGAGAGAGGGAGAGCAAGGCCCTGGTCCTCAGTGGACGTCGGAGGGCGAGCGAGGCCCTGGTCCTCAGTGGGCGACGGAGGGAGATCAAGGCCCTGGTCCTCAGTGGGCGACGGAGGGAGAGCGAGGCCCTGGTCCACAGTGGGGGAGGGAGGGAGAGTGAGGCCCTGGTCCTCAGTGGGGGAGGGAGGGAGAGTGAGGCCCTGGCCCTCAGTGGGCGACAGAGGGGGAGCGAGGCCCTGGTCCTCAGTGGGGGAGGGAGGGAGAGTGAGGCCCTGCTCCTCAGTGGGGGAGGGAGGGAGAGTGAGGCTCTGGTCCTCAGTGGGCGACAGAGGGAGAGCGAGGCCCTGGTCCACAGTGGGGGAGGGAGGGGGAGCGAGGCCCTGGTCATCACTGGGGGAGAGTGGGAGAGCGAGGCCCTGGTCCGAAGTGGGCGACGGAGGGCGAGCCAGGCCCTGGTGCTCAGTGGGGGAGGCAGGGAGTGCGATGCCCTGGTCCTCAGTGGTCGACAGAGGGAGAGCGAGGCCCTGGTCCTCAGTGGGGGTGGGAGGGAGAGCGAGGCCCTGGTCCTCAGTGGCGGAGAGAGGGAGAGTTAGTCCCTGGTCCTCACTGGGGGAGGGAGGGAGAGTGAAGACCTGGTCCTAAGTGGGGGAGGGAGGGAGAGTGAAGCCATGGTCCTCAGTGGGGGAGGGAGGGAGAGCGAGGCCCTGGTCCTCAGTGGGGGAGGGAGTGAGAGCGAGGCCCTGGTCCTTAGTGAGGGAGGGAGAGCGGGGCCCTGGTCCTCAGTGGGGGAGGGAGGGAGAGTGAGGCCCTGGTCCTTAGTAGGGGAGGGAGAGCGAGGCCCTGGTCCTCAGTGGGGGAGGGAGGGAGAGCGAGGCCCTGCTCCTCAGTTGGGGAGGGAGAGAAATCGAGGCCCTGGTCCTGAGTGGGGGACGGAGGGAGAACGAGGCCCTGGACCTCTGTGGGGGAGGGAGAAGTAGACACTGGTCCTCAGTGGGGGAGGGAGGGAGTGCGAGGCCCTGGTCCACAGTGGGCGAGGGAGGGAGAGCGATGCCCTGGTCCTCAGTGGGGGAGGGAGAGAGAGCGAGGCCCTGGTCCTCAGTGGGCGAGGGAGGGAGAGCGATGCCCTGGTCCTCAGTGGGGGAGGGAGAGAGAGCGAGGCCCTGGTCCTCAGTGAAGGAGGGAGGGAGAGCGAGGTCCTGGTCCTCAGTGGGGGAGGGAGGGAGAGCGAGGCCCTGGTCCTTTGTGGGGGAGGGAAGGAGAGCGAGGCCCTCATCCTTCGTGGGGGAGGAAGGGCGAGTGAGGCCCTGGTCCTCAGTGAGGGAGGGAGAGCGAGGCCCTGGTCCTCCGTTGGGGAAGGAGGGCGAGCAAGGCACTGGTCCTCAGTGGGGGAGGGAGGGAGAGCGAGGCCCTGTTCCTCAGTGGGGGAGGGAGGGAGAGCGAGGCCCTGGTCCTGAGTGGGGTAGGGAGGGTGAGCGAGGCCCTGGTCCTCGGTGGGGGAGGGAGGGTGAGCGAGGCCCTGGTCCTGAGTGGGCGAGGGAGGGAGAGCGAGGCCCTGGTCCTCAGTGGGGGTGGGAGGGAGAGCGAGGCCCTGGTCCTCAGTGGGGGTGGTAGGCAGAGCGAGGCCCTGGTTCTCAGTGGGGGAGGGAGGGAGAGCGAGGCCCTGGTCCTCAGTGGGGGAGGGAGAGCGAGGCCCTGGTCCTCAGTGGGGGAGGGAGGGAGAGCGAGGCCCAGGTCCGCAGTGCGGGAGGGAGGGACAGCGAGGCCCTTGTCCTCATTGGGGGAGAGAGGGAGAGCGAGGCCCTGGTCCTCGGTGGGGGAGAGAGGGAGAGCGAGGCCCTGGTCCTCAGTGGGGGAGGGAGAGAGATCGAGGCCCTGGTCCTCAGTGTGCGACAGAGGGAGAGCGAGGACCTGGTCCTCAGTGGGGGAGGGAGGGAGAGCGAGGCCCTGGTCCTCACTGGGGGAGATAGGGAGAGCGAGGCACTCGTTCTCAGTGGGGGAGGGAGGGAGAGCGAGGACCTGTTCCTCAGTGGGGGAGGGAGGGAGAGCGAGACCCTGGTCCTCAGTGGGGGAGGGAGGGAGAGCGAGACCCTGGTCCTCAGTGGGGGAGGGAGGGAGAGCGAGGCCCTGGTCCTCAGTGGGCGACAGAGGGAGAGCGAGGCCCTGGTCCACAGTGGGGGAGGGAGGGAGAGCGAGGCCCTGGTACTCACTGGGGGAGAGGGGGAGAGCGAGGCCCTGGTCCTCAATGGGGGAGGGAGGGAGAGCGAGGCCCTGGTCCTCACTCGGGGAGAAAGGGAGAGCGAGGCCCTGGTCCTCAGTGGGGGAGGGAGGGAGAGCGAGGCCCTGGTCCTCACTCAGGGAGAGAGGGAGAGCAAGGCCCTGGTCCTCAGTGGACGTCGGAGGGCGAGCGAGGCCCTGGTCCTCAGTGGGCGACGGAGGGAGATCAAGGCCCTGGTCCTCAGTGGGCGACGGAGGGAGAGCGAGGCCCTGGTCCTCAGTGGGGGAGGGAGGGAGAGTGAGGCCCCGGTCCTCAGTGTGGGAGGGAGGGAGAGTGAGGCCCTGGCCCTCAGTGGGCGACAGAGGGAGAGCGAGGCCCTGGTCCACAGTGGGGGACGGAGGGGGAGCGAGGCCCTGGTCCTCAGTGGGGGAGGGAGGGAGAGTGAGGCCCTGCTCCTCAGTGGGGGAGGGAGGGAGAGTGAGGCTCTGGTCCTCAGTGGGCGACAGAGGGAGAGCGAGGCCCTGGTCCACAGTGTGGGAGGGAGGGGGAGCGAGGCCCTGGTCATCACTGGGGGAGAGTGGGAGAGCGAGGCCCTGGTCCTCAGTGGGGGAGGGAGGGAGAGCGAGGCCCTGGTCCTCAGTGGGGGAGGGAGGGAGAGTGAGGCCCCGGTCCTCAGTGTGGGAGGGAGGGAGAGTGAGGCCCTGGCCCTCAGTGGGCGACAGAGGGAGAGCGAGGCCCTGGTCCACAGTGGGGGACGGAGGGGGAGCGAGGCCCTGGTCCTCAGTGGGGGAGGGAGGGAGAGTGAGGCCCTGCTCCTCAGTGGGGGAGGGAGGGAGAGTGAGGCTCTGGTCCTCAGTGGGCGACAGAGGGAGAGCGAGGCCCTGGTCCACAGTGTGGGAGGGAGGGGGAGCGAGGCCCTGGTCATCACTGGGGGAGAGTGGGAGAGCGAGGCCCTGGTCCTCAGTGGGGGAGGGAGGGAGAGCGAGGCCCTGGTCCTGAGTGGGGTAGGGAGGGTGAGCGAGGCCCTGGTCCTCAGTGAGGGAGGGAGAGCGAGGCCCTGGTCCTCCGTGGGGGAAGGAGGGCGAGCAAGGCACTGGTCCTCAGTGGGGGAGGGAGGGAGAGCGAGGCCTTGGTCCTCAGTGGGGGAGGGAGGGAGAGCGAGGCCCTGGTACTGAGTGGGGTAGGGAGGGTGAGCGAGGCCCTGGTCCTCAGTGGGGGAGGGAGGGTGAGCGAGGCCCTGGTCCTGAGTGGGCGAGGGAGGGAGAGCGAGGCCCTGGTCCTCAGTGGGCGTGGGAGGGAGAGCGTGGCCCTGGTCCTTAATGGGGGTGGGAGGGAGAGCGAGGCCCTGGTTCTCAGTGGGGGGGGGAGGGAGGGAGGGAGAGCGAGGCCCTGGTCCTCAGTGGGGGAGGGAGGGAGAGCGAGGCCCTGGTCCTCAGGGAGGGAGGGAGAGCGAGGCCCTGCTCCTCACTCATGGAGAGAGGGAGAGCAAGGCCCTGGTCCTCAGTGGACGTCGGAGCGCGAGCGAGGCCCTGGTCCTCAGTGTGCGACGGAGGGAGGTCGAGGCCCTGGTCCTCAGTGGGCGACGGAGGGCGAGCCAGGCCCTGGTGCTCAGTGGGGGAGGCAGGGAGTGCGATGCCCTGGTCCTCACTGGGGGAGATAGGGAGAGCGACGCACTCGTTCTCAGTGGGGGAGGGAGGGAGAGCGAGGACCTGTTCCTCAGTGGGGGAGGGAGGGAGAGCGAGGCCCTGGTCCTCAGTGGGGGAGGGAGGGAGAGCGAGGCCCTGGTCCTCAGTGGGCGACAGAGGGAGAGCGAGGCCCTGGTCCACAGTGGGGGAGGGAGGGAGAGCGAGGCCCTGGTACTCACTGGGGGAGAGAGGGAGAGCGAGGCCCTGGTCCTCAGTGGGGGAGGGAGGGAGAGCGAGGCCCTGGTCCTCACTCGGGGAGAAAGGGAGAGCGAGGCCCTGGTCCTCAGTGGGGGAGGGAGGGAGAGCGAGGCCTTGGTCCTCACTCAGGGAGAGAGGGAGAGCAAGGCCCTGGTCCTCAGTGGACGTCGGAGGGCGAGCGAGGCCCTGGCCCTCAGTGGGCGTGGGAGGGAGAGCGAGGCCCTGGTCCTCAGTCGGGTAGGGAGCAAGAGTGAGGACCTGGTCCTCATTAGGGGAGGGCGGGAGAGCGAGGCCCTGGCCCTCAGTGGTGGAGGGAGGGAGAGCGATGCCCTGGTCCTGAGTGGGGGAGGGAGAGAGAGCGAGGCCCTGGTCCTCAGTGGGCGAGGGAGGGAGAGCGATGCCCTGGTCCTCAGTGGGGGAGGGAGAGAGAGCGAGGCCCTGGTCCTCCGTGGGGGAAGGAGGGCGAGCAAGGCACTGGTCCTCAGTGGGGGAGGGAGGGAGAGCGAGGCCCTGGTCCTCAGTGGGGGAGGGAGGGAGAGCGAGGCCCTGGTCCTGAGTGGGGTAGGGAGGGTGAGCGAGGCCCTGGTCCTGAGTGGGGTAGGGAGGGTGAGCGAGGCCCTGGTCCTCAGTGGGGGAGGGAGGGTGAGCGAGGCCCTGGTCCTGAGTGGGCGAGGGAGGGAGAGCGAGGCCCTGGTCCTCACTCATGGAGAGAGGGAGAGCAAGGCCCTGGTCCTGAGTGGGGTAGGGAGGGTGAGCGAGGCCCTGGTCTTCAGTGGGGGAGGGAGGGAGAGCGAGGCCCTGGTTCTCAGTGGGGGAGGGAGGGAGAGCGAGGCCCTGGTCCTCAGTGGGGGAGGGAAGGAGAGCGAGGCCCTGGTCCTCAGTGGGGGAGGGAGGGAGAGCGAGGCCCTGCTCCTCACTCATGGAGAGAGGGAGAGCAAGGCCCTGGTCCTCAGTGGACGTCGGAGAGCGAGCGAGGCCCTGGTCCTCAGTGGGCGACGGAGGGCGAGCCAGGCCCTGGTGCTCAGTGGGGGAGGCAGGGAGTGCGATGCCCTGGTCCTCAGTGGGCGACAGAGGGAGAGCGAGGCCCTGGTCCTCAGTGGGGGTGGCAGGGAGAGCGAGGCCCTGGTCCTCAGTGGCGGAGGGAGGGAGAGTCAGTCCCTGGTCCTGACTGGGGGAGGAAGGGAGAGTGAAGCCATGGTCCTCAGTGGGGGAGGGAGGGAGAGCGAGGCCCTGGTCCTCAGTGGGGGAGGGAGGGAGAGCGAGGCCCTGGTCCTTAGTGAGGGAGGGAGAGCGGGGCCCTGGTCCTCAGTGGGGGAGGGAGGGAGAGTGAGGCCCTGGTCCTTAGTGGGGGAGTGAGAGCGAGGCCCTGGTCCTCAGTGGGGGAGGGAGGGAGAGCGAGGCCCAGGTCCGCAGTGCGGGAGGGAGGGACAGCGAGGCCCTTGTCCTCATTGGGGGAGAGAGGGAGAGCGAGGCCCTGGTCCTCAGTGGGGGAGAGAGGGAGAGCGAGGCCCTGGTCCTCAGTGGGGGAGGGAGGGAGAGCGAGGCCCTGGTCCTCATTGGGTGAGAGAGGGAGAGCGGGGCCCAGCTTCTCAGTGGGCGCGGGAAGGACAGCGAGGCCCTGGTCCTCAGTGGGCGACGGAGGGCGAGCGAGGCCCTGGTGCTCAGTGGGGGAGGCAGGGAGAGCGAGGCCCTGGTCCGCAGTGGGGGAGGGAGGGAGAGCGAGGCCCCGGTCCTCAGTGGGGGAGGGAGTGAGAGCGAGGCCCTGGTCCTCAGTGGGGGAGAGAGGGAGAGCGAGGCCCTGGTCCTCAGTGGGCGAGGGAGGGAGAGCGAAGCCCTGGTCCTCAGTGGGGGAGGGAAAGAGAGCGAGGCCCTGGTCCTCAGTGAGGGAGGTAGTGTGAGACCCTGGTCCTCAGTGGGGGAGGGAGGGATAGCGAGGCCCTGGTCCCCAAAGGGGGTGGGAGAGAGTGCGAGGCCCTGGTCCTGAGTGGGGGAGGGAAGGAGATCGAGGAACTGGTCCTCAGTGGGGGAGGGAGGGAGAGCGAGGCCCTGGTCCTCATTGGGGGAGGGAGGGAGAGCGAGGCACTCGTTCTCAGTGGGGGTGGGAGGGAGAGCGAGGCCCTGGTCCTCAGTGGCGGAGAGAGGGAGAGTTAGTCCCTGGTCCTCACTGGGGGAGGGAGGGAGAGTGAAGACCTGGTCCTAAGTGGGGGAGGGAGGGAGAGTGAAGCCATGGTCCTCAGTGGGGGAGGGAGGGAGAGCGAGGCCCTGGTCCTCAGTGGGGGAGGGAGGGTGAGCGAGGCCCTGGTCCTGAGTGGGCGAGGGAGGGAGAGCGAGGCCCTGGTCCTCAGTGGGCGTGGGAGGCAGAGCGTGGCCCTGGTCCTTAATGGGGGTGGGAGGGAGAGCGAGGCCCTGGTTCTCAGTGGGGGGGGGAGGGAGGGAGGGAGAGCGAGGCCCTGGTCCTCAGTGGGGGAGGGAGGGAGAGCGAGGCCCTGGTCCTCAGGGAGGGAGGGAGAGCGAGGCCCTGCTCCTCACTCATGGAGAGAGGGAGAGCAAGGCCCTGGTCCTCAGTGGACGTCGGAGCGCGAGCGAGGCCCTGGTCCTCAGTGTGCGACGGAGGGAGGTCGAGGCCCTGGTCCTCAGTGGGCGACGGAGGGCGAGCCAGGCCCTGGTGCTCAGTGGGGGAGGCAGGGAGTGCGATGCCCTGGTCCTCACTGGGGGAGATAGGGAGAGCGACGCACTCGTTCTCAGTGGGGGAGGGAGGGAGAGCGAGGACCTGTTCCTCAGTGGGGGAGGGAGGGAGAGCGAGGCCCTGGTCCTCAGTGGGGGAGGGAGGGAGAGCGAGGCCCTGGTCCTCAGTGGGCGACAGAGGGAGAGCGAGGCCCTGGTCCACAGTGGGGGAGGGAGGGAGAGCGAGGCCCTGGTACTCACTGGGGGAGAGAGGGAGAGCGAGGCCCTGGTCCTCAGTGGGGGAGGGAGGGAGAGCGAGGCCCTGGTCCTCACTCGGGGAGAAAGGGAGAGCGAGGCCCTGGTCCTCAGTGGGGGAGGGAGGGAGAGCGAGGCCTTGGTCCTCACTCAGGGAGAGAGGGAGAGCAAGGCCCTGGTCCTCAGTGGACGTCGGAGGGCGAGCGAGGCCCTGGCCCTCAGTGGGCGTGGGAGGGAGAGCGAGGCCCTGGTCCTCAGTCGGGTAGGGAGCAAGAGTGAGGACCTGGTCCTCATTAGGGGAGGGCGGGAGAGCGAGGCCCTGGCCCTCAGTGGTGGAGGGAGGGAGAGCGATGCCCTGGTCCTCAGTGGGGGAGGGAGAGAGAGCGAGGCCCTGGTCCTCAGTGGGCGAGGGAGGGAGAGCGATGCCCTGGTCCTCAGTGGGGGAGGGAGAGAGAGCGAGGCCCTGGTCCTCCGTGGGGGAAGGAGGGCGAGCAAGGCACTGGTCCTCAGTGGGGGAGGGAGGGAGAGCGAGGCCCTGGTCCTCAGTGGGGGAGGGAGGGAGAGCGAGGCCCTGGTCCTGAGTGGGGTAGGGAGGGTGAGCGAGGCCCTGGTCCTGAGTGGGGTAGGGAGGGTGAGCGAGGCCCTGGTCCTCAGTGGGGGAGGGAGGGTGAGCGAGGCCCTGGTCCGGAGTGGGCGAGGGAGGGAGAGCGAGGCCCTGGTCCTCACTCATGGAGAGAGGGAGAGCAAGGCCCTGGTCCTGAGTGGGGTAGGGAGGGTGAGCGAGGCCCTGGTCTTCAGTGGGGGAGGGAGGGAGAGCGAGGCCCTGGTTCTCAGTGGGGGAGGGAGGGAGAGCGAGGCCCTGGTCCTCAGTGGGGGAGGGAAGGAGAGCGAGGCCCTGGTCCTCAGTGGGGGAGGGAGGGAGAGTGAGGCCCTGCTCCTCACTCATGGAGAGAGGGAGAGCAAGGCCCTGGTCCTCAGTGGACGTCGGAGAGCGAGCGAGGCCCTGGTCCTCAGTGGGCGACGGAGGGCGAGCCAGGCCCTGGTGCTCAGTGGGGGAGGCAGGGAGTGCGATGCCCTGGTCCTCAGTGGGCGACAGAGGGAGAGCGAGGCCCTGGTCCTCAGTGGGGGTGGCAGGGAGAGCGAGGCCCTGGTCCTCAGTGGCGGAGGGAGGGAGAGTCAGTCCCTGGTCCTGACTGGGGGAGGAAGGGAGAGTGAAGCCATGGTCCTCAGTGGGGGAGGGAGGGAGAGCGAGGCCCTGGTCCTCAGTGGGGGAGGGAGGGAGAGCGAGGCCCTGGTCCTTAGTGAGGGAGGGAGAGCGGGGCCCTGGTCCTCAGTGGGGGAGGGAGGGAGAGTGAGGCCCTGGTCCTTAGTGGGGGAGTGAGAGCGAGGCCCTGGTCCTCAGTGGGGGAGGGAGGGAGAGCGAGGCCCAGGTCCGCAGTGCGGGAGGGAGGGACAGCGAGGCCCTTGTCCTCATTGGGGGAGAGAGGGAGAGCGAGGCCCTGGTCCTCAGTGGGGGAGAGAGGGAGAGCGAGGCCCTGGTCCTCAGTGGGGGAGGGAGGGAGAGCGAGGCCCTGGTCCTCATTGGGTGAGAGAGGGAGAGCGGGGCCCAGCTTCTCAGTGGGCGCGGGAAGGACAGCGAGGCCCTGGTCCTCAGTGGGCGACGGAGGGCGAGCGAGGCCCTGGTGCTCAGTGGGGGAGGCAGGGAGACCGAGGCCCTGGTCCGCAGTGGGGGAGGGAGGGAGAGCGAGGCCCCGGTCCTCAGTGGGGGAGGGAGTGAGAGCGAGGCCCTGGTCCTCAGTGGGGGAGAGAGGGAGAGCGAGGCCCTGGTCCTCAGTGGGCGAGGGAGGGAGAGCGAAGCCCTGGTCCTCAGTGGGGGAGGGAAAGAGAGCGAGGCCCTGGTCCTCAGTGAGGGAGGTAGTGTGAGACCCTGGTCCTCAGTGGGGGAGGGAGGGATAGCGAGGCCCTGGTCCCCAAAGGGGGTGGGAGAGAGAGCGAGGCCCTGGTCCTGAGTGGGGGAGGGAAGGAGATCGAGGAACTGGTCCTCAGTGGGGGAGGGAGGGAGAGCGAGGCCCTGGTCCTCATTGGGGGAGGGAGGGAGAGCGAGGCACTCGTTCTCAGTGGGGGTGGGAGGGAGAGCGAGGCCCTGGTCCTCAGTGGCGGAGAGAGGGAGAGTTAGTCCCTGGTCCTCACTGGGGGAGGGAGGGAGAGTGAAGACCTGGTCCTAAGTGGGGGAGGGAGGGAGAGTGAAGCCATGGTCCTCAGTGGGGGAGGGAGGGAGAGCGAGGCCCTGGTCCTCAGTGGGGGAGGGAGGGAGAGCGAGGCCCTGGTCCTTAGTGAGGGAGGGGGAGCGGTGCCCTGGTCCTCAGTGGGGGAGGGAGGGAGCGTGAGGCCCTGGTCCTCAGTGGGGGAGGGAGGGAGAGCGAGGCCCTGGTCCTCAGTGGGGGAGGGAGGGAGAGCGAGGCCCTGCTCCTCAGTTGGGGAGGGAGAGAAAGCGAGGCCCTGGTCCTGAGTGGGGGACGGAGGGAGAACGAGGCCCTGGACCTCTGTGGGGGAGGGAGAAAGAGACACTGGTCCTCAGTGGGGGAGGGAGGGAGTGCGAGGCCCTGGTCCACAGTGGGTGAGGGAGGGAGAGCGAGGCCCTGGCCCTCAGTGGGCGTGGGAGGGAGAGCGAGTCCCTGGTCCTCAGTCGGGGAGGGAGCAAGAGTGAGGACCTGGTCCTCATTTGGGGAGGGCGGGAGAGCGAGGCCCTGGCCCTCAGTGGTGGAGGGAGGGAGAGCGATGCCCTGGTCCTCAGTGGGGGAGGGAGAGAGAGCGTGGCCCTGGTCCTCAGTGGGCGAGGGAGGGAGAGCGATGCCCTGGTCCTCCGTGGGGGAAGGAGGGCGAGCAAGGCCCTGGTCCTCAGTGGGGGAGGGAGGGTGAGCGAGGCCCTGGTCCTGAGTGGGGTAGGGAGGGTGAGCGAGGCCCTGGTCCTCAGTGGGGGAGGGAGGGTGAGCGAGGCCCTGGTCCTCAGTGGGGGAGGGAGGGAGAGCGAGGCCCTGGTCCTCAGTGGGGGAGGGAGGGTGAGCGAGGCCCTGGTCCTGAGTGGGGTAGGGAGGGTGAGCGAGGCCCTGGTCCTCAGTGGGGGAGGGAGGGTGAGCGAGGCCCTGGTCCTGAGTGGGCGAGGGAGGGAGAGCGAGGCCCTGGTCCTCAATGGGGGTGGGAGGGAGAGCGAGGCCCTGGTTCTCAGTGGGGGAGGGAGGGAGAGCGAGGCCCTGGTCCTCAGTGGGGGAGGGAAGGAGAGCGAGGCCCTGGTCCTCAGTGGGGGAGGGAGGGAGAGCGAGGCCCTGCTCCTCACTCATGGAGAGAGGGAGAGCAAGGCCCTGGTCCTCAGTGGACGTCGGAGAGCGAGCGAGGCCCTGGTCCTCAGTGGGCGACGGAGGGAGATCGAGGCCCTGGTCCTCAGTGGGCGACGGAGGGCGAGCCAGGCCCTGGTGCTCAGTGGGGGAGGCAGGGAGTGCGATGCCCTGGTCCTCAGTGGGCGACAGAGGGAGAGCGAGGCCCTGGTCCTCAGTGGGGGTGGCAGGGAGAGCGAGGCCCTGGTCCTCAGTGGCGGAGGGAGGGAGAGTCAGTCCCTGGTCCTCACTGGGGGAGGAAGGGAGAGTGAAGCCATGGTCCTCAGTGGGAGAGGGAGGGAGAGCGAGGCCCTGGTCCTCAGTGGGGGAGGGAGGGAGAGCGAGGCCCTGGTCCTTAGTGAGGGAGGGAGAGCGGGGCCCTGGTCCTCAGTGGGGGAGGGAGGGAGAGTGAGGCCCTGGTCCTTAGTGGGGGAGGGAGAGCAAGGCCCTGGTCCTCAGTGGGGGAGGGAGGGAGAGCGAGGCCCAGGTCCGCAGTGCGGGAGGGAGGGACAGCGAGGCCCTTGTCCTCATTGGGGGAGAGAGGGAGAGCGAGGCCCTGGTCCTCAGTGGGGGAGAGAGGGAGAGCGAGGCCCTGGTCCTCAGTGGGGGAGGGAGGGAGAGCGAGGCCCTGGTCCTCATTGGGTGAGAGAGGGAGAGCGGGGCCCAGCTTCTCAGTGGGCGCGGGATGGACAGCGAGGCCCTGGTCCTCAGTGGGCGACGGAGGGCGAGCGAGGCCCTGGTGCTCAGTGGGGGAGGCAGGGAGAGCGAGGCCCTGGTCCGCAGTGGGGGAGGGAGGGAGAGCGAGGCCCCGGTCCTCAGTGGGGGAGGGAGTGAGAGCGAGGCCCTGGTCCTCAGTGGGGGGGAGAGCGAGGCCCTGGTCCTCAGTGGGCGAGGGAGGGAGAGCGAAGCCCTGGTCCTCAGTGGGGGAGGGAAAGAGAACGAGGCCCTGGTCCTCAGTGAGGGAGGTAGTGTGAGACCCTGGTCCTCAGTGGGGGAGGGAGGGATAGCGAGGCCCTGGTCCCCAAAGGGGGTGGGAGAGAGAGCGAGGCCCTGGTCCTGAGTGGGGGAGGGAAGGAGATCGAGGAACTGGTCCTCAGTGGGGGAGGGAGGGAGAGCGAGGCCCTGGTCCTCAGTGTGCGACAGAGGGAGAGCGAGGACCTGGTCCTCAGTGGGGGAGGGAGGGAGAGCGAGGCACTTGTTCTCAGTGGGGGAGGGAGGGAGAGCGAGGACCTGTTCCTCAGTGGGGGAGGGAGGGAGTGCGAGGCCCTGGTCCTCAGTGGGGGAGGGAGGGAGAGCGAGGCCCTGGTCCTCAGTGGGCGACAGAGGGAGAGCGAGGCCCTGGTCCACAGTGGGGGAGGGAGGGAGAGCGAGGCCATGGTACTCACTGAGGGAGAGAGGGAGAGCGAGGCCCTGGTCCTCAGTGAGGGAGGGAGAGCGAGGCCCTGGTCCTCACTTGGGGAGAAAGGGAGAGCAAGGCCCTGGTCCTCAGTGGGGGAGGGAGGGAGAGCGAGGCCCTGGTCCTCACTCAGGGAGAGAGGGAGAGCAAGGCCCTGGTCCTCAGTGGACGTCGGAGGGCGAGCGAGGCCCTGGTCCTCAGTGGGCGACGGAGGGAGATCAAGGCCCTGGTCCTCAGTGGGCGACGGAGGGAGAGCGAGGCCCTGGTCCACAGTGGGGGAGGGAGGGAGAGCGAGGCCCTGGTCCTCAGTGGGGGAGGGAGGGAGAGCGAGGCCCTGGTCCTCATTGGGTGAGAGAGGGAGAGCGGGGCCCAGCTTCTCAGTGGGCGCGGGATGGACAGCGAGGCCCTGGTCCTCAGTGGGCGACGGAGGGCGAGCGAGGCCCTGGTGCTCAGTGGGGGAGGCAGGGAGAGCGAGGCCCTGGTCCGCAGTGGGGGAGGGAGGGAGAGCGAGGCCCCGGTCCTCAGTGGGGGAGGGAGTGAGAGCGAGGCCCTGGTCCTCAGTGGGGGGGAGAGCGAGGCCCTGGTCCTCAGTGGGCGAGGGAGGGAGAGCGAAGCCCTGGTCCTCAGTGGGGGAGGGAAAGAGAACGAGGCCCTGGTCCTCAGTGAGGGAGGTAGTGTGAGACCCTGGTCCTCAGTGGGGGAGGGAGGGATAGCGAGGCCCTGGTCCCCAAAGGGGGTGGGAGAGAGAGCGAGGCCCTGGTCCTGAGTGGGGGAGGGAAGGAGATCGAGGAACTGGTCCTCAGTGGGGGAGGGAGGGAGAGCGAGGCCCTGGTCCTCAGTGTGCGACAGAGGGAGAGCGAGGACCTGGTCCTCAGTGGGGGAGGGAGGGAGAGCGAGGCACTTGTTCTCAGTGTGGGAGGGAGGGAGAGCGAGGACCTGTTCCTCAGTGGGGGAGGGAGGGAGTGCGAGGCCCTGGTCCTCAGTGGGGGAGGGAGGGAGAGCGAGGCCCTGGTCCTCAGTGGGCGACAGAGGGAGAGCGAGGCCCTGGTCCACAGTGGGGGAGGGAGGGAGAGCGAGGCCCTGGTACTCACTGGGGGAGAGAGGGAGAGCGAGGCCCTGGTCCTCAGTGGGGGAGGGAGGGAGAGCGAGGCCCTGGTCCTCACTTGGGGAGAAAGGGAGAGCAAGGCCCTGGTCCTCAGTGGGGGAGGGAGGGAGAGCGAGGCCCTGGTCCTCACTCAGGGAGAGAGGGAGAGCAAGGCCCTGGTCCTCAGTGGACGTCGGAGGGCGAGCGAGGCCCTGGTCCTCAGTGGGCGACGGAGGGAGATCAAGGCCCTGGTCCTCAGTGGGCGACGGAGGGAGAGCGAGGCCCTGGTCCACAGTGGGGGAGGGAGGGAGAGTGAGGCCCTGGTCCTCAGTGGGGGAGGGAGGGAGAGTGAGGCCCTGGCCCTCAGTGGGCGACAGAGGGGGAGCGAGGCCCTGGTCCTCAGTGGGGGAGGGAGGGAGAGTGAGGCCCTGCTCCTCAGTGGGGGAGGGAGGGAGAGTGAGGCTCTGGTCCTCAGTGGGCGACAGAGGGAGAGCGAGGCCCTGGTCCACAGTGGGGGAGGGAGGGGGAGCGAGGCCCTGGTCATCACTGGGGGAGAGTGGGAGAGCGAGGCCCTGGTCCGAAGTGGGCGACGGAGAGCGAGCCAGGCCCTGGTGCTCAGTGGGGGAGGCAGGGAGTGCGATGCCCTGGTCCTCAGTGGTCGACAGAGGGAGAGCGAGGCCCTGGTCCTCAGTGGGGGTGGGAGGGAGAGCGAGGCCCTGGTCCTCAGTGGCGGAGAGAGGGAGAGTTAGTCCCTGGTCCTCACTGGGGGAGGGAGGGAGAGTGAAGACCTGGTCCTAAGTGGGGGAGGGAGGGAGAGTGAAGCCATGGTCCTCAGTGGGGGAGGGAGGGAGAGCGAGGCCCTGGTCCTCAGTGGGGGAGGGAGTGAGAGCGAGGCCCTGGTCCTTAGTGAGGGAGGGAGAGCGGGGCCCTGGTCCTCAGTGGGGGAGGGAGGGAGAGTGAGGCCCTGGTCCTTAGTAGGGGAGGGAGAGCGAGGCCCTGGTCCTCAGTGGGGGAGGGAGGGAGAGCGAGGCCCTGCTCCTCAGTTGGGGAGGGAGAGAAATCGAGGCCCTGGTCCTGAGTGGGGGACGGAGGGAGAACGAGGCCCTGGACCTCTGTGGGGGAGGGAGAAGGAGACACTGGTCCTCAGTGGGGGAGGGAGGGAGTGCGAGGCCCTGGTCCACAGTGGGCGAGGGAGGGAGAGCGATGCCCTGGTCCTCAGTGGGGGAGGGAGAGAGAGCGAGGCCCTGGTCCTCAGTGGGCGAGGGAGGGAGAGCGATGCCCTGGTCCTCAGTGGGGGAGGGAGAGAGAGCGAGGCCCTGGTCCTCAGTGAAGGAGGGAGGGAGAGCGAGGTCCTGGTCCTCAGTGGGGGAGGGAGGGAGAGCGAGGCCCTGGTCCTTTGTGGGGGAGGGAAGGAGAGCGAGGCCCTCATCCTTCGTGGGGGAGGAAGGGCGAGTGAGGCCCTGGTCCTCAGTGAGGGAGGGAGAGCGAGGCCCTGGTCCTCCGTTGGGGAAGGAGGGCGAGCAAGGCACTGGTCCTCAGTGGGGGAGGGAGGGAGAGCGAGGCCCTGTTCCTCAGTGGGGGAGGGAGGGAGAGCGAGGCCCTGGTCCTGAGTGGGGTAGGGAGGGTGAGCGAGGCCCTGGTCCTCGGTGGGGGAGGGAGGGTGAGCGAGGCCCTGGTCCTGAGTGGGCGAGGGAGGGAGAGCGAGGCCCTGGTCCTCAGTGGGGGTGGGAGGGAGAGCGAGGCCCTGGTCCTCAGTGGGGGTGGTAGGCAGAGCGAGGCCCTGGTTCTCAGTGGGGGAGGGAGGGAGAGCGAGGCCCTGGTCCTCAGTGGGGGAGGGAGAGCGAGGCCCTGGTCCTCAGTGGGGGAGGGAGGGAGAGCGAGGCCCAGGTCCGCAGTGCGGGAGGGAGGGACAGCGAGGCCCTTGTCCTCATTGGGGGAGAGAGGGAGAGCGAGGCCCTGGTCCTCGGTGGGGGAGAGAGGGAGAGCGAGGCCCTGGTCCTCAGTGGGGGAGGGAGAGAGATCGAGGCCCTGGTCCTCAGTGTGCGACAGAGGGAGAGCGAGGACCTGGTCCTCAGTGGGGGAGGGAGGGAGAGCGAGGCCCTGGTCCTCACTGGGGGAGATAGGGAGAGCGAGGCACTCGTTCTCAGTGGGGGAGGGAGGGAGAGCGAGGACCTGTTCCTCAGTGGGGGAGGGAGGGAGAGCGAGACCCTGGTCCTCAGTGGGGGAGGGAGGGAGAGCGAGACCCTGGTCCTCAGTGGGGGAGGGAGGGAGAGCGAGGCCCTGGTCCTCAGTGGGCGACAGAGGGAGAGCGAGGCCCTGGTCCACAGTGGGGGAGGGAGGGAGAGCGAGGCCCTGGTACTCACTGGGGGAGAGGGGGAGAGCGAGGCCCTGGTCCTCAATGGGGGAGGGAGGGAGAGCGAGGCCCTGGTCCTCACTCGGGGAGAAAGGGAGAGCGAGGCCCTGGTCCTCAGTGGGGGAGGGAGGGAGAGCGAGGCCCTGGTCCTCACTCAGGGAGAGAGGGAGAGCAAGGCCCTGGTCCTCAGTGGACGTCGGAGGGCGAGCGAGGCCCTGGTCCTCAGTGGGCGACGGAGGGAGATCAAGGCCCTGGTCCTCAGTGGGCGACGGAGGGAGAGCGAGGCCCTGGTCCTCAGTGGGGGAGGGAGGGAGAGTGAGGCCCCGGTCCTCAGTGTGGGAGGGAGGGAGAGTGAGGCCCTGGCCCTCAGTGGGCGACAGAGGGAGAGCGAGGCCCTGGTCCACAGTGGGGGACGGAGGGGGAGCGAGGCCCTGGTCCTCAGTGGGGGAGGGAGGGAGAGTGAGGCCCTGCTCCTCAGTGGGGGAGGGAGGGAGAGTGAGGCTCTGGTCCTCAGTGGGCGACAGAGGGAGAGCGAGGCCCTGGTCCACAGTGTGGGAGGGAGGGGGAGCGAGGCCCTGGTCATCACTGGGGGAGAGTGGGAGAGCGAGGCCCTGGTCCTCAGTGGGGGAGGGAGGGAGAGCGAGGCCCTGGTCCTCAGTGGGGGAGGGAGGGAGAGTGAGGCCCCGGTCCTCAGTGTGGGAGGGAGGGAGAGTGAGGCCCTGGCCCTCAGTGGGCGACAGAGGGAGAGCGAGGCCCTGGTCCACAGTGGGGGACGGAGGGGGAGCGAGGCCCTGGTCCTCAGTGGGGGAGGGAGGGAGAGTGAGGCCCTGCTCCTCAGTGGGGGAGGGAGGGAGAGTGAGGCTCTGGTCCTCAGTGGGCGACAGAGGGAGAGCGAGGCCCTGGTCCACAGTGTGGGAGGGAGGGGGAGCGAGGCCCTGGTCATCACTGGGGGAGAGTGGGAGAGCGAGGCCTGGTCCTCAGTGGGGGAGGGAGGGAGAGCGAGGCCCTGGTCCTGAGTGGGGTAGGGAGGGTGAGCGAGGCCCTGGTCCTCAGTGAGGGAGGGAGAGCGAGGCCCTGGTCCTCCGTGGGGGAAGGAGGGCGAGCAAGGCACTGGTCCTCAGTGGGGGAGGGAGGGAGAGCGAGGCCTTGGTCCTCAGTGGGGGAGGGAGGGAGAGCGAGGCCCTGGTACTGAGTGGGGTAGGGAGGGTGAGCGAGGCCCTGGTCCTCAGTGGGGGAGGGAGGGTGAGCGAGGCCCTGGTCCTGAGTGGGCGAGGGAGGGAGAGCGAGGCCCTGGTCCTCCAGTGGGCGTGGGAGGGAGAGCGAGGCCCTGGTCCTTAATGGGGGTGGGAGGGAGAGCGAGGCCCTGGTTCTCAGTGGGGGGGGGAGGGAGGGAGGGAGAGCGAGGCCCTGGTCCTCAGTGGGGGAGGGAGGGAGAGCGAGGCCCTGGTCCTCAGGGAGGGAGGGAGAGCGAGGCCCTGCTCCTCACTCATGGAGAGAGGGAGAGCAAGGCCCTGGTCCTCAGTGGACGTCGGAGCGCGAGCGAGGCCCTGGTCCTCAGTGTGCGACGGAGGGAGGTCGAGGCCCTGGTCCTCAGTGGGCGACGGAGGGCGAGCCAGGCCCTGGTGCTCAGTGGGGGAGGCAGGGAGTGCGATGCCCTGGTCCTCACTGGGGGAGATAGGGAGAGCGACGCACTCGTTCTCAGTGGGGGAGGGAGGGAGAGCGAGGACCTGTTCCTCAGTGGGGGAGGGAGGGAGAGCGAGGCCCTGGTCCTCAGTGGGGGAGGGAGGGAGAGCGAGGCCCTGGTCCTCAGTGGGCGACAGAGGGAGAGCGAGGCCCTGGTCCACAGTGGGGGAGGGAGGGAGAGCGAGGCCCTGGTACTCACTGGGGGAGAGAGGGAGAGCGAGGCCCTGGTCCTCAGTGGGGGAGGGAGGGAGAGCGAGGCCCTGGTCCTCACTCGGGGAGAAAGGGAGAGCGAGGCCCTGGTCCTCAGTGGGGGAGGGAGGGAGAGCGAGGCCTTGGTCCTCACTCAGGGAGAGAGGGAGAGCAAGGCCCTGGTCCTCAGTGGACGTCGGAGGGCGAGCGAGGCCCTGGCCCTCAGTGGGCGTGGGAGGGAGAGCGAGGCCCTGGTCCTCAGTCGGGTAGGGAGCAAGAGTGAGGACCTGGTCCTCATTAGGGGAGGGCGGGAGAGCGAGGCCCTGGCCCTCAGTGGTGGAGGGAGGGAGAGCGATGCCCTGGTCCTGAGTGGGGGAGGGAGAGAGAGCGAGGCCCTGGTCCTCAGTGGGCGAGGGAGGGAGAGCGATGCCCTGGTCCTCAGTGGGGGAGGGAGAGAGAGCGAGGCCCTGGTCCTCCGTGGGGGAAGGAGGGCGAGCAAGGCACTGGTCCTCAGTGGGGGAGGGAGGGAGAGCGAGGCCCTGGTCCTCAGTGGGGGAGGGAGGGAGAGCGAGGCCCTGGTCCTGAGTGGGGTAGGGAGGGTAAGCGAGGCCCTGGTCCTGAGTGGGGTAGGGAGGGTGAGCGAGGCCCTGGTCCTCAGTGGGGGAGGGAGGGTGAGCGAGGCCCTGGTCCTGAGTGGGCGAGGGAGGGAGAGCGAGGCCCTGGTCCTCACTCATGGAGAGAGGGAGAGCAAGGCCCTGGTCCTGAGTGGGGTAGGGAGGGTGAGCGAGGCCCTGGTCTTCAGTGGGGGAGGGAGGGAGAGCGAGGCCCTGGTTCTCAGTGGGGGAGGGAGGGAGAGCGAGGCCCTGGTCCTCAGTGGGGGAGGGAAGGAGAGCGAGGCCCTGGTCCTCAGTGGGGGAGGGAGGGAGAGCGAGGCCCTGCTCCTCACTCATGGAGAGAGGGAGAGCAAGGCCCTGGTCCTCAGTGGACGTCGGAGAGCGAGCGAGGCCCTGGTCCTCAGTGGGCGACGGAGGGCGAGCCAGGCCCTGGTGCTCAGTGGGGGAGGCAGGGAGTGCGATGCCCTGGTCCTCAGTGGGCGACAGAGGGAGAGCGAGGCCCTGGTCCTCAGTGGGGGTGGCAGGGAGAGCGAGGCCCCTGGTCCTCAGTGGCGGAGGGAGGGAGAGTCAGTCCCTGGTCCTGACTGGGGGAGGAAGGGAGAGTGAAGCCATGGTCCTCAGTGGGGGAGGGAGGGAGAGCGAGGCCCTGGTCCTCAGTGGGGGAGGGAGGGAGAGCGAGGCCCTGGTCCTTAGTGAGGGAGGGAGAGCGGGGCCCTGGTCCTCAGTGGGGGAGGGAGGGAGAGTGAGGCCCTGGTCCTTAGTGGGGGAGTGAGAGCGAGGCCCTGGTCCTCAGTGGGGAGGGAGGGAGAGCGAGGCCCAGGTCCGCAGTGCGGGAGGGAGGGACAGCGAGGCCCTTGTCCTCATTGGGGGAGAGAGGGAGAGCGAGGCCCTGGTCCTCAGTGGGGGAGAGAGGGAGAGCGAGGCCCTGGTCCTCAGTGGGGGAGGGAGGGAGAGCGAGGCCCTGGTCCTCATTGGGTGAGAGAGGGAGAGCGGGGCCCAGCTTCTCAGTGGGCGCGGAAGGACAGCGAGGCCCTGGTCCTCAGTGGGCGACGGAGGGCGAGCGAGGCCCTGGTGCTCAGTGGGGGAGGCAGGAGACCGAGGCCCTGGTCCGCAGTGGGGAGGGGAGGGAGAGCGAGGCCCCGGTCCTCAGTGGGGAGGGAGTGGAGAGCGAGGCCCTGGTCCTCAGTGGGGGAGAGAGGGAGAGCGAGGCCCTGGTCCTCAGTGGGCGAGGGAGGGAGAGCGAAGCCCTGGTCCTCAGTGGGGGAGGGAAAGAGAGCGAGGCCCTGGTCCTCAGTGAGGGAGGTAGTGTGAGACCCTGGTCCTCAGTGGGGGAGGGAGGGATAGCGAGGCCCTGGTCCCCAAAGGGGGTGGGAGAGAGAGCGAGGCCCTGGTCCTGAGTGGGGGAGGGAAGGAGATCGAGGAACTGGTCCTCAGTGGGGGAGGGAGGGAGAGCGAGGCCCTGGTCCTCATTGGGGGAGGGAGGGAGAGCAAGGCACTCGTTCTCAGTGGGGGTGGGAGGGAGAGCGAGGCCCTGGTCCTCAGTGGCGGAGAGAGGGAGAGTTAGTCCCTGGTCCTCACTGGGGGAGGGAGGGAGAGTGAAGACCTGGTCCTAAGTGGGGGAGGGAGGGAGAGTGAAGCCATGGTCCTCAGTGGGGGAGGGAGGGAGAGCGAGGCCCTGGTCCTCAGTGGGGGAGGGAGGGTGAGCGAGGGCCCTGGTCCTGAGTGGGCGAGGGAGGGAGAGCGAGGGCCCTGGTCCTCAGTGGGCGTGGAGGCAGAGCGTGGCCCTGGTCCTTAATGGGGGTGGGAGGGAGAGCGAGGCCCTGGTTCTCAGTGGGGGGGGGAGGGAGGGAGGGAGAGCGAGGCCCTGGTCCTCAGTGGGGGAGGGAGGGAGAGCGAGGCCCTGGTCCTCAGGGAGGGAGGGAGAGCGAGGCCCTGCTCCTCACTCATGGAGAGAGGGAGAGCAAGGCCCTGGTCCTCAGTGGACGTCGGAGGGAGGTCGAGGCCCTGGTCCTCAGTGGGCGACGGAGGGCGAGCCAGGCCCTGGTGCTCAGTGGGGGAGGCAGGGAGTGCGATGCCCTGGTCCTCACTGGGGGAGATAGGGAGAGCGACGCACTCGTTCTCAGTGGGGGAGGGAGGGAGAGCGAGGACCTGTTCCTCAGTGGGGGAGGGAGGGAGAGCGAGGCCCTGGTCCTCAGTGGGGGAGGGAGGGAGAGCGAGGCCCTGGTCCTCAGTGGGCGACAGAGGGAGAGCGAGGCCCTGGTCCACAGTGGGGGAGGGAGGGAGAGCGAGGCCCTGGTACTCACTGGGGGAGAGAGGGAGAGCGAGGCCCTGGTCCTCAGTGGGGAGGGAGGGAGAGCGAGGCCCTGGTCCTCACTCGGGGAGAAAGGGAGAGCGAGGCCCTGGTCCTCAGTGGGGGAGGGAGGGAGAGCGAGGCCTTGGTCCTCACTCAGGGAGAGAGGGAGAGCAAGGCCCTGGTCCTCAGTGGACGTCGGAGGGCGAGCGAGGCCCTGGCCCTCAGTGGGCGTGGGAGGGAGAGCGAGGCCCTGGTCCTCAGTCGGGTAGGGAGCAAGAGTGAGGACCTGGTCCTCATTAGGAGGGAGGGCGGGAGAGCGAGGCCCTGGCCCTCAGTGGTGGAGGGAGGGAGAGCGATGCCCTGGTCCTCAGTGGGGGAGGGAGAGAGAGCGAGGCCCTGGTCCTCAGTGGGCGAGGGAGGGAGAGCGATGCCCTGGTCCTCAGTGGGGGAGGGAGAGAGAGCGAGGCCCTGGTCCTCCGTGGGGGAAGGAGGGCGAGCAAGGCACTGGTCCTCAGTGGGGGAGGGAGGGAGAGCGAGGCCCTGGTCCTCAGTGGGGGAGGGAGGGAGAGCGAGGCCCTGGTCCTGAGTGGGGTAGGGAGGGTGAGCGAGGCCCTGGTCCTGAGTGGGGTAGGGAGGGTGAGCGAGGCCCTGGTCCTCAGTGGGGGAGGGAGGGTGAGCGAGGCCCTGGTCCGGAGTGGGCGAGGGAGGGAGAGCGAGGCCCTGGTCCTCACTCATGGAGAGAGGGAGAGCAAGGCCCTGGTCCTGAGTGGGGTAGGGAGGGTGAGCGAGGCCCTGGTCTTCAGTGGGGGAGGGAGGGAGAGCGAGGGCCCTGGTTCTCAGTGGGGGAGGGAGGGAGAGCGAGGCCCTGGTCCTCAGTGGGGGAGGGAAGGAGAGCGAGGCCCTGGTCCTCAGTGGGGGAGGGAGGGAGAGTGAGGCCCTGCTCCTCACTCATGGAGAGAGGGAGAGCAAGGCCCTGGTCCTCAGTGGACGTCGGAGAGCGAGCGAGGCCCTGGTCCTCAGTGGGCGACGGAGGGCGAGCCAGGCCCTGGTGCTCAGTGGGGAGGCAGGGAGTGCGATGCCCTGGTCCTCAGTGGGCGACAGAGGGAGAGCGAGGCCCTGGTCCTCAGTGGGGGTGGCAGGGAGAGCGAGGCCCTGGTCCTCAGTGGCGGAGGAGGGAGAGTCAGTCCCTGGTCCTGAGTGGGGGAGGAAGGGAGAGTGAAGCCATGGTCCTCAGTGGGGGAGGGAGGGAGAGCGAGGCCCTGGTCCTCAGTGGGGGAGGGAGGGAGAGCGAGGCCCTGGTCCTTAGTGAGGGAGGGAGAGCGGGGCCCTGGTCCTCAGTGGGGGAGGGAGGGAGAGTGAGGCCCTGGTCCTTAGTGGGGGAGTGAGAGCGAGGCCCTGGTCCTCAGTGGGGGAGGGAGGGAGAGCGAGGCCAGGTCCGCAGTGCGGGAGGGAGGGACAGCGAGGCCCTTGTCCTCATTGGGGGAGAGAGGGAGAGCGAGGCCCTGGTCCTCAGTGGGGGAGAGAGGGAGAGCGAGGCCTGGTCCTCAGTGGGGGAGGGAGGGAGAGCGAGGCCCTGGTCCTCATTGGGTGAGAGAGGGAGAGCGGGGGCCCAGCTTCTCAGTGGGCGCGGGAAGGACAGCGAGGCCTGGTCCTCAGTGGGCGACGGAGGGCGAGCGAGGCCCTGGTGCTCAGTGGGGGAGGCAGGGAGACCGAGGCCCTGGTCCGCAGTGGGGGAGGGAGGGAGAGCGAGGCCCCGGTCCTCAGTGGGGGAGGGAGTGAGAGCGAGGCCCTGGTCCTCAGTGGGGGAGAGAGGGAGAGCGAGGCCCTGGTCCTCAGTGGGCGAGGGAGGGAGAGCGAGCCCTGGTCCTCAGTGGGGGAGGGAAAGAGAGCGAGGCCCTGGTCCTCAGTGAGGGAGGTAGTGTGAGACCCTGGTCCTCAGTGGGGGAGGGAGGGATAGCGAGGCCCTGGTCCCCAAAGGGGGTGGGAGAGAGAGCGAGGCCCTGGTCCTGAGTGGGGGAGGGAAGGAGATCGAGGAACTGGTCCTCAGTGGGGGAGGGAGGGAGAGCGAGGCCCTGGTCCTCATTGGGGGAGGGAGGGAGAGCAAGGCACTCGTTCTCAGTGGGGGTGGGAGGGAGAGCGAGGCCCTGGTCCTCAGTGGCGGAGAGAGGGAGAGTTAGTCCCTGGTCCTCACTGGGGGAGGGAGGGAGAGTGAAGACCTGGTCCTAAGTGGGGGAGGGAGGGAGAGTGAAGCCATGGTCCTCAGTGGGGGAGGGAGGAGAGCGAGGCCCTGGTCCTCAGTGGGGGAGGGAGGGTGAGCGAGGCCCAGGTCCTGAGTGGGCGAGGGAGGGAGAGCGAGGCCCTGGTCCTCAGTGGGCGTGGGAGGGAGAGCGTGGCCCTGGTCCTTAATGGGGGTGGGAGGGAGAGCGAGGCCCTGGTTCTCAGTGGGGGGGGGAGGGAGGGAGGGAGAGCGAGGCCCTGGTCCTCAGTGGGGGAGGGAGGGAGAGCGAGGCCCTGGTCCTCAGGGAGGGAGGGAGAGCGAGGCCCTGCTCCTCACTCATGGAGAGAGGGAGAGCAAGGCCCTGGTCCTCAGTGGATGTCGGAGCGCGAGCGAGGCCCTGGTCCTCAGTGTGCGACGGAGGGAGGTCGAGGCCCTGGTCCTCAGTGGGCGACGGAGGGCGAGCCAGGCCCTGGTGCTCAGTGGGGGAGGCAGGGAGTGCGATGCCCTGGTCCTCACTGGGGGAGATAGGGAGAGCGACGCACTCGTTCTCAGTGGGGGAGGGAGGGAGAGCGAGGACCTGTTCCTCAGTGGGGGAGGGAGGGAGAGCGAGGCCCTGGTCCTCAGTGGGGGAGGGAGGGAGAGCGAGGCCCTGGTCCTCAGTGGGCGACAGAGGGAGAGCGAGGCCCTGGTCCACAGTGGGGGAGGGAGGGAGAGCGAGGCCCTGGTACTCACTGGGGGAGAGAGGGAGAGCGAGGCCCTGGTCCTCAGTGGGGGAGGGAGGGAGAGCGAGGCCCTGGTCCTCACTCGGGGAGAAAGGGAGAGCGAGGCCCTGGTCCTCAGTGGGGGAGGGAGGGAGAACGAGGCCTTGGTCCTCACTCAGGGAGAGAGGGAGAGCAAGGCCCTGGTCCTCAGTGGACGTCGGAGGGCGAGCGAGGCCCTGGCCCTCAGTGGGCGTGGGAGGGAGAGCGAGGCCCTGGTCCTCAGTCGGGTAGGGAGCAAGAGTGAGGACCTGGTCCTCATTAGGGGAGGGCGGGAGAGCGAGGCCCTGGCCCTCAGTGGTGGAGGGAGGGAGAGCGATGCCCTGGTCCTGAGTGGGGGAGGGAGAGAGAGCGAGGCCCTGGTCCTCAGTGGGCGAGGGAGGGAGAGCGATGCCCTGGTCCTCAGTGGGGGAGGGAGAGAGAGCGAGGCCCTGGTCCTCCGTGGGGGAAGGAGGGCGAGCAAGGCACTGGTCCTCAGTGGGGGAGGGAGGGAGAGCGAGGCCCTGGTCCTCAGTGGGGGAGGGAGGGAGAGCGAGGCCCTGGTCCTGAGTGGGGTAGGGAGGGTGAGCGAGGCCCTGGTCCTGAGTGGGGTAGGGAGGGTGAGCGAGGCCCTGGTCCTCAGTGGGGGAGGGAGGGTGAGCGAGGCCCTGGTCCTGAGTGGGCGAGGGAGGGAGAGCGAGGCCCTGGTCCTCACTCATGGAGAGAGGGAGAGCAAGGCCCTGGTCCTGAGTGGGGTAGGGAGGGTGAGCGAGGCCCTGGTCTTCAGTGGGGGAGGGAGGGAGAGCGAGGCCCTGGTTCTCAGTGGGGGAGGGAGGGAGAGCGAGGCCCTGGTCCTCAGTGGGGGAGGGAAGGAGAGCGAGGCCCTGGTCCTCAGTGGGGGAGGGAGGGAGAGCGAGGCCCTGCTCCTCACTCATGGAGAGAGGGAGAGCAAGGCCCTGGTCCTCAGTGGACGTCGGAGAGCGAGCGAGGCCCTGGTCCTCAGTGGGCGACGGAGGGCGAGCCAGGCCCTGGTGCTCAGTGGGGGAGGCAGGGAGTGCGATGCCCTGGTCCTCAGTGGGCGACAGAGGGAGAGCGAGGCCCTGGTCCTCAGTGGGGGTGGCAGGGAGAGCGAGGCCCTGGTCCTCAGTGGCGGAGGGAGGGAGAGTCAGTCCCTGGTCCTGACTGGGGGAGGAAGGGAGAGTGAAGCCATGGTCCTCAGTGGGGGAGGGAGGGAGAGCGAGGCCCTGGTCCTCAGTGGGGGAGGGAGGGAGAGCGAGGCCCTGGTCCTTAGTGAGGGAGGGAGAGCGGGGCCCTGGTCCTCAGTGGGGGAGGGAGGGAGAGTGAGGCCCTGGTCCTTAGTGGGGGAGTGAGAGCGAGGCCCTGGTCCTCAGTGGGGGAGGGAGGGAGAGCGAGGACCAGGTCCGCAGTGCGGGAGGGAGGGGACAGCGAGGCCCTTGTCCTCATTGGGGGAGAGAGGGAGAGCGAGGCCCTGGTCCTCAGTGGGGGAGAGAGGGAGAGCGAGGCCCTGGTCCTCAGTGGGGGAGGGAGGGAGAGCGAGGCCCTGGTCCTCATTGGGTGAGAGAGGGAGAGCGGGGCCCAGCTTCTCAGTGGGCGCGGGAAGGACAGCGAGGCCCTGGTCCTCAGTGGGCGACGGAGGGCGAGCGAGGCCCTGGTGCTCAGTGGGGGAGGCAGGGAGACCGAGGCCCTGGTCCGCAGTGGGGGAGGGAGGGAGAGCGAGGCCCCGGTCCTCAGTGGGGGAGGGAGTGAGAGCGAGGCCCTGGTCCTCAGTGGGGGAGAGAGGGAGAGCGAGGCCCTGGTCCTCAGTGGGCGAGGGAGGGAGAGCGAAGCCCTGGTCCTCAGTGGGGGAGGGAAAGAGAGCGAGGCCCTGGTCCTCAGTGAGGGAGGTAGTGTGAGACCCTGGTCCTCAGTGGGGGAGGGAGGGATAGCGAGGCCCTGGTCCCCAAAGGGGGTGGGAGAGAGAGCGAGGCCCTGGTCCTGAGTGGGGGAGGGAAGGAGATCGAGGAACTGGTCCTCAGTGGGGGAGGGAGGGAGAGCGAGGCCCTGGTCCTCATTGGGGGAGGGAGGGAGAGCGAGGCACTCGTTCTCAGTGGGGGTGGGAGGGAGAGCGAGGCCCTGGTCCTCAGTGGCGGAGAGAGGGAGAGTTAGTCCCTGGTCCTCACTGGGGGAGGGAGGGAGAGTGAAGACCTGGTCCTAAGTGGGGGAGGGAGGGAGAGTGAAGCCATGGTCCTCAGTGGGGGAGGGAGGGAGAGCGAGGCCCTGGTCCTCAGTGGGGGAGGGAGGGAGAGCGAGGCCCTGGTCCTTAGTGAGGGAGGGAGAGCGGTGCCCTGGTCCTCAGTGGGGGAGGGAGGGAGCGTGAGGCCCTGGTCCACAGTGGGGGAGGGAGGGAGAGCGAGGCCCTGGTCCTCAGTGGGGGAGGGAGGGAGAGCGAGGCCCTGCTCCTCAGTTGGGGAGGGAGAGAAAGCGAGGCCCTGGTCCTGAGTGGGGGACGGAGGGAGAACGAGGCCCTGGACCTCTGTGGGGGAGGGAGAAAGAGACACTGGTCCTCAGTGGGGGAGGGAGGGAGTGCGAGGCCCTGGTCCACAGTGGGTGAGGGAGGGAGACCGAGGCCCTGATCCTCACTGGAGGAGGGAGGGAGAGCGAGGCCCTGGCCCTCAGTGGGCGTGGGAGGGAGAGCGAGTCCCTGGTCCTCAGTCAGGGAGGGAGCAAGAGTGAGGACCTGGTCCTCATTTGGGGAGGGCGGGAGAGCGAGGCCCTGGCCCACAGTGGTGGAGGGACGGAGAGCGATGCCCTGGTCCTCAGTGGGGGAGGGAGAGAGAGCGTGGCCCTGGTGCTCAGTGGGCGAGGGAGGGAGAGCGATGCCCTGGTCCTCAGTGGGGGAGGGAGAGAGAGCGAGGCCCTGGTCCTCCGTGGGGGAAGGAGGGCGAGCAAGGCACTGGTCCTCAGTGGGGGAGGGAGGGAGAGCGAGGCCCTGGTCCTCAGTGGGGGAGGGAGGGTGAGCGAGGCCCTGGTCCTGAGTGGGGTAGGGAGGGTGAGCGAGGCCCTGGTCCTCAGTGGGGGAGGGAGGGTGAGCGAGGCCCTGGTCCTGAGTGGGCGAGGGAGGGAGAGCGAGGCCCTGGTCCTCAGTGGGGGTGGGAGGGAGAGCGAGGCCCTGGTCCTCAATGGGGGTGGGAGGGAGAGCGAGGCCCTGGTTCTCAGTGGGGGAGGGAGGGAGAGCGAGGCCCTGGTCCTCAGTGGGGGAGGGAAGGAGAGCGAGGCCCTGGTCCTCAGTGGGGGAGGGAGGGAGAGCGAGGCCCTGCTCCTCACTCATGGAGAGAGGGAGAGCAAGGCCCTGGTCCTCAGTGGACGTCGGAGAGCGAGCGAGGCCCTGGTCCTCAGTGGGCGACGGAGGGAGATCGAGGCCCTGGTCCTCAGTGGGCGACGGAGGGCGAGCCAGGCCCTGGTGCTCAGTGGGGGAGGCAGGGAGTGCGATGCCCTGGTCCTCAGTGGGCGACAGAGGGAGAGCGAGGCCCTGGTCCTCAGTGGGGGTGGCAGGGAGAGCGAGGCCCTGGTCCTCAGTGGCGGAGGGAGGGAGAGTCAGTCCCTGGTCCTCACTGGGGGAGGAAGGGAGAGTGAAGCCATGGTCCTCAGTGGGGGAGGGAGGGAGAGCGAGGCCCTGGTCCTCAGTGGGGGAGGGAGGGAGAGCGAGGCCCTGGTCCTTAGTGAGGGAGGGAGAGCGGGGCCCTGGTACTCAGTGGGGGAGGGAGGGAGAGTGAGGCCCTGGTCCTTAGTGGGGGAGGGAGAGCGAGGCCCTGGTCCTCAGTGGGGGAGGGAGGGAGAGCGAGGCCCAGGTCCGCATTGCGGGAGGGAGGGACAGCGAGGCCCTTGTCCTCATTGGGGGAGAGAGGGAGAGCGAGGCCCTGGTCCTCAGTGGGGGAGAGAGGGAGAGCGAGGCCCTGGTCCTCAGTGGGGGAGGGAGGGAGAGCGAGGCCCTGGTGCTCAGTGGGGGAGGCAGGGAGAGCGAGGCCCTGGTCCTCAGTGGGGGAGGGAGGGAGAGTGAGGCCCTGGTCCTTAGTGGGGGAGGGAGAGCGAGGCCCTGGTCCTCAGTGGGGGAGGGAGGGAGAGCGAGGCCCAGGTCCGCAGTGCGGGAGGGAGGGACAGCGAGGCCCTTGTCCTCATTGGGTGAGAGAGGGAGAGCGGGGCCCAGCTTCTCAGTGGGCGCGGGAAGGACAGCGAGGCCCTGGTCCTCAGTGGGCGACGGAGGGCGAGCGAGGCCCTGGTGCTCAGTGGGGGAGGCAGGGAGAGCGAGGCCCTGGTCCGCAGTGGGGGAGGGAGGGAGAGCGAGGCCCCGGTCCTCAGTGGGGGAGGGAGTGAGAGCGAGGCCCTGGTCCTCAGTGGGGGAGAGAGGGAGAGCGAGGCCCTGGTCCTCAGTGGGCGAGGGAGGGAGAGCGAAGCCCTGGTCCTCAGTGGGGGAGGGAAAGAGAACGAGGCCCTGGTCCTCAGTGAGGGAGGTAGTGTGAGACCCTGGTCCTCAGTGGGGGAGGGAGGGATAGCGAGGCCCTGGTCCCCAAAGGGGGTGGGAGAGAGTGCGAGGCCCTGGTCCTCAGTGGGGGAGGGAAGGAGATCGAGGAACTGGTCCTCAGTGGGGGAGGGAGGGAGAGCGAGGCCCTGGTCCTCAGTGTGCGACAGAGGGAGAGCGAGGACCTGGTCCTCAGTGGGGGAGGGAGGGAGAGCGAGGCACTTGTTCTCAGTGGGGGAGGGAGGGAGAGAGAGGACCTGTTCCTCAGTGGGGGTGGGAGGGAGTGCGAGGCCCTGGTCCTCAGTGGGGGAGGGAGGGAGAGCGAGGCCCTGGTCCTCAGTGGGCGACAGAGGGAGAGCGAGGCCCTGGTCCACAGTGGGGGAGGGAGGGAGAGCGAGGCCCTGGTACTCACTGGGGGAGAGAGGGAGAGCGAGGCCCTGGTCCTCAGTGAGGGAGGGAGAGCGAGGCCCTGGTCCTCACTTGGGGAGAAAGGGAGAGCAAGGCCCTGGTCCTCAGTGGGGGAGGGAGGGAGAGCGAGGCCCTGGTCCTCACTCAGGGAGAGAGGGAGAGCAAGGCCCTGGTCCTCAGTGGACGTCGGAGGGCGAGCGAGGCCCTGGTCCTCAGTGGGCGACGGAGGGAGATCAAGGCCCTGGTCCTCAGTGGGCGACGGAGGGAGAGCGAGGCCCTGGTCCACAGTGGGGGAGGGAGGGAGAGTGAGGCCCTGGTCCTCAGTGGGGGAGGGAGGGAGAGTGAGGCCCTGGCCCTCAGTGGGCGACAGAGGGGGAGCGAGGCCCTGGTCCTCAGTGGGGGAGGGAGGGAGAGTGAGGCCCTGCTCCTCAGTGGGGGAGGGAGGGAGAGTGAGGCTCTGGTCCTAAGTGGGCGACAGAGGGAGAGCGAGGCCCTGGTCCACAGTGGGGGAGGGAGGGGGAGCGAGGCCCTGGGCATCACTGGGGGAGAGTGGGAGAGCGAGGCCCTGGTCCGAAGTGGGCGACGGAGGGCGAGCCAGGCCCTGGTGCTCAGTGGGGGAGGCAGGGAGTGCGATGCCCTGGTCCTCAGTGGTCGACAGAGGGAGAGCGAGGCCCTGGTCCTCAGTGGGGGTGGGAGGGAGAGCGAGGCCCTGGTCCTCAGTGGCGGAGAGAGGGAGAGTTAGTCCCTGGTCCTCACTGGGGGAGGGAGGGAGAGTGAAGACCTGGTCCTAAGTGGGGGAGGGAGGGAGAGTGAAGCCATGGTCCTCAGTGGGGGAGGGAGGGAGAGCGAGGCCCTGGTCCTCAGTGGGGGAGGGAGTGAGAGCGAGGCCCTGGTCCTTAGTGAGGGAGGGAGAGCGGGGCCCTGGTCCTCAGTGGGGGAGGGAGGGAGAGTGAGGCCCTGGTCCTTAGTAGGGGAGGGAGAGCGAGGCCCTGGTCCTGAGTGGGGGAGGGAGGGAGAGCGAGGCCCTGGTCCTCAGTGGGGGTGGGAGGGAGAGCGAGGCCCTGTTCCTCAATGGGGGTGGGAGGGAGAGCGAGGCCCTGGTTCTCAGTGGGGGAGGGAGGGAGAGCGAGGCCCTGGTCCTCTGTGGGGGAGGGAAGGAGAGCGAGGCCCTGGTCCTCAGTGGGGGAGGGAGGGAGAGCGAGGCCCTGCTCCTCACTCATGGAGAGAGGGAGAGCAAGGCCCTGGTCCTCAGTGGACGTCGGAGAGCGAGCGAGGCCCTGGTCCTCAGTGGGCGACGGAGGGAGATCGAGGCCCTGGTCCTCAGTGGGCGACGGAGGGCGAGCCAGGCCCTGGTGCTCAGTGGGGGAGGCAGGGAGTGCGATGCCCTGGTCCTCAGTGGGCGACAGAGGGAGAGCGAGGCCCTGGTCCTCAGTGGGGGTGGCAGGGAGAGCGAGGCCCTGGTCCTCAGTGGCGGAGGGAGGGAGAGTCAGTCCCTGGTCCTCACTGGGGGAGGAAGGGAGAGTGAAGCCATGGTCCTCAGTGGGGGAGGGAGGGAGAGCGAGGCCCTGGTCCTCAGTGGGGGAGGGAGGGAGAGCAGGGCCCTGGTCCTTAGTGAGGGAGGGAGAGCGGGGCCCTGGTCCTCAGTGGGGGAGGGAGGGAGAGTGAGGCCCTGGTCCTTAGTGGGGGAGGGAGAGCGAGGCCCTGGTCCTCAGTGGGGGAGGGAGGGAGAGCGAGGCCCAGGTCCGCAGTGCGGCAGGGAGGGACAGCGAGGCCCTGGTCCTCAGTGGGGGAGAGAGGGAGAGCGAGGCCCTGGTCCTCAGTGGGCGAGGGAGGGAGAGCGAAGCCCTGGTCCTCAGTGGGGGAGGGAAAGAGAACGAGGCCCTGGTCCTCAGTGAGGGAGGTAGTGTGAGACCCTGGTCCTCAGTGGGGGAGGGAGGGATAGCGAGGCCCTGGTCCCCAAAGGGGGTGGGAGAGAGTGCGAGGCCCTGGTCCTCAGTGGGGGAGGGAAGGAGATCGAGGAACTGGTCCTCAGTGGGGGAGGGAGGGAGAGCGAGGCCCTGGTCCTCAGTGTGCGACAGAGGGAGAGCGAGGACCTGGTCCTCAGTGGGGGAGGGAGGGAGAGCGAGGCACTTGTTCTCAGTGGGGGAGGGAGGGAGAGAGAGGACCTGTTCCTCAGTGGGGGTGGGAGGGAGTGCGAGGCCCTGGTCCTCAGTGGGGGAGGGAGGGAGAGCGAGGCCCTGGTCCTCAGTGGGCGACAGAGGGAGAGCGAGGCCCTGGTCCACAGTGGGGGAGGGAGGGAGAGCGAGGCCCTGGTACTCACTGGGGGAGAGAGGGAGAGCGAGGCCCTGGTCCTCAGTGAGGGAGGGAGAGCGAGGCCCTGGTCCTCACTTGGGGAGAAAGGGAGAGCAAGGCCCTGGTCCTCAGTGGGGGAGGGAGGGAGAGCGAGGCCCTGGTCCTCACTCAGGGAGAGAGGGAGAGCAAGGCCCTGGTCCTCAGTGGACGTCGGAGGGCGAGCGAGGCCCTGGTCCTCAGTGGGCGACGGAGGGAGATCAAGGCCCTGGTCCTCAGTGGGCGACGGAGGGAGAGCGAGGCCCTGGTCCACAGTGGGGGAGGGAGGGAGAGTGAGGCCCTGGTCCTCAGTGGGGGAGGGAGGGAGAGTGAGGCCCTGGCCCTCAGTGGGCGACAGAGGGGGAGCGAGGCCCTGGTCCTCAGTGGGGGAGGGAGGGAGAGTGAGGCCCTGCTCCTCAGTGGGGGAGGGAGGGAGAGTGAGGCTCTGGTCCTAAGTGGGCGACAGAGGGAGAGCGAGGCCCTGGTCCACAGTGGGGGAGGGAGGGGGAGCGAGGCCCTGGGCATCACTGGGGGAGAGTGGGAGAGCGAGGCCCTGGTCCGAAGTGGGCGACGGAGGGCGAGCCAGGCCCTGGTGCTCAGTGGGGGAGGCAGGGAGTGCGATGCCCTGGTCCTCAGTGGTCGACAGAGGGAGAGCGAGGCCCTGGTCCTCAGTGGGGGTGGGAGGGAGAGCGAGGCCCTGGTCCTCAGTGGCGGAGAGAGGGAGAGTTAGTCCCTGGTCCTCACTGGGGGAGGGAGGGAGAGTGAAGACCTGGTCCTAAGTGGGGGAGGGAGGGAGAGTGAAGCCATGGTCCTCAGTGGGGGAGGGAGGGAGAGCGAGGCCCTGGTCCTCAGTGGGGGAGGGAGTGAGAGCGAGGCCCTGGTCCTTAGTGAGGGAGGGAGAGCGGGGCCCTGGTCCTCAGTGGGGGAGGGAGGGAGAGTGAGGCCCTGGTCCTTAGTAGGGGAGGGAGAGCGAGGCCCTGGTCCTGAGTGGGCGAGGGAGGGAGAGCGAGGCCCTGGTCCTCAGTGGGGGTGGGAGGGAGAACGAGGCCCTGGTCCTCAATGGGGGTGGGAGGGAGAGCGAGGCCCTGGTTCTCAGTGGGGGAGGGAGGGAGAGCGAGGCCCTGGTCCTCTGTGGGGGAGGGAAGGAGAGCGAGGCCCTGGTCCTCAGTGGGGGAGGGAGGGAGAGCGAGGCCCTGCTCCTCACTCATGGAGAGAGGGAGAGCAAGGCCCTGGTCCTCAGTGGACGTCGGAGAGCGAGCGAGGCCCTGGTCCTCAGTGGGCGACGGAGGGCGATCGAGGCCCTGGTCCTCAGTGGGCGACGGAGGGCGAGCCAGGCCCTGGTGCTCAGTGGGGGAGGCAGGGAGTGCGATGCCCTGGTCCTCAGTGGGCGACAGAGGGAGAGCGAGGCCCTGGTCCTCAGTGGGGGTGGCAGGGAGAGCGAGGCCCTGGTCCTCAGTGGCGGAGGGAGGGAGAGTCAGTCCCTGGTCCTCACTGGGGGAGGAAGGGAGAGTGAAGCCATGGTCCTCAGTGGGGGAGGGAGGGAGAGCGAGGCCCTGGTCCTCAGTGGGGGAGGGAGGGAGAGCGAGGCCCTGGTCCTTAGTGAGGGAGGGAGAGCGGGGCCCTGGTCCTCAGTGGGGGAGGGAGGGAGAGTGAGGCCCTGGTCCTTAGTGGGGGAGGGAGAGCGAGGCCCTGGTCCTCAGTGGGGGAGGGAGGGAGAGCGAGGCCCAGGTCCGCAGTGCGGCAGGGAGGGACAGCGAGGCCCTTGTCCTCATTGGGGGAGAGAGGGAGAGCGAGGCCCTGGTCCTCAGTGGGGGAGAGAGGGAGAGCGAGGCCCTGGTCCTCAGTGGGGGAGGGAGGGAGAGCGAGGCCCTGGTGCTCAGTGGGGGAGGCAGGGAGAGCGAGGCCCTGGTCCTCAGTGGGGGAGGGAGGGAGAGTGAGGCCCTGGTCCTTAGTGGGGGAGGGAGAGCGAGGCCCTGGTCCTCAGTGGGGGAGGGAGGGAGAGCGAGGCCCAGGTCCGCAGTGCGGGAGGGAGGGACAGCGAGGCCCTTGTCCTCATTGGGTGAGAGAGGGAGAGCGGGGCCCAGCTTCTCAGTGGGCGCGGGAAGGACAGCGAGGCCCTGGTCCTCAGTGGGCGACGGAGGGCGAGCGAGGCCCTGGTGCTCAGTGGGGGAGGCAGGGAGAGCGAGGCCCTGGTCCGCAGTGGGGGAGGGAGGGAGAGCGAGGCCCCGGTCCTCAGTGGGGGAGGGAGTGAGAGCAAGGCCCTGGTCCTCAGTGGGGGAGAGAGGGAGAGCGAGGCCCTGGTCCTCAGTGGGCGAGGGAGGGAGAGCGAAGCCCTGGTCCTCAGTGGGGGAGGGAAAGAGAACGAGGCCCTGGTCCTCAGTGAGGGAGGTAGTGTGAGACCCTGGTCCTCAGTGGGGGAGGGAGGGATAGCGAGGCCCTGGTCCCCAAAGGGGGTGGGAGAGAGTGCGAGGCCCTGGTCCTGAGTGGGGGAGGGAAGGAGATCGAGGAACTGGTCCTCAGTGGGGGAGGGAGGGAGAGCGAGGCCCTGGTCCTCAGTGTGCGACAGAGGGAGAGCGAGGACCTGGTCCTCAGTGGGGGAGGGAGGGAGAGCGAGGCACTTGTTCTCAGTGGGGGAGGGAGGGAGAGAGAGGACCTGTTCCTCAGTGGGGGTGGGAGGGAGTGCGAGGCCCTGGTCCTCAGTGGGGGAGGGAGGGAGAGCGAGGCCCTGGTCCTCAGTGGGCGACAGAGGGAGAGCGAGGCCCTGGTCCACAGTGGGGGAGGGAGGGAGAGCGAGGCCCTGGTACTCACTGGGGGAGAGAGGGAGAGCGAGGCCCTGGTCCTCAGTGAGGGAGGGAGAGCGAGGCCCTGGTCCTCACTTGGGGAGAAAGGGAGAGCAAGGCCCTGGTCCTCAGTGGGGGAGGGAGGGAGAGCGAGGCCCTGGTCCTCACTCAGGGAGAGAGGGAGAGCAAGGCCCTGGTCCTCAGTGGACGTCGGAGGGCGAGCGAGGCCCTGGTCCTCAGTGGGCGACGGAGGGAGATCAAGGCCCTGGTCCTCAGTGGGCGACGGAGGGAGAGCGAGGCCCTGGTCCACAGTGGGGGAGGGAGGGAGAGTGAGGCCCTGGTCCTCAGTGGGGGAGGGAGGGAGAGTGAGGCCCTGGCCCTCAGTGGGCGACAGAGGGGGAGCGAGGCCCTGGTCCTCAGTGGGGGAGGGAGGGAGAGTGAGGCCCTGCTCCTCAGTGGGGGAGGGAGGGAGAGTGAGGCTCTGGTCCTAAGTGGGCGACAGAGGGAGAGCGAGGCCCTGGTCCACAGTGGGGGAGGGAGGGGGAGCGAGGCCCTGGGCATCACTGGGGGAGAGTGGGAGAGCGAGGCCCTGGTCCGAAGTGGGCGACGGAGGGCGAGCCAGGCCCTGGTGCTCAGTGGGGGAGGCAGGGAGTGCGATGCCCTGGTCCTCAGTGGTCGACAGAGGGAGAGCGAGGCCCTGGTCCTCAGTGGGGGTGGGAGGGAGAGCGAGGCCCTGGTCCTCAGTGGCGGAGAGAGGGAGAGTTAGTCCCTGGTCCTCACTGGGGGAGGGAGGGAGAGTGAAGACCTGGTCCTAAGTGGGGGAGGGAGGGAGAGTGAAGCCATGGTCCTCAGTGGGGGAGGGAGGGAGAGCGAGGCCCTGGTCCTCAGTGGGGGAGGGAGTGAGAGCGAGGCCCTGGTCCTTAGTGAGGGAGGGAGAGCGGGGCCCTGGTCCTCAGTGGGGGAGGGAGGGAGAGTGAGGCCCTGGTCCTTAGTAGGGGAGGGAGAGCGAGGCCCTGGTCCTCAGTGGGGGAGGGAGGGAGAGCGAGGCCCTGCTCCTCAGTTGGGGAGGGAGAGAAAGCGAGGCCCTGGTCCTGAGTGGGGGACGGAGGGAGAACGAGGCCCTGGACCTCTGTGGGGGAGGGAGAAGGAGACACTGGTCCTCAGTGGGGGAGGGAGGGAGTGCGAGGCCCTGGTCCACAGTGGGTGAGGGAGGGAGACCGAGGCCCTGATCCTCAGTCGGGGAGGGAGCGAGAGCGAGGACCTGGTCCTCATTAGGGGAGGGCGGGAGAGCGAGGCCCTGGCCCTCAGTGGTGGAGGGAGGGAGAGCGATGCCCTGGTCCTCAGTGGGGGAGGGAGAGAGAGCGAGGCCCTGGTCCTCAGTGGGCGAGGGAGGGAGAGCGATGCCCTGGTCCTCAGTGGGGGAGGGAGAGAGAGCGAGGCCCTGGTCCTCAGTGAAGGAGGGAGGGAGAGCGAGGTCCTGGTCCTCAGTGGGGGAGGGAGGGAGAGCGAGGCCCTGGTCCTTTGTGGGGGAGGGAAGGAGAGCGAGGCCCTCGTCCTTCGTGGGGGAGGAAGGGCGAGTGAGGCCCTGGTCCTCAGTGAGGGAGGGAGAGCGAGGCCCTGGTCCTCCGTTGGGGAAGGAGGGCGAGCAAGGCACTGGTCCTCAGTGGGGGAGGGAGGGAGAGCGAGGCCCTGTTCCTCAGTGGGGGAGGGAGGGAGAGCGAGGCCCTGGTCCTGAGTGGGGTAGGGAGGGTGAGCGCGGCCCTGGTCCTCGGTGGGGGAGGGAGGGTGAGCGAGGCCCTGGTCCTGAGTGGGCGAGGGAGGGAGAGCGAGGCCCTGGTCCTCAGTGGGGGTGGGAGGGAGAGCGAGGCCCTGGTCCTCAGTGGGGGTGGTAGGCAGAGCGAGGCCCTGGTTCTCAGTGGGGGAGGGAGGGAGAGCGAGGCCCTGGTCCTCAGTGGGGGAGGGAGGGAGAGCGAGGCCCAGGTCCGCAGTGCGGGAGGGAGGGACAGCGAGGCCCTTGTCCTCATTGGGGGAGAGAGGGAGAGCGAGGCCCTGGTCCTCGGTGGGGGAGAGAGGGAGAGCGAGGCCCTGGTCCTCAGTGGGGGAGGGAGAGAGATCGAGGCCCTGGTCCTCAGTGTGCGACAGAGGGAGAGCGAGGACCTGGTCCTCAGTGGGGGAGGGAGGGAGAGCGAGGCCCTGGTCCTCACTGGGGCAGATAGGGAGAGCGAGGCACTCGTTCTCAGTGGGGGAGGGAGGGAGAGCGAGGACCTGTTCCTCAGTGGGGGAGGGAGGGAGAGCGAGGCCCTGGTCCTCAGTGGGGGAGGGAGGGAGAGCGAGGCCCTGGTCCTCAGTGGGCGACAGAGGGAGAGCGAGGCCCTGGTCCACAGTGGGGGAGGGAGGGAGAGCGAGGCCCTGGTACTCACTGGGGGAGAGAGGGAGAGCGAGGCCCTGGTCCTCAGTGGGGGAGGGAGGGAGAGCGAGGCCCTGGTCCTCACTCGGGGAGAAAGGAAGAGCGAGGCCCTGGTCCTCAGTGGGGGAGGGAGGGAGAGCGAGGCCCTGGTCCTCACTCAGGGAGAGAGGGAGAGCAAGGCCCTGGTCCTCAGTGGACGTCGGAGGGCGAGCGAGGCCCTGGACCTCAGTGGGCGACGGAGGGAGATCAAGGCCCTGGTCCTCAGTGGGCGACGGAGGGAGAGCGAGGCCCTGGTCCTCAGTGGGGGAGGGAGGGAGAGTGAGGCCCCGGTCCTCAGTGGGGGAGGGAGGGAGAGTGAGGCCCTGGCCCTCAGTGGGCGACAGAGGGAGAGCGAGGCCCTGGTCCACAGTGGGGGACGGAGGGGGAGCGAGGCCCTGGTCCTCAGTGGGGGAGGGAGGGAGAGTGAGGCCCTGCTCCTCAGTGGGGGAGGGAGGGAGAGTGAGGCTCTGGTCCTCAGTGGGCGACAGAGGGAGTGCGAGGCCCTGGTCCACAGTGTGGGAGGGAGGGGGAGCGAGGCCCTGGTCATCACTGGGGGAGAGTGGGAGAGCGAGGCCCTGGTCCTAAGTGGGGGAAGGAGGGCGAGCAAGGCACTGGTTCTCAGTGGGGGAGGGAGGGAGAGCGAGGCCCTGGTCCTCAGTGGGGGAGGGAGGGAGAGCGAGGCCCTGGTCCTGAGTGGGGTAGGGAGGGTGAGCGAGGCCCTGGTCCTCAGTGAGGGAGGGAGAGCGAGGCCCTGGTCCTCCGTGGGGGAAGGAGGGTGAGCGAGGCCCTGGTCCTGAGTGGGCGAGGGAGGGAGAGCGAGGCCCTGGTCCTCAGTGGGCGTGGGAGGGAGAGCGAGGCCCTGGTCCTTAATGGGGGTGGGAGGGAGAGCGAGGCCCTGGTTCTCAGTGGGGGGGGGGAGGGAGGGAGGGAGAGCGAGGCCCTGGTCCTCAGTGGGGGAGGGAGGGAGAGCGAGGCCCTGGTCCTCAGGGAGGGAGGGAGAGCGAGGCCCTGCTCCTCACTCATGGAGAGAGGGAGAGCAAGGCCCTGGTCCTCAGTGGACGTCGGAGCGCGAGCGAGGCCCTGGTCCTCAGTGTGCGACGGAGGGAGGTCGAGGCCCTGGTCCTCAGTGGGCGACGGAGGGCGAGCCAGGCCCTGGTGCTCAGTGGGGGAGGCAGGGAGTGCGATGCCCTGGTCCTCAGTGGGCGACAGAGGGAGAGCGAGGCCCTGGTCCTCAGTGGGGGTGGGAGGGAGAGCGAGGCCCTGGTCCTCAGTGGCGGAGGGAGGGAGAGTTAGTCCCTGGTCCTCACTGGGGGAGGGAGGGAGAGTGAAGACCTGGTCCTCAGTGGGGGAGGGAGGGAGAGTGAAGTCATGGTCCTCAGTGGGGGAGGGAGGGAGAGCGAGGCCCTGGTCCTCAGTGGGGGAGGGAGGGAGAGCGAGGCCCTGGTCCTCAGTGGGGGAGGGAGAGCGAGGCCCTGGTCCTCAGTGGGGGAGGGAGGGAGAGCGAGGCCCAGGTCCGCAGTTGGGGAGGGAGGGTCAGCGAGGCCCTTGTCCTCATTGGGGGGGAGAGGGAGAGCGAGGCCCTGGTCCTCAGTGGGGGAGAGAGGGAGAGCGAGGCCCTGGTCCTCAGTGGGGGAGGGAGGGAGAGTGAGGCCCTGGTCCTTAGTGGGGGAGGGAGAGCGAGGCCCTGGTCCTCAGTGGGGGAGGGAGGGAGAGCGAGGCCCAGGTCCGCAGTTGGGGAGGGAGGGTCAGCGAGGCCCTGGTCCTCAGTGGGGGAGAGAGGGAGAGCGAGGCCCTGGTCCTCAGTGGGGGAGGGAGGGAGAGCGAGGCCCTGGTCCTCACTGGGTGAGAGAGGGAGAGTGGGGCCCAGCTTCTCAGTGGGCGCGGGAAGGACAGCGAGGCCCTGGTCCTCAGTGGGCGACGGAGGGCGAGCGAGGCCCTGGTACTCAGTGAGGTAGGCAGGGAGAGCGAGGCCCTGGTCCGCAGTGGGGGAGGGAGGGAGAGCGAGGCCCCGGTCCTCAGTGGGGGAGGGAGTGAGAGCGAGTCCCTGGTCCTCAGTGGGCGAGGGAGGGAGAGCGAAGCCCTGGTCCTCAGTGGGGGAGGGAAAGAGAGCGAGGCCCTGGTCCTCAGTGAGGGAGGTAGAGTGAGACCCTGGTCCTCAGTGGGGGAGGGAGGGATAGCGTGGCCCTGGTCCCCAAAGGGGGTGTGAGAGAGAGCGAGGCCCTGGTCCTGAGTGGGGGAGGGAAGGAGATCGAGGAACTGGTCCTCAGTGGGGGAGGGAAGGAGCGCGAGGCCCTGGTCCTCAGTGTGCGACAGAGGGAGAGCGAGGACCTGGTCCTCAGTGGGGGAGGGAGGGAGAGCGAGGCACTTGTTCTCAGTGGGGGAGGGAGGGAGAGCGAGGACCTGTTCCTCAGTGGGGGAGGGAGGGAGAGCGAGGCCCTGGTCCTCAGTGGGGGAGGGAGGGAGAGCGAGGCCCTGGTCCTCAGTGGGCGACAGAGGGAGAGCGAGGCCCTGGTCCACAGTGGGGGAGGGAGGGAGAGCGAGGCCCTGGTACTCACTGGGGGAGAGAGGGAGAGCGAGGCCCTGGTCCTCAGTGAGGGAGGGAGAGCGAGGCCCTGGTCCTCACTCGGGAAGAAAGGTAGAGCAAGGCCCTGGTCCTCAGTGGGGGAGGGAGGGATGGCGAGGCCCTGGTCCTCACTCAGGGAGAGAGGGAGAGCAAGGCCCTGGTCCTCAGTGGACGTCGGAGGGCGAGCGAGGCCCTGGTCCTCAGTGGGCGACGGAGGGAGATCAAGGCCCTGGTCCTCAGTGGGCGACGGAGGGAGAGCGAGGCCCTGGTCCACAGTGGGGGAGGGAGGGAGAGTGAGGCCCTGGTCCTCAGTGGGGGAGGGAGGGAGAGTGAGGCCCTGACCCTCAGTGGGCGACAGAGGGAGAGCGAGGCCCTGGTCCACAGTGGGGGACGGAGGGGGAGCGAGGCCCTGGTCATCACTGGGGGAGAGTGGGAGAGCGAGGCCCTGGTCCTAAGTGGGCGACGGAGGGCGAGCCAGGCCCTGGTGCTCAGTGGGGGAGGCAGGGAGTGCGATGCCCTGGTCCTCAGTGGGCGACAGAGGGAGAGCGAGGCCCTGGTCCTCAGTGGGGGTGGGGGGGAGAGCGAGGCCCTGGTCCTCAGTGGCGGAGAGAGGGAGAGTTAGTCCCTGGTCCTCACTGGGGGAGGGAGGGAGAGTGAAGACCTGGTCCTAAGTGGGGGAGGGAGGGAGAGTGAAGCCATGGTCCTCAGTGGGGGAGGGAGGGAGAGCGAGGCCCTGGTCCTCAGTGGGGGAGGGAGGGAGAGCGAGGCCCTGGTCCTTAGTGAGGGAGGGAGAGCGGTGCCCTGGTCCTCAGTGGGGGAGGGAGGGAGCGTGAGGCCCTGGTCCTCAGTGGGGGAGGGAGGGAGAGCGAGGCCCTGGTCCTCAGTGGGGGAAGGAGGGAGAGCGAGGCTCTGGTCCTCAGTGGGCGACAGAGGGAGAGCGAGGCCCTGGTCCACAGTGTGGGAGGGAGGGGGAGCGAGGCCCTGGTCATCACTGGGGGAGAGTGGGAGAGCGAGGCCCTGGTCCTAAGTGGGGGAAGGAGGGCGAGCAAGGCACTGGTCCTCAGTGGGGGAGGGAGGGAGAGCGAGGCCCTGGTCCTCAGTGGGGGAGGGAGGGAGAGCGAGGCCCTGGTCCTGAGTGGGGTAGGGAGGGTGAGCGAGGCCCTGGTCCTCAGTGAGGGAGGGAGAGCGAGGCCCTGGTCCTCCGTGGGGGAAGGAGGGCGAGCAAGGCACTGGTCCTCAGTGGGGGAGGGAGGGAGAGCGAGGCCTTGGTCCTCAGTGGGGGAGGGAGGGAGAGCGAGGCCCTGGTACTGAGTGGGGTAGGGAGGGTGAGCGAGGCCCTGGTCCTCAGTGGGCGTGGGAGGGAGAGCGAGGCCCTGGTCCTTAATGGGGGTGGGAGGGAGAGCGAGGCCCTGGTCTCAGTGGGGGGGGGAGGGAGGGAGGGAGAGTGAGGCCCTGGTCCTCAGTGGGGGAGGGAGGGAGAGCGAGGCCCTGGTCCTCAGGGAGGGAGGGAGAGCGAGGCCCTGCTCCTCACTCATGGAGAGAGGGAGAGCAAGGCCCTGGTCCTCAGTGGACGTCGGAGCGCGAGCGAGGCCCTGGTCCTCAGTGTGCGACGGAGGGAGGTCGAGGCCCTGGTCCTCAGTGGGCGACGGAGGGCGAGCCAGGCCCTGGTGCTCAGTGGGGGAGGCAGGGAGTGCGATGCCCTGGTCCTCAGTGGGCGACAGAGGGAGAGCGAGGCCCTGGTCCTCAGTGGGGGTGGCAGGGAGAGCGAGGCCCTGGTCCTCAGTGGCGGAGGGAGGGAGAGTGAAGTCATGGTCCTCAGTGGGGGAGGGAGGGAGAGCGAGGCCCTGGTCCTCAGTGGGGGAGGGAGGGAGAGCGAGGCCCTGGTCCTCACTGGGTGAGAGAGGGAGAGTGGGGCCCAGCTTCTCAGTGGGCGCGGGAAGGACAGCGAGGCCCTGGTCCTCAGTGGGCGACGGAGGGCGAGCGAGGCCCTGGTACTCAGTGGGGTAGGCAGGGAGAGCGAGGCCCTGGTCCGCAGTGGGGGAGGGAGGGAGAGCGAGGCCCCGGTCCTCAGTGGGGGAGGGAGTGAGAGCGAGGCCCTGGTCCTCAGTGGGCGAGGGAGGGAGAGCGAAGCCCTGGTCCTCAGTGGGGGAGGGAAAGAGAGCGAGGCCCTGGTCCTCAGTGAGGGAGGTAGAGTGAGACCCTGGTCCTCAGTGGGGGAGGGAGGGATAGCGTGGCCCTGGTCCCCAAAGGGGGTGGGAGAGAGAGCGAGGCCCTGGTCCTGAGTGGGGGAGGGAAGGAGATCGAGGAACTGGTCCTCAGTGGGGGAGGGAAGGAGCGCGAGGCCCTGGTCCTCAGTGTGCGACAGAGGGAGAGCGAGGACCTGGTCCTCAGTGGGGGAGGGAGGGAGAGCGAGGCACTTGTTCTCAGTGGGGGAGGGAGGGAGAGCGAGGACCTGTTCCTCAGTGGGGGAGGGAGGGAGAGCGAGGCCCTGGTCCTCAGTGGGGGAGGGAGGGAGAGCGAGGCCCTGGTCCTCAGTGGGCGACAGAGGGAGAGCGAGGCCCTGGTCCACAGTGGGGGAGGGAGGGAGAGCGAGGCCCTGGTACTCACTGGGGGAGAGAGGGAGAGCGAGGCCCTGGTCCTCAGTGAGGGAGGGAGAGCGAGGCCCTGGTCCTCACTCTGGAAGAAAGGGAGAGCAAGGCCCTGGTCCTCAGTGGGGGAGGGAGGGATAGCGAGGCCCTGGTCCTCACTCAGGGAGAGAGGGAGAGCAAGGCCCTGGTCCTCAGTGGACGTCGGAGGGCGAGCGAGGCCCTGGTCCTCAGTGGGCGACGGAGGGAGATCAAGGCCCTGGTCCTCAGTGGGCGACGGAGGGAGAGCGAGGCCCTGGTCCACAGTGGGGGAGGGAGGGAGAGTGAGGCCCTGGTCCTCAGTGGGGGAGGGAGGGAGAGTGAGGCCCTGGCCCTCAGTGGGCGACAGAGGGAGAGCGAGGCCCTGGTCCACAGTGGGGGACGGAGGGGGAGCGAGGCCCTGGTCATCACTGGGGGAGAGTGGGAGAGCGAGGCCCTGGTCCTAAAGTGGGCGACGGAGGGCGAGCCAGGCCCTGGTGCTCAGTGGGGGAGGCAGGGAGTGCGATGCCCTGGTCCTCAGTGGGCGACAGAGGGAGAGCGAGGCCCTGGTCCTCAGTGGGGGTGGGAGGGAGAGCGAGGCCCTGGTCCTCAGTGGCGGAGAGAGGGAGAGTTAGTCCCTGGTCCTCACTGGGGGAGGGAGGGAGAGTGAAGACCTGGTCCTAAGTGGGGGAGGGAGGGAGAGTGAAGCCATGGTCCTCAGTGGGGGAGGGAGGGAGAGCGAGGCCCTGGTCCTCAGTGGGGGAGGGAGGGAGAGCGAGGCCCTGGTCCTTAGTGAGGGAGGGAGAGCGGTGCCCTGGTCCTCAGTGGGGGAGGGAGGGAGCGTGAGGCCCTGGTCCTCAGTGGGGGAGGGAGGGAGAGCGAGGCCCTGGTCCTCAGTGGGGGAGGGAGGGAGAGCGAGGCTCTGGTCCTCAGTGGGCGACAGAGGGAGAGCGAGGCCCTGGTCCACAGTGGGGGAGAGAGGAGAGCGAGGCCCTGGTCATCACTGGGGGAGAGTGGGAGAGCGAGGCCCTGGTCCTAAGTGGGGGAAGGAGGGCGAGCAAGGCACTGGTTCTCAGTGGGGGAGGGAGGGAGAGCGAGGCCCTGGTCCTCAGTGGGGGGGGAGGGAGAGCGAGGCCCTGGTCCTGAGTGGGGTAGGGAGGGTGAGCGAGGCCCTGGTCCTCAGTGAGGGAGGGAGAGCGAGGCCCTGGTCCTCCGTGGGGGAAGGAGGGCGAGCAAGGCACTGGTCCTCAGTGGGGGAGGGAGGGAGAGCGAGGCCTTGGTCCTCAGTGGGGGAGGGAGGGAGAGCGAGGCCCTGGTACTGAGTGGGGTAGGGAGGGTGAGCGAGGCCCTGGTCCTCAGTGGGGGAGGGAGGGTGAGCGAGGCCCTGGTCCTGAGTGGGCGAGGGAGGGAGAGCGAGGCCCTGGTCCTCAGTGGGCGTGGGAGGGAGAGCGAGGCCCTGGTTCTCAGTGGGGGGGGGGAGGGAGGGAGGGAGAGCGAGGCCCTGGTCCTCAGTGGGGGAGGGAGGGAGAGCGAGGCCCTGGTCCTCAGGGAGGGAGGGAGAGCGAGGCCCTGCTCCTCACTCATGGAGAGAGGGAGAGCAAGGCCCTGGTCCTCAGTGGACGTCGGAGCGCGAGCGAGGCCCTGGTCCTCAGTGTGCGACGGAGGGAGGTCGAGGCCCTGGTCCTCAGTGGGCGACGGAGGGCGAGCCAGGCCCTGGTGCTCAGTGGGGGAGGCAGGGAGTGCGATGCCCTGGTCCTCAGTGGGCGACAGAGGGAGAGCGAGGCCCTGGTCCTCAGTGGGGGTGGCAGGGAGAGCGAGGCCCTGGTCCTCAGTGGCGGAGGGAGGGAGAGTTAGTCCCTGGTCCTCACTGGGGGAGGGAGGGAGAGTGAAGACCTGGTCCTCAGTGGGGGAGGGAGGGAGAGTGAAGTCATGGTCCTCAGTGGGGGAGGGAGGGAGAGCGAGGCCCTTGTCCTCAGTGGGGGAGGGAGGGAGAGCGAGGCCCTGGTCCTCACTGGGTGAGAGAGGGAGAGTGGGGCCCAGCTTCTCAGTGGGCGCGGGAAGGACAGCGAGGCCCTGGTCCTCAGTGGGCGACGGAGGGCGAGCGAGGCCCTGGTACTCAGTGGGGTAGGCAGGGAGAGCGAGGCCCTGGTCCGCAGTGGGGGAGGGAGGGAGAGCGAGGCCCCGGTCCTCAGTGGGGGAGGGAGTGAGAGCGAGGCCCTGGTCCTCAGTGGGCGAGGGAGGGAGAGCGAAGCCCTGGTCCTCAGTGGGGGAGGGAAAGAGAGCGAGGCCCTGGTCCTCAGTGAGGGAGGTAGAGTGAGACCCTGGTCCTCAGTGGGGGAGGGAGGGATAGCGTGGCCCTGGTCCCCAAAGGGGGTGGGAGAGAGAGCGAGGCCCTGGTCCTGAGTGGGGGAGGGAAGGAGATCGAGGAACTGGTCCTCAGTGGGGGAGGGAAGGAGCGCGAGGCCCTGGTCCTCAGTGTGCGACAGAGGGAGAGCGAGGACCTGGTCCTCAGTGGGGGAGGGAGGGAGAGCGAGGCACTTGTTCTCAGTGGGGGAGGGAGGGAGAGCGAGGACCTGTTCCTCAGTGGGGGAGGGAGGGAGAGCGAGGCCCTGGTCCTCAGTGGGGGAGGGAGGGAGAGCGAGGCCCTGGTCCTCAGTGGGCGACAGAGGGAGAGCGAGGCCCTGGTCCACAGTGGGGGAGGGAGGGAGAGCGAGGCCCTGGTACTCACTGGGGGAGAGAGGGAGAGCGAGGCCCTGGTCCTCAGTGAGGGAGGGAGAGCGAGGCCCTGGTCCTCACTCGGGAAGAAAGGGAGAGCAAGGCCCTGGTCCTCAGTGGGGGAGGGAGGGATAGCGAGGCCCTGGTCCTCACTCAGGGAGAGAGGGAGAGCAAGGCCCTGGTCCTCAGTGGACGTCGGAGGGCGAGCGAGGCCCTGGTCCTCAGTGGGCGACGGAGGGAGATCAAGGCCCTGGTCCTCAGTGGGCGACGGAGGGAGAGCGAGGCCCTGGTCCACAGTGGGGGAGGGAGGGAGAGTGAGGCCCTGGTCCTCAGTGGGGGAGGGAGGGAGAGTGAGGCCCTGGCCCTCAGTGGGCGACAGAGGGAGAGCGAGGCCCTGGTCCACAGTGGGGGACGGAGGGGGAGCGAGGCCCTGGTCATCACTGGGGGAGAGTGGGAGAGCGAGGCCCTGGTCCTAAGTGGGCGACGGAGGGCGAGCCAGGCCCTGGTGCTCAGTGGGGGAGGCAGGGAGTGCGATGCCCTGGTCCTCAGTGGGCGACAGAGGGAGAGCGAGGCCCTGGTCCTCAGTGGGGGTGGGAGGGAGAGCGAGGCCCTGGTCCTCAGTGGCGGAGAGAGGGAGAGTTAGTCCCTGGTCCTCACTGGGGGAGGGAGGGAGAGTGAAGACCTGGTCCTAAGTGGGGGAGGGAGGGAGAGTGAAGCCATGGTCCTCAGTGGGGGAGGGAGGGAGAGCGAGGCCCTGGTCCTCAGTGGGGGAGGGAGGGAGAGCGAGGCCCTGGTCCTTAGTGAGGGAGGGAGAGCGGTGCCCTGGTCCTCAGTGGGGGAGGGAGGGAGCGTGAGGCCCTGGTCCTTAGTAGGGGAGGGAGAGCGAGGCCCTGGTCCTCAGTGGGGGAGGGAGGGAGAGCGAGGCTCTGGTCCTCAGTGGGCGACAGAGGGAGAGCGAGGCCCTGGTCCACAGTGTGGGAGGGAGGGGGAGCGAGGCCCTGGTCATCACTGGGGGAGAGTGGGAGAGCGAGGCCCTGGTCCTAAGTGGGGGAAGGAGGGCGAGCAAGGCACTGGTTCTCAGTGGGGGAGGGAGGGAGAGCGAGGCCCTGGTCCTCAGTGGGGGGGGAGGGAGAGCGAGGCCCTGGTCCTGAGTGGGGTAGGGAGGGTGAGCGAGGCCCTGGTCCTCAGTGAGGGAGGGAGAGCGAGGCCCTGGTCCTCCGTGGGGGAAGGAGGGCGAGCAAGGCACTGGTCCTCAGTGGGGGAGGGAGGGAGAGCGAGGCCTTGGTCCTCAGTGGGGGAGGGAGGGAGAGCGAGGCCCTGGTACTGAGTGGGGTAGGGAGGGTGAGCGAGGCCCTGGTCCTCAGTGGGGGAGGGAGGGTGAGCGAGGCCCTGGTCCTGAGTGGGCGAGGGAGGGAGAGCGAGGCCCTGGTCCTCAGTGGGCGTGGGAGGGAGAGCGAGGCCCTGGTCCTTAATGGGGGTGGGAGGGAGAGCGAGGCCCTGGTTCTCAGTGGGGGGGAGAGGGAGGGAGGGAGAGCGAGGCCCTGGTCCTCAGTGGGGGAGGGAGGGAGAGCGAGGCCCTGGTCCTCAGGGAGGGAGGGAGAGCGAGGCCCTGCTCCTCACTCATGGAGAGAGGGAGAGCAAGGCCCTGGTCCTCAGTGGACGTCGGAGCGCGAGCGAGGCCCTGGTCCTCAGTGTGCGACAGAGGGAGGTCGAGGCCCTGGTCCTCAGTGGGCGACGGAGGGCGAGCCAGGCCCTGGTGCTCAGTGGGGGAGGCAGGGAGTGCGATGCCCTGGTCCTCAGTGGGCGACAGAGGGAGAGCGAGGCCCTGGTCCTCAGTGGGGGTGGCAGGGAGAGCGAGGCCCTGGTCCTCAGTGGCGGAGGGAGGGAGAGTTAGTCCCTGGTCCTCACTGGGGGAGGGAGGGAGAGTGAAGACCTGGTCCTCAGTGGGGGAGGGAGGGAGAGTGAAGTCATGGTCCTCAGTGGGGGAGGGAGGGAGAGCGAGGCCCTGGTCCTCAGTGGGGGAGGGAGGGAGAGCGAGGCCCTGGTCCTCAGTGGGGGAGGGAGAGCGAGGCCCTGGTCCTCAGTGGGGGAGGGAGGGAGAGCGAGGCCCAGGTCCGCAGTTGGGGAGGGAGGGTCAGCGAGGCCCTTGTCCTCATTGGGGGAGAGAGGGAGAGCGAGGCCCTGGTCCTCAGTGGGGGAGAGAGGGAGAGCGAGGCCCTGGTCCTCAGTGGGGGAGGGAGGGAGAGTGAGGCCCTGGTCCTTAGTGGGGGAGGGAGAGCGAGGCCCTGGTCCTCAGTGGGGGAGGGAGGGAGAGCGAGGCCCAGGTCCGCAGTTGGGGAGGGAGGGTCAGCGAGGCCCTTGTCCTCATTGGGGGAGAGAGGAGAGCGAGGCCCTGGTCCTCAGTGGGGGAGAGAGGGAGAGCGAGGCCCTGGTCCTCAGTGGGGGAGGGAGGGAGAGCGAGGCCCTGGTCCTCATTGGGTGAGAGAGGGAGAGTGGGGCCCAGCTTCTCAGTGGGCGCGGGAAGGACAGCGAGGCCCTGGTCCTCAGTGGGCGACGGAGGGCGAGCGAGGCCCTGGTACTCAGTGGGGTAGGCAGGGAGAGCGAGGCCCTGGTCCGCAGTGGGGGAGGGAGGGAGAGCGAGGCCCCGGTCCTCAGTGGGGGAGGGAGTGAGAGCGAGGCCCTGGTCCTCAGTGGGCGAGGGAGGGAGAGCGAAGCCCTGGTCCTCAGTGGGGGAGGGAAAGAGAGCGAGGCCCTGGTCCTCAGTGAGGGAGGTAGAGTGAGACCCTGGTCCTCAGTGGGGGAGGGAGGGATAGCGTGGCCCTGGTCCCCAAAGGGGGTGGGAGAGAGAGCGAGGCCCTGGTCCTGAGTGGGGGAGGGAAGGAGATCGAGGAACTGGTCCTCAGTGGGGGAGGGAAGGAGCGCGAGGCCCTGGTCCTCAGTGTGCGACAGAGGGAGAGCGAGGACCTGGTCCTCAGTGGGGGAGGGAGGGAGAGCGAGCCACTTGTTCTCAGTGGGGGAGGGATGGAGAGCGAGGACCTGTTCCTCAGTGGGGGAGGGAGGGAGAGCGAGGCCCTGGTCCTCAGTGGGGGAGGGAGGGAGAGCGAGGCCCTGGTCCTCAGTGGGCGACAGAGGGAGAGCGAGGCCCTGGTCCACAGTGGGGGAGGGAGGGAGAGCGAGGCGCTGGTACTCACTGGTGGAGAGAGGGAGAGCGTGGCCCTGGTCCTCAGTGAGGGAGGGAGAGCGAGGCCCTGGTCCTCACTCGGGAAGAAAGGGAGAGCAAGGCCCTGGTCCTCAGTGGGGGAGGGAGGGATAGCGAGGCCCTGGTCCTCACTCAGGGAGAGAGGGAGAGCAAGGCCCTGGTCCTCAGTGGACGTCGGAGGGCGAGCGAGGCCCTGGTCCTCAGTGGGCGACGGAGGGAGAGCGAGGCCCTGGTCCACAGTGGGGGAGGGAGGGAGAGTGAGGCCCTGGTCCTCAGTGGGGGAGGGAGGGAGAGTGAGGCCCTGGCCCTCAGTGGGCGACAGAGGGAGAGCGAGGCCCTGGTCCACAGTGGGGGACGGAGGGGGAGCGAGGCCCTGGTCATCACTGGGGGAGAGTGGGAGAGCGAGGCCCTGGTCCTAAGTGGGCGACGGAGGGCGAGCCAGGCCCTGGTGCTCAGTGGGGGAGGCAGGGAGTGCGATGCCCTGGTCCTCAGTGGGCGACAGAGGGAGAGCGAGGCCCTGGTCCTCAGTGGGGGTGGGAGGGAGAGCGAGGCCCTGGTCCTCAGTGGCGGAGAGAGGGAGAGTTAGTCCCTGGTCCTCACTGGGGGAGGGTGGGAGAGTGAAGACCTGGTCCTAAGTGGGGGAGGGAGGGAGAGTGAAGCCATGGTCCTCAGTGGGGGAGGGAGGGAGAGCGAGGCCCTGTTCCTCAGTAGGGGAGGGAGGGAGAGCGAGGCCCTGGTCCATAGTGAGGGAGGGAGAGCGGGGCCCTGGTCCTCAGTGGGGGAGGGAGGGAGAGTAAGGCCCTGGTCCTTAGTGGGGGAGGGAGAGCGAGGCCCTGGTCCTCAGTGGGGGAGGGAGGGAGAGCGAGGCCCTGCTCCTCAGTTGGGGAGGGAGAGAAAGCGAGGCCCTGGTCCTGAGTGGGGGACGGAGGGAGAACGAGGCCCTGGACCTCTGTGGGGGAGGGAGGGAGTGCGAGGCCCTGGTCCACAGTGGGTGAGGGAGGGAGACCGAGGCCCTGATCCTCACTGGAGGAGGGAGGGAGAGCGAGGCCCTGGCCCTCAGTGGGCGTGGGAGGGAGAGCGAGGCCCTGGTCCTCAGTCGGGGAGGGAGCGAGAGCGAGGACCTGGTCCTCATTAGGGGAGGGCGGGAGAGCGAGGCCCTGGCCCTCAGTGGTGGAGGGAGGGAGAGCGATGCCCTGGTCCTCAGTGGGGGAGGGAGAGAGAGCGAGGCCCTGGTCCTCAGTGGGCGAGGGAGGGAGAGCGATGCCCTGGTCCTCAGTGGGGGAGGGAGAGAGAGCGAGGCCCTGGTCCTCAGTGAAGGAGGGAGGGAGAGCGAGGTCCTGGTCCACAGTGCGGGAGGGAGGGAGAGCGAGGCCCTGGTCCTTTGTGGGGGAGGGAAGGAGAGCGAGGCCCTCGTCCTTCGTGGGGGAGGAAGGGCGAGTGAGGCCCTGGTCCTCAGTGAGGGAGGGAGAGCGAGGCCCTGGTCCTCAGCGGGGGAGGGAGAGAGAGCGATGCCCTGGTCCTCAGCGGGGGAGGGAGAGAGAGCGAGGCCCTGGTCCTCACTGGAGGAGGGAGAGAGAGCGAGGCCCTGGCCCTCAGTGGGCGTGGGAGGGAGAGCGAGGCCCTGGTCCTCAGTCGGGGAGGGAGCGAGAGCGAGGACCTGGTCCTCATTAGGGGAGGGTGGGAGAGCGAGGCCCTGGTCCTCAGTGGGCGAGGGAGGGAGAGCGATGATCTGGTCCTCAGTGGGGGAGGGAGAGAGAGCGAGGCCCTGGTCCTCAGTGAAGGAGGGAGGGAGAGCGAGGTCCTGGTCCTCAGTGGGGGAGGGAGGGAGAGCGAGGCCCTGGTCCTTTGTGGGGGAGGGAAGGAGAGCGAGGCCCTCGTCCTTCGTGGGGGAGGAAGGGCGAGTGAGGCCCTGGTCCTCAGTGAGGGAGGGAGAGCGAGGCCCTGGTCCTCCGTGGGGGAAGGAGGGCGAGCAAGGCACTGGTCCTCAGTGGGGGAGGGAGGGAGAGCGAGGCCCTGGTCCTCAGTGGGGGAGGGAGGGAGAGCGAGGCCCTGGTCCTGAGTGGGGTAGGGAGGGTGAGCGAGGCCCTGGTCCTCAGTGGGGGAGGGAGGGAGAGCGAGGCCCTGGTCCTCACTCATGGAGAGAGGGAGAGCAAGGCCCTGGTCCTGAGTGGGGGAGGGAAGGAGATCGAGGAACTGGTCCTCAGTGGGGGAGGGAGGGAGAGCGAGGCCCTGGTCCTGAGTGGGGTAGGAAGGGTGAGCGAGGCCCTGGTCCTCAGTGGGGGAGGGAGGGTGAGCGAGGCCCTGGTCCTGAGTGGGGGTGGGAGGGAGAGCGAGGCCCTGGTCCTCAGTGGGGGTGGGAGGGAGAGCGAGGCCCTGGTCCTCAATGGGGGTGGGAGGGAGAGCGAGGCCCTGGTTCTCAGTGGGGGAGGGAGGGAGAGCGAGGCCCTGGTCCTCAGTGGGGAAGGGAGGGAGAGCGAGGCCCTGGTCCTCACTCATGGAGAGAGGGAGAGCAAGGCCCTGGTCCTCAGTGGACGTCGGAGAGCGAGCGAGGCCCTGGTCCTCAGTGGGCGACGGAGGGAGATCGAGGCCCTGGTCCTCTGTGGGCGACGGAGGGCGAGCCAGGCCCTGGTGCTCAGTGGGGGAGGCAGGGAGTGCGATGCCCTGGTCCTCAGTGGGCGACGGAGGGAGAGCGAGGCCCTGGTCCTCAGTGGGGGTGGCAGGGAGAGCGAGGCCCTTGTCCTCAGTGGCGGAGGGAGGGAGAGTTAGTCCCTGGTCCTCACTGGGGGAGGGAGGGAGAGTGAAGACCTGGTCCTCAGTGGGGGAGGGAGGGAGAGTGAAGCCATGGTCCTCAGTGGGGGAGGGAGGGAGAGCGAGGCCCTGGTCCTCAGTGGGGGAGGGAGGGAGAGCGAGGCCCTGGTCCTTAGTGAGGGAGGGAGAGCGGGGCCCTGGTCCTCAGTGGGGGAGGGAGGGAGAGTGAGGCCCTGGTCCTTACTGGGGGAGGGAGAGCGAGGCCCTGGTCCTCAGTGGGGGAGGGAGGGAGAGCGAGGCCCTGGTCCGCAGTGTGGGAGGGTGGGACAGCGAGGCCCTTGTCCTCATTGAGGGAGAGAGGGAGAGCGAGGCCCTGGTCCTCAGTGGGGGAGGGAGGGAGAGCGAGGCCCTGGTCCTCATTGGGTGAGAGAGGGATAGCGGGGCCCAGCTTCTCAGTGGGCGCGGGAAGGAGAGCGAGGCCTTGGTCCTCAGTGGGCGACGGAGGGCGAGCGAGGCCCTGGTGCTCAGTGGGGGAGGCAGGGAGAGCGAGGCCCTGGTCCGCAGTGGGGGAGGGAGGGAGAGCGAGGCCCCGGTCCTCAGTGGGGGAGGGAGTGAGAGCGAGGCCCTGGTCCTCAGTGGGGGAGAGAGGGAGAGCGAGGCCCTGGTCCTCAGTGGGCGAGGGAGGGAGAGCGAAGCCCTGGTCCTCAGTGGGGGAGGGAAAGAGAGCGAGGCCCTGGTCCTCAGTGAGGGAGGTAGAGCGAGACCCTGGTCCTCAGTGGGGGAGGGAGAGATAGCGAGGCCCTGGTCCCCAAAGGGGGTGGGGGAGAGAGCGAGGCCCTGGTCCTGAGTGGGGGAGGGAAGGAGATCGAGGAACTGGTCCTTAGTGGGGAAGGGAGGGAGAGCGAGGCCCTGGTCCTCAGTGTGCGACAGAGGGAGAGCGAGCACCTGGTCCTCAGTGGGGGAGGGCGGGAGAGCGAGGCACTCGTTCTCAGTGGGGGAGGGAGGGAGAGCGAGGACCTGTTCCTCAGTGGGGAAGGGAGGGAGAGCGAGGCCCTGGTCCTCAGTGGGGGAGGGAGGGAGAGCGAGGCCCTGGTCCTCAGTGGGCGACAGAGGGAGAGCGAGGCCCTGGTCCTCAGTGGAGGAGGGAGGGAGAGCGAGGCCCTGGTCCTCAGTGGGGGAGGGAGGGAGAGCGAGGCCCTGGTCCTCACTCGGGGAGAAAGGGAGAGCGAGGCCCTGGTCCTCAGTGGGGGAGGGAGGGAGAGCGAGGCCCTGGTCCTCACTCAGGGAGAGAGGGAGAGCAAGGCCCTGGTCCTCAGTGGACGTCGGAGGGCGAGCGAGGCCCTGGTCCTCAGTGGGCGACGGAGGGAGATCAAGGCCCTGGTCCTCAGTGGGCGACGGAGGGAGAGCGAGGCCCTGGTCCACAGTGGGGGACGGAGGGGGAGCGAGGCCCTGGTCCTCAGTGGGGGAGGGAGGGAGAGTGAGGCCCTGCTCCTCAGTGGGGGAGGGAGGGAGAGTGAGGCTCTGGTCCTCAGTGGGCGACAGAGGGAGAGCGAGGCCCTGGTCCACAGTGGGGGCGGGAGGGGGAGCGAGGCCCTGGTCATCACTGGGGGAGAGTGGGAGAGCGAGGCCACGGTCCTAAGTGGGCGACGGAGGGCGAGCCAGGCCCTGGTGCTCAGTGGGGGAGGCAGGGAGTGCGATGCCCTGGTCCTCAGTGGGCGACAGAGGGAGAGCGAGGCCCTGGTCCTCAGTGGGGGTGGGAGGGAGAGCGAGGCCCTGGTCCTCAGTGGCGGAGGGAGGGAGAGTTAGTCCCTGGTCCTCACTGGGGGAGGGAGGGAGAGTGAAGACCTGGTCCTAAGTGGGGGAGGGAGGGAGAGTGAAGCCATGGTCCTCAGTGGGGGAGGGAGGGAGAGCGAGGCCCTGGTCCTCAGTGGAGGAGGGAGGGAGAGCGAGGCCCTGGTTCTTAGTGAGGGAGGGAGAGAGAGAGGGGCCCTGGTCCTCAGTGGGGGAGGGAGGGAGAGTGAGGCCCTGGTCCTTAGTGGGGGAGGGAGAGCGAGGCCCTGGTCCTCAGTGGGGGAGGGAGGGAGAGCGAGGCCCTGGTCCACAGTGGGGGAGGGAGGGAGAGCGAGGCCCTGGTCCTTAGTGGGGGAGGGAGAGCGAGGCCCTGGTCCTCAGTGGGGGAGGGAGGGAGAGCGGGGCCCTGGTCCTCAGTGGGGGAGGGAGGGAGAGTGAGGCCCTGGTCCTTAGTGGGGGAGGGAGAGCGAGGCCCTGGTCCTCAGTGGGCGACAGAGGGAGAGCGAGGCCCTGGTCCTCAGTGGGGGTGGGAGGGAGAGCGAGGCCCTGGTCCTCAGTGGCAGAGGGAGGGTGAGTTAGTCCCTGGTCCTCACTGGGGGAGGGAGGGAGAGTGAAGACCTGGTCCTAAGTGGGGGATGGAGGGAGAGCGAGGCCCTGGTCCTCAGTGGCGGAGGGAGGGAGAGTTAGTCCCTGGTCCTCACTGGTGGAGGGAGGGAGAGTGAAGACCTGATCCTAAGTGGGGGAGGGAGGGAGAGCGAGGCCCTGGTCCTCAGTGGGGGAGGGAGGGAGAGCGAGGCCCTGGTCCTTAATGAGGGAGGGAGAGCGGGGCCCTGGTCCTCAGTGGGGGAGGGAGGGAGAGTGAGGCCCTGGTCCTTAGTGGGGGAGGGAGAGCGAGGCCCTGGTCCTCAGTGGGGGAGGGAGGGAGAGCGAGGCCCTGCTCCTCAGTTGGGGAGGGAGAAAAGCGAGGCCCTGGTCCTGAGTGGGGGACGGAGGGAAAACGAGGCCCTGGACCTCTGTGGGGGAGGGAGAAGGAGACACTGGTCCTCAGTGGGGGAGGGAGGGAGTGCGAGGCCCTGGTCCACAGTGGGTGAGGGAGGGAGACCGAGGCCCTGATCCTCACTGGAGGAGGGAGGGAGAGCGAGGCCCTGGCCCTCAGTGGGCGTGGGAGGGAGAGCGAGGCCCTGGTCCTCAGTCGGGGAGGGAGCGAGAGTGAGGACCTGGTCCTCATTAGGGGAGGGAGGGAGAGTGAAGCCATTGTCCTCAGTGGGGGAGGGAGGGAGAGCGAGGCCCTGGTCCTCAGTGGGGGAGGGAGGGAGAGCGAGGCCCTGGTCCTTAGTGAGGGAGGGAGAGCGGGGCCCTGGTCCTCACTCATGGAGAGAGGGAGAGCAAGGCTCTGGTCCTCAGTGGACGTCAGAGAGCGAGCGAGGCCCTGGTCCTCAGTGGGCGACGGAGGGAGATCGAGGCCCTGGTCCTCAGTGGGCGACGGAAGGCGAGCCAGGCCCTGGTGCTCAGTGGGGGAGGCAGGGAGTGCGATGCCCTGGTCCTCAGTGGGCGACAGAGGGAGAGCGAGGCCCTGGTCCTCAGTGGGGGTGGCAGGGAGAGCGAGGCCCTGGTCCTCAGTGGCGGAGGGAGGTAGAGTTAGTCCCTGGTCCTCACTGGGGGAGGGAGGGAGAGTGAAGACCTGGTCCTCAGTGGGGGATGGAGGGAGAGTGAAGCCATGGTCCTCAGTGGGGGAGGGAGGGAGAGCGAGGCCCTGGTCCTCAGTGGGGGAGGGAGGGAGAGCGAGGCCCTGGTCCTTAGTGAGGGAGGGAGAGCGGGGCCCTGGTCCTCAGTGGGGGAGGGAGGGAGAGTGAGGCCCTGGTCCTTAGTGGGGGAGGGAGAGCGAGGCCCTGGTCCTCAGTGGGGGAGGGAGGGAGAGCGAGGCCCTGGTCCGCAGTGCGGGAGGGAGGGCCTGCGAGGCCCTTGTCCTCATTGGGGGAGAGAGGGAGAGCGAGGCCCTGGTCCTCAGTGGGGGAGGGAGGGAGAGCGAGGCCCTGGTCCTCATTGGGTGAGAGAGGGAGAGCGGGGCCCAGCTTCTCAGTGGGCGCGGGAAGGACAGCGAGGCCCTGGTCCTCAGTGGGCGACGGAGGGCGAGCGAGGCCCTGGTGCTCAGTGGGGGAGGCAGGGAGAGCGAGGCCCTGGTCCGCAGTGGGGGAGGGAGGGAGAGCGAGGCCCCGGTCCTCAGTGGGGGAGGGAGTGAGAGCGAGGCCCTGGTCCTCAGTGGAGGAGGGAGGGAGAGCGAGGCCCTGGTTCTTAGTGAGGGAGGGAGAGAGAGCGGGGCCCTGGTCCTCAGTGGGGGAGGGAGGGAGAGTGAGGCCCTGGTCCTTAGTGGGGGAGGGAGAGCGAGGCCCTGGTCCTCAGTGGGGGAGGGAGGGAGAGCGAGGCCCTGGTCCACAGTGGGGGAGGGAGGGAGAGCGAGGCGCTGGTCCTTAGTGGGGGAGGGAGAGCGAGGCCCTGGTCCTCAGTGGGAGAGGGAGGGAGAGCGGGGCCCTGGTCCTCAGTGGGGGAGGGAGGGAGAGTGAGGCCCTGGTCCTTAGTGGGGGAGGGAGAGCGAGGCCCTGGTCCTCAGTGGGCGACAGAGGGAGAGCGAGGCCCTGGTCCTCAGTGGGGGTGGGAGGGAGTGCGAGGCCCTGGTCCTCAGTGGCGGAGGGAGGGTGAGTTAGTCCCTGGTCCTCACTGGGGGAGGGAGCGAGAGTGAAGACCTGGTCCTAAGTGGGGGAGGGAGGGAGAGCGAGGCCCTGGTCCTCAGTGGCGGAGGGAGGGAGAGTTAGTCCCTGGTCCTCACTGGTGGAGGGAGGGAGAGTGAAGACCTGATCCTAAGTGGGGGAGGGAGGGAGAGCGAGGCCCTGGTCCTCAGTGGGGGAGGGAGGGAGAGCGAGGCCCTGGTCCTTAATGAGGGAGGGAGAGCGGGGCCCTGGTCCTCAGTGGGGGAGGGAGGGAGAGTGAGGCCCTGGTCCTTAGTGGGGGAGGGAGAGCGAGGCCCTGGTCCTCAGTGGGGGAGGGAGGGAGAGCGAGGCCCTGCTCCTCAGTTGGGGAGGGAGAAAAGCGAGGCCCTGGTCCTGAGTGGGGGACGGAGGGAAAACGAGGCCCTGGACCTCTGTGGGGGAGGGAGAAGGAGACACTGGTCCTCAGTGGGGGAGGGAGGGAGTGCGAGGCCCTGGTCCACAGTGGGTGAGGGAGGGAGACCGAGGCCCTGATCCTCACTGGAGGAGGGAGGGAGAGCGAGGCCCTGGCCCTCAGTGGGCGTGGGAGGGAGAGCGAGGCCCTGGTCCTCAGTCGGGGAGGGAGCGAGAGTGAGGACCTGGTCCTCATTAGGGGAGGGAGGGAGAGTGAAGCCATTGTCCTCAGTGGGGGAGGGAGGTAGAGCGAGGCCCTGGTCCTCACTGGGGGAGGGAGGGAGAGTGAAGACCTGGTCCTCAGTGGGGGATGGAGGGAGAGTGAAGCCATGGTCCTCAGTGGGGGAGGGAGGGAGAGCGAGGCCCTGGTCCTCAGTGGGGGAGGGAGGGAGAGCGAGGCCCTGGTCCTTAGTGAGGGAGGGAGAGCGGGGCCCTGGTCCTCAGTGGGGGAGGGAGGGAGAGTGAGGCCCTGGTCCTTAGTGGGGGAGGGAGAGCGAGGCCCTGGTCCTCAGTGGGGGAGGGAGGGAGAGCGAGGCCCTGGTCCGCAGTGCGGGAGGGAGGGCCTGCGAGGCCCTTGTCCTCATTGGGGGAGAGAGGGAGAGCGAGGCCCTGGTCCTCAGTGGGGGAGGGAGGGAGAGCGAGGCCCTGGTCCTCATTGGGTGAGAGAGGGAGAGCGGGGCCCAGCTTCTCAGTGGGCGCGGGAAGGACAGCGAGGCCCTGGTCCTCAGTGGGCGACGGAGGGCGAGCGAGGCCCTGGTGCTCAGTGGGGGAGGCAGGGAGAGCGAGGCCCTGGTCCGCAGTGGGGGAGGGAGGGAGAGCGAGGCCCCGGTCCTCAGTGGGGGAGGGAGTGAGAGCGAGGCCCTGGTCCTCAGTGGAGGAGGGAGGGAGAGCGAGGCCCTGGTTCTTAGTGAGGGAGGGAGAGAGAGCGGGGCCCTGGTCCTCAGTGGGGGAGGGAGGGAGAGTGAGGCCCTGGTCCTTAGTGGGGGAGGGAGAGCGAGGCCCTGGTCCTCAGTGGGGGAGGGAGGGAGAGCGAGGCCCTGGTCCACAGTGGGGGAGGGAGGGAGAGCGAGGCGCTGGTCCTTAGTGGGGGAGGGAGAACGAGGCCCTGGTCCTCAGTGGGAGAGGGAGGGAGAGCGGGGCCCTGGTCCTCAGTGGGGGAGGGAGGGAGAGTGAGGCCCTGGTCCTTAGTGGGGGAGGGAGAGCGAGGCCCTGGTCCTCAGTGGGCGACAGAGGGAGAGCGAGGCCCTGGTCCTCAGTGGGGGTGGGAGGGAGTGCGAGGCCCTGGTCCTCAGTGGCGGAGGGAGGGTGAGTTAGTCCCTGGTCCTCACTGGGGGAGGGAGCGAGAGTGAAGACCTGGTCCTAAGTGGGGGAGGGAGGGAGAGCGAGGCCCTGGTCCTCAGTGGCGGAGGGAGGGAGAGTTAGTCCCTGGTCCTCACTGGTGGAGGGAGGGAGAGTGAAGACCTGATCCTAAGTGGGGGAGGGAGGGAGAGCGAGGCCCTGGTCCTCAGTGGGGGAGGGAGGGAGAGCGAGGCCCTGGTCCTTAATGAGGGAGGGAGAGCGGGGCCCTGGTCCTCAGTGGGGGAGGGAGGGAGAGTGAGGCCCTGGTCCTTAGTGGGGGAGGGAGAGCGAGGCCCTGGTCCTCAGTGGGGGAGGGAGGGAGAGCGAGGCCCTGCTCCTCAGTTGGGGAGGGAGAAAAGCGAGGCCCTGGTCCTGAGTGGGGGACGGAGGGAAAACGAGGCCCTGGACCTCTGTGGGGGAGGGAGAAGGAGACACTGGTCCTCAGTGGGGGAGGGAGGGAGTGCGAGGCCCTGGTCCACAGTGGGTGAGGGAGGGAGACCGAGGCCCTGATCCTCACTGGAGGAGGGAGGGAGAGCGAGGCCCTGGCCCTCAGTGGGCGTGGGAGGGAGAGCGAGGCCCTGGTCCTCAGTCGGGGAGGGAGCGAGAGTGAGGACCTGGTCCTCATTAGGGGAGGGAGGGAGAGTGAAGCCATTGTCCTCAGTGGGGGAGGGAGGTAGAGCGAGGCCCTGGTCCTCAGTGGGGGAGGGAGGGAGAGCGAGGCCCTGGTCCTTAGTGAGGGAGGGAGAGCGGGGCCCTGGTCCTCACTCATGGAGAGAGGGAGAGCAAGGCTCTGGTCCTCAGTGGACGTCGGAGAGCGAGCGAGGCCCTGGTCCTCAGTGGGCGACGGAGGGAGATCGAGGCCCTGGTCCTCAGTGGGCGACGGAAGGCGAGCCAGGCCCTGGTGCTCAGTGGGGGAGGCAGGGAGTGCGATGCCCTGGTCCTCAGTGGGCGACAGAGGGAGAGCGAGGCCTAGGTCCTCAGTGGGGGGTGGCAGGGAGAGCGAGGCCCTGGTCCTCAGTGGCGGAGGGAGGGAGAGTTAGTCCCTGGTCCTCACTGGGGGAGGGAGGGAGAGTGAAGAGCTGGTCCTCAGTGGGGGAGGGAGGGAGAGTGAAGCCATGGTCCTCAGTGGGGGAGGGAGGGAGAGCGAGGCCCTGGTCCTCAGTGGGGGAGGGAGGGAGGGAGAGCGAGGCCCTGGTCCTTAGTGAGGGAGGGAGAGCGGGGCCCTGGTCCTCAGTGGGGGAGGGAGGGAGAGTGAGGCCCTGGTCCTCAGTGGGGGAGGGAGGGAGAGCGAGGCCCTGGTCCTTAGTGAGGGAGGGAGAGCGGGGCCCTGGTCATCAGTGGGGGAGGGAGGGAGAGTGAGGCCCTGGTCCTTAGTGGGGGAGGGAGAGCGAGGCCCTGGTCCTCAGTGGGGGAGGGAGGGAGAGCGAGGCCCTGGTCCGCAGTGCGGGAGGGAGGGCCTGCGAGGCCCTTGTCCTCATTGGGGGAGAGAGGGAGAGCGAGGCCCTGGTCCTCAGTGGGGGAGGGAGGGAGAGCGAGGCCCTGGTCCTCATTGGGTGAGAGAGGGAGAGCGGGGCCCAGCTTCTCAGTGGGCGCGGGAAGGACAGCGAGGCCCTGGTCCTCAGTGGGCGACGGAGGGCGAGCGAGGCCCTGGTGCTCAGTGGGGGAGGCAGGGAGAGCGAGGCCCTGGTCCGCAGTGGGGGAGGGAGGGAGAGCGAGGCCCCGGTCCTCAGTGGGGGAGGGAGTGAGAGCGAGGCCCTGGTCCTCAGTGGAGGTGGGAGGGAGAGCGAGGCCCTGGTTCTTAGTGAGGGAGGGAGAGAGAGCGGGGCCCTGGTCCTCAGTGGGGGAGGGAGGGAGAGTGAGGCCCTGGTCCTTAGTGGGGGAGGGAGAGCGAGGCCCTGGTCCTCAGTGGGGGAGGGAGGGAGAGCGAGGCCCTGGTCCACAGTGGGGGAGGGAGGGAGAGCGAGGCGCTGGTCCTTAGTGGGGGAGGGAGAGCGAGGCCCTGGTCCTCAGTGGGAGAGGGAGGGAGAGCGGGGCCCTGGTCCTCAGTGGGGGAGGGAGGGAGAGTGACGCCCTGGTCCTTAGTGGGGGAGGGAGAGCGAGGCCCTGGTCCTCAGTGGGCGACAGAGGGAGAGCGAGGCCCTGGTCCTCAGTGGGGGTGGGAGGGAGAGCGAGGCCCTGGTCCTTAGTGGCGGAGGGAGGGTGAGTTAGTCCCTGGTCCTCACTGGGGGAGGGAGGGAGAGTGAAGACCTGGTCCTAAGTGGGGGAGGGAGGGAGAGCGAGGCCCTGGTCCTCAGTGGCGGAGGGAGGGAGAGTTAGTCCCTGGTCCTCACTGGTGGAGGGAGGGAGAGTGAAGACCTGATCCTAAGTGGGGGAGGGAGGGAGAGCGAGGCCCTGGTCCTCAGTGGGGGAGGGAGGGAGAGCGAGGCCCTGGTCCTTAATGAGGGAGGGAGAGGGGGGCCCTGGTCCTCAGTGGGGGAGGGAGGGAGAGTGAGGCCCTGGTCCTTAGTGGGGGAGGGAGAGCGAGGCCCTGGTCCTCAGTGGGGGAGGGAGGGAGAGCGAGGCCCTGCTCCTCAGTTGGGGAGGGAGAAAAGCGAGGCCCTGGTCCTGAGTGGGGGACGGAGGGAAAATGAGGCCCTGGACCTCTGTGGGGGAGGGAGAAGGAGACACTGGTCCTCAGTGGGGGAGGGAGGGAGTGCGAGGCCCTGGTCCACAGTGGGTGAGGGAGGGAGACCGAGGCCCTGATCCTCACTGGAGGAGGGAGGGAGAGCGAGGCCCTGGCCCTCAGTGGGCGTGGGAGGGAGAGCGAGGCCCTGGTCCTCAGTCGGGGAGGGAGCGAGAGCGAGGACCTGGTCCTCATTAGGGGAGGGAGGGAGAGTGAAGCCATTGTCCTCAGTGGGGGAGGGAGGTAGAGCGAGGCCCTGGTCCTCAGTGGGGGAGGGAGGGAGAGCGAGGCCCTGGTCCTTAGTGAGGGAGGGAGAGCGGGGCCCTGGTCCTCACTCATGGAGAGAGGGAGAGCAAGGCTCTGGTCCTCAGTGGACGTCGGAGAGCGAGCGAGGCCCTGGTCCTCAGTGGGCGACGGAGGGAGATCGAGGCCCTGGTCCTCAGTGGGCGACGGAAGGCGAGCCAGGCCCTGGTGCTCAGTGGGGGAGGCAGGGAGTGCGATGCCCTGGTCCTCAGTGGGCGACAGAGGGAGAGCGAGGCCTAGGTCCTCAGTGGGGGTGGCAGGGAGAGCGAGGCCCTGGTCCTCAGTGGCGGAGGGAGGGAGAGTTAGTCCCTGGTCCTCACTGGGGGAGGGAGGGAGAGTGAAGACCTGGTCCTCAGTGGGGGAGGGAGGGAGAGTGAAGCCATGGTCCTCAGTGGGGGAGGGAGGGAGAGCGAGGCCCTGGTCCTCAGTGGGGGAGGGAGGGAGAGCGAGGCCCTGGTCCTTAGTGAGGGAGGGAGAGCGGGGCCCTGGTCCTCAGTGGGGGAGGGAGGGAGAGTGAGGCCCTGGTCCTTAGTGGGGGAGGGAGAGCGAGGCCCTGGTCCTCAGTGGGGGAGGGAGGGAGAGCGAGGCCCTGGTCCGCAGTGCGGGAGGGAGGGACAGCGAGGCCCTTGTCCTCATTGGGGGAGAGAGGGAGAGCGAGGCCCTGGTCCTCAGTGGGGGAGGGAGGGAGAGCGAGGCCCTGGTCCTCATTGGGTGAGAGAGGGAGAGCGGGGCCCAGCTTCTCAGTGGGCGCGGAAAGGACAGCGAGGCCCTGGTCCTCAGTGGGCGACGGAGGGCGAGCGAGGCCCTGGTGCTCAGTGGGGGAGGCAGGGAGAGCGAGGCCCTGGTCCGCAGTGGGGGAGGGAGGGTGAGCGAGGCCCCGGTCCTCAGTGGGGGAGGGAGTGAGAGCGAGGCCCCGGTCCTCAGTGGGGGAGGGAGTGAGAGCGAGGCCCTGGTCCTCAGTGGGGGAGAGAGGGAGAGCGAGGCCCTGGTCCTCAGTGGGCGAGGGAGGGAGAGCGAAGCCCTGGTCCTCAGTGGGGGAGGGAAAGAGAGCGAGGCCCTGGTCCTCAGTGAGGGAGGTAGAGCGAGACCCTGGTCCTCAGTGGAGGAGGGAGGGATAGCGAGGCCCTGGTCCCCAAAGGGGGTGGGAGAGAGAGCGAGGCCCTGGTCCTGAGTGGGGGAGGGAAGGAGATCGAGGAACTGGTCCTCAGTGGGGGAGGGAGGGAGAGCGAGGCCCTGGTCCTCAGTGTGCGACAGAGGGAGAGCGAGGACCTGGTCCTCAGTGGGGGAGGGAGGGAGAGCGAGGCACTCATTCTCAGTGGGGGAGGGAGGGAGAGCGAGGACCTGTTCCTCAGTGGGGGAGGGAGGGAGAGCGAGGCCCTGGTCCTCAGTGGGGGAGGGAGGGAGAGCGAGGCCCTGGTCCTCAGTGGGCGACAGAGGGAGAGCGAGGCCCTGGTCCACAGTGGGGGAGGGATGGAGAGCGAGGCCCTGGTAGACACTGGGGGAGAGAGGGAGAGCGAGGCCCTGGTCCACAGTGGGGGACGGAGGGGGAGCGAGGCCCTGGTCCTCAGTGGGGGAGGGAGGGAGAGTGAGGCCCTGGCCCTCAGTGGGCGACAGAGGGAGAGCGAGGCCCTGGTCCACAGTGGGGGACGGAGGGGGAGCGAGGCCCTGGTCCTCAGTGGGGGAGGGAGGGAGAGTGAGGCCCTGCTCCTCAGTGGGGGAGGGAGGGAGAGTGAGGCTCTGGTCCTCAGTGGGCGACAGAGGGAGAGCGAGGCCCTGGTGCTCAGTGGGGGAGGCAGGGAGTGCGATGCCCTGGTCCTCAGTGGGCGACAGAGGGAGAGCGAGGCCCTGGTCCTCAGTGGGGGTGGGAGGGAGAGCGAGGCCCTGGTCCTCAGTGGCGGAGGGAGGGAGAGTTAGTCCCTGGTCCTCACTGGGGGAGGGAGGGAGAGTGAAGACCTGGTCCTAAGTTGGGGAGGGAGGGAGAGTGAAGCCATGGTCCTCAGTGGGGGAGGGAGGGAGAGCGAGGCCCTGGTCCTCAGTGGAGGAGGGAGGGAGAGCGAGGCCCTGGTCCTTAGTGAGGGAGGGAGTGCGGGGCCCAGGTCCTCAGTGGGGGAGGGAGGGAGAGTGAGGCCCTGGTCCTTAGTGGGGGAGGGAGAGCGAGGCCCTGGTCCTCAGTGGGGGAGGGAGGGAGAGCGAGGCCCTGGTCCTCAGTGGGGGAGGGAGGGAGAGCGAGGCCCTGGTCCTTAGTGGGGGAGGGAGAGCGAGGCCCTGGTCCTCAGTGGGGGAGGGAGGGAGAGCGGGGCCCTGGTCCTCAGTGGGGGAGGGAGGGAGAGTGAGGCCCTGGTCCTTAGTGGGGGAGGGAGAGCGAGGCCCTGGTCCTCAGTGGGCGACAGAGGGAGAGCGAGGCCCTGGTCCTCAGTGGGGGTGGGAGGGAGAGCGAGGCCCTGGTCCTCAGTGGCGGAGGGAGGGTGAGTTAGTCCCTGGTCCTCACTGGGGGAGGGAGGGAGAGTGAAGACCTGGTCCTAAGTGGGGGAGGGAGGGAAAGCGAGGCCCTGGTCCTGAGTGGGGGACGGAGGGAAAACGAGGCCCTGGACCTCTGTGGGGGAGGGAGAAGGAGACACTGGTCCTCAGTGGGGGAGGGAGGGAGTGCGAGGCCCTGGTCCACAGTGGGTGAGGGAGGGAGACCGAGGCCCTGATCCTCACTGGAGGAGGGAGGGAGAGCGAGGCCCTGGCCCTCAGTGGGCGTGGGAGGGAGAGCGAGGCCCTGGTCCTCAGTCGGGGAGGGAGCGAGAGCGAGGACCTGGTCCTCATTAGGGGAGGGCGGGAGAGCGAGGCCCTGGCCCTCAGTGGTGGAGGGAGGGAGAGCGATGCCCTGGTCCTCAGTGGGGGAGGGAGGGAGAGTGAGGCCCTGGTCCTTAGTGGGGGAGGGAGAGCGAGGCCCTGGTCCTCAGTGGGGGAGGGAGGGAGAGCGAGGCCCTGGTCCTCAGTGGGGGAGGGAGGGAGAGCGAGGCCCTGGTCCTTAGTGGGGGAGGGAGAGCGAGGCCCTGGTCCTCAGTGGGGGAGGGAGGGAGAGCGGGGCCCTGGTCCGCAGTGGGGGAGGGAGGGAGAGTGAGGCCCTGGTCCTTAGTGGGGGAGGGAGAGCGAGGCCCTGGTCCTCAGTGGGGGAGGGAGGGAGAGCGAGGCCCTGGTCCTCAGTGGGGGAGGGAGGGAGAGCGAGGCCCTGGTCCTTAGTGGGGGAGGGAGAGCGAGGCCCTGGTCCTCAGTGGGGGAGGGAGGGAGAGCGGGGCCCTGGTCCTCAGTGGGGGAGGGAGGGAGAGTGAGGCCCTGGTCCTTAGTGGGGGAGGGAGAGCGAGGCCCTGGTCCTCAGTGGGCGACAGAGGGAGAGCGAGGCCCTGGTCCTCAGTGGGGGTGGGAGGGAGAGCGAGGCACTGGTCCTCAGTGGCCGAGGGAGGGTGAGTTAGTCCCTGGTCCTCACTGGGGGAGGGAGGGAGAGTGAAGACCTGGTCCTAAGTGGGGGAGGGAGGGAGAGCGAGGCCCTGGTCCTCAGTGGCGGAGGGAGGGAGAGTTAGTCCCTGGTCCTCACTGGTGGAGGGAGGGAGAGTGAAGACCTGGTCCTAAGTGGGGGAGGGAGGGAGAGCGAGGCCCTGGTCCTCAGTGGGGGAGGGAGAGAAAGCGAGGCCCTGGTCCTGAGTGGGGGACGGAGGGAAAACGAGGCCCTGGACCTCTGTGGGATAGGGAGAAGGAGACACTGGTCCTCAGTGGGGGAGGGAGGGAGTGCGAGGCCCTGGTCCACAGTGGGTGAGGGAGGGAGATCGAGGCCCTGATCCTCACTGGAGGAGGGAGGGAGAGCGAGGCCCTGGCCCTCAGTGGGCGTGGGAGGGAGAGCGAGGCCCTGGTCCTCAGTCGGGGAGGGAGCGAGAGCGAGGACCTGGTCCTCATTAGGGGAGGGCGGGAGAGCGAGGCCCTGGCCCTCAGTGGTGGAGGGAGGGAGAGCGATGCCCTGGTCCTCAGTGGGGGAGGGAAAGAGAGCGAGGCCCTGGTCCTCAGTGGGCGAGGGAGGGAGAGCGATGCCCTGGTCCTCAGTGGGGGAGGGAGAGAGAGCGAGGCCCTGGTCCTCAGTGAAGGAGGGAGGGAGAGCGAGGTCCTGGTCCTCAGTGGTGGAGGGAGGGAGAGCGAGGCCCTGGTCCTTTGTGGGGGAGGGAAGGAGAGCGAGGCCCTGGTCCTCAGTGGGCGAGGGAGGGAGAGCGAAGCCCTGGTCCTCAGTGGGGGAGGGAAAGAGAGCGAGGCCCTGGTCCTCAGTGAGGGAGGTAGAGCGAGACCCTGGTCCTCAGTGGGGGAGGGAGGGACAGCGAGGCCCTGGTCCCCAAAGGTGGTGGGAGAGAGAGCGAGGCCCTGGTCCTGAGTGGGGGAGGGAAGGAGATCGAGGAACTGGTCCTCAGTGGGGGAGGGAGGGAGAGCGAGGCCCTGGTCCTCAGTGTGCGACAGAGGGAGAGCGAGGACCTGGTCCTCAGTGGGGGAGGCAGGGAGAGCGAGGCACTCATTCTCAGTGGGGGAGGGAGGGAGAGCGAGGACCTGTTCCTCAGTGGGGGAGGGAGGGAGAGCGAGGCCCTGGTCCTCAGTGGGGGAGCGAGGGAGAGCGAGGCCCTGGTCCTCAGTGGGCGACAGAGGGAGAGCGAGGCCCTGGTCCACAGTGGGGGAGGGAGGGAGAGCGAGGCCCTGGTACACACTGGGGGAGAGAGGGAGAGCGAGGCCCTGGTCCTCAGTGGGGGAGGGAGGGAGAGCGAGGCCCTGGTCCTCACTCGGGGAGAAAGGGAGAGCGAGGCCCTGGTCCTCAGTGGGGGAGGGAGGGAGAGCGAGGCCCTGGTCCTCACTCAGGGAGAGAGGGAGAGCAAGGCCCTGGTCCTCAGTGGACGTCGGAGGGCGAGCGAGGCCCTGGTCCTCAGAGGGCGACGGAGGGAGATCAAGGCCCTGGTCCTCAGTGGGCGACGGAGGGAGAGCGAGGCCCTGGTCCACAGTGGGGGACGGAGGGGGAGCGAGGCCCTGGTCCTCAGTGGGGGAGGGAGGGAGAGTGAGGCCCTGGCCCTCAGTGGGCGACAGAGGGAGAGCGAGGCCCTGGTCCACAGTGGGGGACGGAGGGGGAGCGAGGCCCTGGTCCTCAGTGGGGGAGGGAGGGAGAGTGAGGCCCTGCTCCTCAGTGGGGGAGGGAGGGAGAGTGAGGCTCTGGTCCTCAGTGGGCGACAGAGGGAGAGCGAGGCCCTGGTCCACAGTGGGGGCGGGAGGGGGAGCGAGGCCCTGGTCATCACTGGGGGAGAGTGGGAGAGCGAGGCCCTGGTCCTAAGTGGGCGTCGGAGGGCGAGCCAGGCCCTGGTGCTCAGTGGGGGAGGCAGGGAGTGCGATGCCCTGGTCCTCAGTGGGCGACAGAGGGAGAGCGAGGCCCTGGTCCTCAGTGGGGGTGGGAGGGAGAGCGAGGCCCTGGTCCTCAGTGGCGGAGGGAGGGAGAGTTAGTCCCTGGTCCTCACTGGGGGAGGGAGGGAGAGTGAAGACCTGGTCCTAAGTGGGGGAGGGAGGGAGAGTGAAGCCATGGTCCTCAGTGGGGGAGGGAGGGAGAGCGAGGCCCTGGTCCTCAGTGGAGGAGGGAGGGAGAGCGAGGCCCTGGTCCTTAGTGAGGGAAGGAGAGCGGGGCCCAGGTCCTCAGTGGGGGAGGGAGGGAGAGTGAGGCCCTGGTCCTTAGTGGGGGAGGGAGAGCGAGGCCCTGGTCCTCAGTGGGGGAGGGAGGGAGAGCGAGGCCCTGGTCCTCAGTGGGGGAGGGAGGGAGAGCGAGGCCCTGGTCCTTAGTGGGGGAGGGAGAGCGAGGCCCTGGTCCTCAGTGGGGGAGGGAGGGAGAGCGGGGCCCTGGTCCTCAGTGGGGGAGGGAGGGAGAGTGAGGCCCTGGTCCTCAGTGGGGGAGGGAGGGAGAGTGAGGCCCTGGTCCTCAGTGGGGGAGGGAGGGATAGCGAGGCCCTGGTCCCCAAAGGTGGTGGGAGAGAGAGCGAGGCCCTGGTCCTGAGTGGGGGAGGGAAGGAGATCGAGGAACTGGTCCTCAGTGGGGGAGGGAGGGAGAGCGAGGCCCTGGTCCTCAGTGTGCGACAGAGGGAGAGCGAGGACCTGGTCCTCAGTGGGGGAGGGAGGGAGAGCGAGGCACTCATTCTCAGTGGGGGAGGGAGGGAGAGCGAGGACCTGTTCCTCAGTGGGGGAGGGAGGGAGAGCGAGGCCCTGGTCCTCAGTGGGGGAGGGAGGGAGAGCGAGGCCCTGGTCCTCAGTGGGCGACAGAGGGAGAGCGAGGCCCTGGTCCACAGTGGGGGAGGGAGGGAGAGCGAGGCCCTGGGACACACTGGGGGAGAGAGGGAGAGCGAGGCCCTGGTCCTCAGTGGGGGAGGGAGGGAGAGCGAGGCCCTGGTCCTCACTCGGGGAGAAAGGGAGAGCGAGGCCCTGGTCCTCAGTGGGGGAGGGAGGGAGAGCGAGGCCCTGGTCCTCACTCAGGGAGAGAGGGAGAGCAAGGCCCAGGTCCTCAGTGGACGTCGGAGGGCGAGCGAGGCCCTGGTCCTCAGAGGGCGACGGAGGGAGATCAAGGCCCTGCTCCTCAGTGGGCGACGGAGGGAGAGCGAGGCCCTGGTCCACAGTGGGGGACGGAGGGGGAGCGAGGCCCTGGTCCTCAGTGGGGGAGGGAGGGAGAGTGAGGCCCTGGCCCTCAGTGGGCAACAGAGGGAGCGCGAGGCCCTGGTCCACAGTGGGGGACGGAGGGGGAGCGAGGCCCTGGTCCTCAGTGGGGGAGGGAGGGAGAGTGAGGCCCTGCTCCTCAGTGGGGGAGGGAGGGAGAGTGAGGCTCTGGTCCTCAGTGGGCGAAAGAGGGAGAGCGAGGCCCTGGTCCACAGTGGGGGCGGGAGGGGGAGCGAGGCCCTGGTCATCACTGGGGGAGAGTGGGAGAGCGAGGCCCTGGTCCTAAGTGGGCGACGGAGGGCGAGCCAGGCCCTGGTGCTCAGTGGGGGAGGCAGGGAGTCCGATGCCCTGGTCCTCAGTGGGCGACAGAGGGAGAGCGAGGCCCTGGTCCTCAGTGGGGGTGGGAGGGAGAGCGAGGCCCTGATCCTCAGTGGCGGAGGGAGGGAGAGTTAGTCCCTGGTCCTCACTGGGGGAGGGAGGGAGAGTGAAGACCTGGTCCTAAGTGGGGGAGGGAGGGAGAGTGAAGCCATGGTCCTCAGTGGGGGAGGGAGGGAGAGCGAGGCCCTGGTCCTCAGTGGAGGAGGGAGGGAGAGCGAGGCCCTGGTCCTTAGTGAGGGAAGGAGAGCGGGGCCCAGGTCCTCAGTGGGGGAGGGAGGGAGAGTGAGGCCCTGGTCCTTAGTGGGGGAGGGAGAGCGAGGCCCTGGTCCTCAGTGGGGGAGGGAGGGAGAGCGAGGCCCTGGTCCTCAGTGGGGGAGGGAGGGAGAGCGAGGCCCTGGTCCTTAGTGGGGGAGGGAGAGCGAGGCCCTGGTCCTCAGTGGGGGAGGGAGGGAGAGCGGGGCCCTGGTCCTCAGTGGGGGAGGGAGGGAGAGTGAGGCCCTGGTCCTCAGTGGGGGAGGGAGGGAGAGTGAGGCCCTGGTCCTCAGTGGGGGAGGGAGGGATAGCGAGGCCCTGGTCCCCAAAGGTGGTGGGAGAGAGAGCGAGGCCCTGGTCCTGAGTGGGGGAGGGAAGGAGATCGAGGAACTGGTCCTCAGTGGGGGAGGGAGGGAGAGCGAGGCCCTGGTCCTCAGTGTGCGACAGAGGGAGAGCGAGGACCTGGTCCTCAGTGGGGGAGGGAGGGAGAGCGAGGCACTCATTCTCAGTGGGGGAGGGAGGGAGAGCGAGGACCTGTTCCTCAGTGGGGGAGGGAGGGAGAGCGAGGCCCTGGTCCTCAGTGGGGGAGGGAGGGAGAGCGAGGCCCTGGTCCTCAGTGGGCGACAGAGGGAGAGCGAGGCCCTGGTCCACAGTGGGGGAGGGAGGGAGAGCGAGGCCCTGGGACACACTGGGTGAGAGAGGGAGAGCGAGGCCCTGGTCCTCAGTGGGGGAGGGAGGGAGAGCGAGGCCCTGGTCCTCACTCGGGGAGAAAGGGAGAGCGAGGCCCTGGTCCTCAGTGGGGGAGGGAGGGAGAGCGAGGCCCTGGTCCTCACTCAGGGAGAGAGGGAGAGCAAGGCCCAGGTCCTCAGTGGACGTCGGAGGGCGAGCGAGGCCCTGGTCCTCAGAGGGCGACGGAGGGAGATCAAGGCCCTGCTCCTCAGTGGGCGACGGAGGGAGAGCGAGGCCCTGGTCCACAGTGGGGGACGGAGGGGGAGCGAGGCCCTGGTCCTCAGTGGGGGAGGGAGGGAGAGTGAGGCCCTGGCCCTCAGTGGGCGACAGAGGGAGAGCGAGGCCCTGGTCCACAGTGGGGGACGGAGGGGGAGCGAGGCCCTGGTCCTCAGTGGGGGAGGGAGGGAGAGTGAGGCCCTGCTCCTCAGTGGGGGAGGGAGGGAGAGTGAGGCTCTGGTCCTCAGTGGGCGACAGAGGGAGAGCGAGGCCCTGGTCCACAGTGGGGGCGGGAGGGGGAGCGAGGCCCTGGTCATCACTGGGGGAGAGTGGGAGAGCGAGGCCCTGGTCCTAAGTGGGCGACGGAGGGCGAGCCAGGCCCTGGTGCTCAGTGGGGGAGGCAGGGAGTGCGATGCCCTGGTCCTCAGTGGGCGACAGAGGGAGAGCGAGGCCCTGGTCCTCAGTGGGGGTGGGAGGGAGAGCGAGGCCCTGGTCCTCAGTGGCGAAGGGAGGGAGAGTTAGTCCCTGGTCCTCACTGGGGGAGGGAGGGAGAGTGAAGACCTGGTCCTAAGTGGGGGAGGGAGGGAGAGTGAAGCCATGGTCCTCAGTGGGGGAGGGAGGGAGAGCGAGGCCCTGGTCCTCAGTGGAGGAGGGAGGGAGAGCGAGGCCCTGGTCCTTAGTGAGGGAAGGAGAGCGGGGCCCAGGTCCTCAGTGGGGGAGGGAGGGAGAGTGAGGCCCTGGTCCTTAGTGGGGGAGGGAGAGCGAGGCCCTGGTCCTCAGTGGGGGAGGGAGGGAGAGCGAGGCCCTGGTCCTCAGTGGGGGAGGGAGGGAGAGCGAGGCCCTGGTCCTTAGTGGGGGAGGGAGAGCGAGGCCCTGGTCCTCAGTGGGGGAGGGAGGGAGAGCGGGGCCCTGGTCCTCAGTGGGGGAGGGAGGGAGAGTGAGGCCCTGGTCCTTAGTGGGGGAGGGAGAGCGAGGCCCTGGTCCTCAGTGGGCGACAGAGGGAGAGCGAGGCCCTGGTCCTCAGTGGGGGTGGGAGGGAGAGCGAGGCCCTGGTCCTCAGTGGCGGAGGGAGGGTGAGTTAGTCCCTGGTCCTCACTAGGGGAGGGAGGGAGAGTGAAGACCTGGTCCTAAGTGGGGGAGGGAGGGAGAGCGAGGCCCTGGTCCTCAGTGGCGGAGGGAGGGAGAGTTAGTCCCTGGTCCTCACTGGTGGAGGGAGGGAGAGTGAAGACCTGGTCCTAAGTGGGGGAGGGAGGGAGAGCGAGGCCCTGGTCCTGAGTGGGGGACGGAGGGAAAACGAGGCCCTGGACCTCTGTGGGGGAGGGAGAAGGAGACACTGGTCCTCAGTGGGGGAGGGAGGGAGTGCGAGGCCCTGGTCCACAGTGGGTGAGGGAGGGAGACCGAGGCCCTGATCCTCACTGGAGGAGGGAGGGAGAGCGAGGCCCTGGCCCTCAGTGGGCGTGGGAGGGAGAGCGAGGCCCTGGTCCTCAGTCGGGGAGGGAGCGAGAGTGAGGACCTGGTCCTCATTAGGGGAGGGCGGGAGAGCGAGGCCCTGGCCCTCAGTGGTGGAGGGAGGGAGAGCGATGCCCTGGTCCTCAGTGGGGGAGGGAGGGAGAGTGATGCCCTGGTCCTTAGTGGGGGAGGGAGGGAGAGCGCCCTGGTCCTCAGTGGGGGAGGGAGGGAGAGCGAGGCCCTGGTCCTCAGTGGGGGAGGGAGGGAGAGCGCCCTGGTCCTCAGTGGGGGAGGGAGGGAGAGCGAGGCCCTGGTCCTTAGTGGGGGAGGGAGAGCGAGGCCCTGGTCCTCAGTGGGGGAGGGAGGGAGAGTGGGGCCCTGGTCCTCAGTGGGGGAGGGAGGGAGAGTGAGGCCCTGGTCCTAAGTGGGCGACAGAGGGAGAGCGAGGCCCTGGTCCACAGTGGGGGACGGAGGGGGAGCGAGGCCCTGGTCCTCAGTGGGGGAGGGAGGGAGAGTGAGGCCCTGCTCCTCAGTGGGGGAGGGAGGGAGAGTGAGGCTCTGGTCCTCAGTGGGCGACAGAGGGAGAGCGAGGCCCTGGTCCACAGTGGGGGAGGGAGGGGGAGCGAGGCCCTGGTCATCACTGGGGGAGAGTGGGAGAGCGAGGCCCTGGTCCTAAGTGGGCGACGGAGGGCGAGCCAGGCCCTGGTGCTCAGTGGGGGAGGCAGGGAGTGCGATGCCCTGGTCCTCAGTGGGCGACAGAGGGAGAGCGAGGCCCTGGTCCTCAGTGGGGGTGGGAGGGAGAGCGAGGCCCTGGTCCTCAGTGGCGGAGGGAGGGAGAGTTAGTCCCTGGTCCTCACTGGGGGAGGGAGGGAGAGTGAAGACCTGGTCCTAAGTGGGGGAGGGAGGAAGAGTGAGGCCCTGGTCCTCAGTGGGGGAGGGAGGGAGAGCGAGGCCCTGGTCCTCAGTGGGGGAGGGTGGGAGAGCGGGGCCCTGGTCCTCAGTGGGGGAGGGAGGGAGAGTGAGGCCCTGGTCCTTAGTGGGGGAGGGAGAGTGAGGCCCTGGTCCTTAGTGGGGGAGGGAGAGCGAGGCCCTGGTCCTCAGTGGGGGAGGGAGGGAGAGCGAGGCCCTGGTCCTCAGTGGGGGAGGGAGGGAGAGCGAGGCCCTGGTCCTTAGTGGGGGAGGGAGAGCGAGGCCCTGGTCCTCAGTGGGGGAGGGAGGGAGAGCGGGGCCCTGGTCCTCAGTGGGGGAGGGAGGGAGAGTGAGGCCCTGGTCTTAGTGGGGGAGGGAGAGCGAGGCCCTGGCCCTCAGTGGGCGACAGAGGGAGAGCGAAGCCCTGGTCCTCAGTGGGGGTGGGAGGGAGAGCGAGGCCCTGGTCCTCAGTGGTGGAGGGAGGGAGATGTAGTCCCTGGTCCTCACTGGGGGAGGGAGGGAGAGTGAAGACCTGGTCCTAAGTGGGGGAGGGAGGGAGAGCGAGGCCCTGGTCCTCAGTGGCGGAGGGAGGGAGAGTTAGTCCCTGGTCCTCACTGGGGGAGGGAGGGAGAGTGAAGACCTGGTCCTAAGTGGGGGAGGGAGGGAGAGCGAGGCCCTGGTCCTCAGTGGGGGAGGGAGGGAGAGCGAGGCCCTGGTCCTTAGTGAGGGAGGGAGAGCGAGGCCCTGGTCCTTAGTGAGGGAGGGAGAGCGGGGCCCTGGTCCTCAGTGGGGGAGGGAGGGAGAGTGAGGCCCTGGTCCTTAGTGGGGGAGAGAAAGCGAGGCCCTGGACCTCTGTGGGGGAGGGAGAAGGAGACACTGGTCCTCAGTGGGGGAGGGAGGGAGTGCGAGGCCCTGGTCCACAGTGGGTGAGGGAGGGAGACCGAGGCCCTGATCCTCACTGGAGGAGGGAGGGAGAGCGAGGCCCTGGCCCTCAGTGGGCGTGGGAGGGAGAGCAAGGCCCTGGTCCTCAGTCGGGGAGGGAGCGAGAGCGAGGACCTGGTCCTCATTAGGGGAGGGCGGGAGAGCGAGGCCCTGGCCCTCAGTGGTGGAGGGAGGGAGAGCGATGCCCTGGTCCTCAGTGGGGGAGGGAAAGAGAGCGAGGCCCTGGTCCTCAGTGGGCGAGGGAGGGAGAGCGATGCCCTGGTCCTCAGTGGGGGAGGGAGAGAGAGCGAGGCCCTGGTCCTCAGTGAAGGAAGGAGGGAGAGCGAGGTCCTGGTCCTCAGTGGTGGAGGGAGGGAGAGCGAGGCCCTGGTCCTTTGTGGGGGAGGGAAGGAGAGCGAGGCCATGGTCCTTCGTGGGGGAGGAAGGGCGAGTGAGGCCCTGGTCCTCAGTGAGGGAGGGAGAGCGAGGCCCTGGTCCTCAGTGAGGGAGGGAGAGCGAGGCCCTGGTCCTCCGTGGGGGAAGGAGGGTGAGCAAGGCACTGGTCCTCAGTGGGGGAGGGAGGGAGTGCGAGGCCCTGGTCCACAGTGGGGGAGGGAGGGAGAGCGAGGCCCTGGTCCTGAGTGGGGTAGGGAGGGTGAGCGAGGCCATGGTCCTCAGTGGGGGAGGGAGGGTGAGCGAGGCCCTGGTCCTGAGTGGGCGAGGGAGGGAGAGCGAGGCCCTGGTCCTCAGTGGGGGTGGGAGGGAGAGCGAGGCCCTGGTCCTCAATGGGGGTGGGAGGGAGAGCGAGGCCCTGGTCCTCAGTGGGGGAGGGAGCAGAGCGAGGCCCTGGTCCTCAGTGGGGGAGGGAGGGAGAGCGAGGCCCTGGTCCTCAGTGGGTGAGGGAGGGAGAGCGAGGCCCTGGTCCTCAGTGGGGGAGGGCGGGAGAGCGAGGCCCTGGTCCTCAGTGGGTGAGGGCGGGAGAGCGAGACCCCGGTCCTCAGTGGGGAGATGAGAGAGAGCGAGACCCTGGTCCTCAGTGGGGGAATGAGAGAGAGCGAGACCCTGGTCCTCAGTGGGGGAGGGAGGTGGAGCGAGGCCCTGGTCCTGGGTGGGGGAGGGAGAGAGAGCGAGGCCCTGGTCCTCAGTGGGATTGGGAGGAAGTGTGAGGCCCTGGTCCTCAGTGGGGGAATGAGAGAGAGTGAGACCCTGGTCCTCAGTGGGGGAATGAGAGAGAGCGAGACCCTGGTCCTCAGTGGGAGAGGGAGAGCGAGGCCCTGGTCCTCAGTGGGGGAGGGAGGGAGAGCGAGTTCCTAGTCCACAGTGGGGGAGGGAGGGAGAGCGAGGCAATCGTTCTCAGTGGGGGAGGGAGGGAGAGCGAGGACCTGTTCCTCAGTGGGGGAGGGAGGGAGAGCGAGGGCCTGGTCCTCAGTGGGGGAGGGAGGGAGAGCGATGCCCTGGTACTCACTGGGGGAGAGAGGGAGAGCGAGGCCCTGGTCCTCAGTGGGGGAGGGAGGGAGAGCGAGGCCCTGGTCCTCACTCAGGGAGAGAGGGAGAGCAAGGCCCTGGTCCTCAGTGGACGTTGGAGGGCGAGCGAGGCCCTGGTCCTCAGTGGGCGACGGAGCGAGATCAAGGCCCTGGTCCTCAGTGGGCGACGGAGGGAGAGCGAGGCCTTGGTCCACAGTGGGGGAGGGAGGGAGAGTGAGGCCCTGGTCCTCAGTGGGGGAGGGAGGGAGAGTGAGGCCCTGGCCCTCAGTGGGCGACAGAGGGAGAGCGAGGCCCTGGTCCACAGTGGGGGACGGAGGGGGAGCGAGGCCCTGGTCCTCAGTGGGGGAGGGAGGGAGAGTGAGGCCCTGGTCATCACTGGGGGAGAGTGGGAGAGCGAGGCCCTGGTCCTAAGTGGGCGACGGAGGGCGAGCCAGGCCCTGGTGCTCAGTGGGGGAGGCAGGGAGTGCGATGCCCTGGTCCTCAGTGGGCGACAGAGGGAGAGCGAGGCCCTGGTCCTCAGTGGGGGTGGGAGGGAGAGCGAGGCCCTGGTCCTCAGTGGCGGAGGGAGGGAGAGTTAGTCCCTGGTCCTCACTGGGGGAGGGAGGGAGAGTGAAGACCTGGTCCTAAGTGGGGGAGGGAGGGAGAGTGAAGCCATGGTCCTCAGTGGGGGAGGGAGGGAGAGCGAGGCCCTGGTCCTCAGTGGGGGAGGGAGGGAGAGCGAGGCCCTGGTCCTCAGTGGGGGAGGGAGGGAGAGCGGGGCCCTGGTCCTCAGTGGGGGAGGGAGGGAGAGCGAGGCCCTGGTCCTCAGTGGGGGAGGGAGGGAGAGCGAGGCCCTGGTCCTTAGTGGGGGAGGGAGAGCGAGGCCCTGGTCCTCAGTGGGGGAGGGAGGGAGAGCGAGGCCCTGGTCCTTAGTGGGGGAGGGAGAGCGAGGCCCTGGTCCTCAGTGGGGGAGGGAGGGAGAGCGGGGCCCTGGTCCTTAGTGGGGGAGGGAGGGAGAGTGAGGCCCTGGTCCTTAGTGGGGGAGGGAGAGCGAGGCCCTGGTCCTCAGTGGGCGACAGAGGGAGAGCGAGGCCCTGGTCCTCAGTGGGGGTGGGAGGGAGAGCGAGGCCCTGGTCCTCAGTGGTGGAGGGAGGGAGATGTAGTCCCTGGTCCTCACTGGGGGAGGGAGGGAGAGTGAAGACCTGGTCCTAAGTGGGGGAGGGAGGGAGAGCGAGGCCCTGGTCCTCAGTGGCGGAGGGAGGGAGAGTTAGTCCCTGGTCCTCACTGGGGGAGGGAGGGAGAGTGAAGACCTGGTCCTAAGTGGGGGAGGGAGGGAGAGCGAGGCCCTGGTCCTCAGTGGGGGAGGGAGGGAGAGCGAGGCCCTGGTCCTTCGTGAGGGAGGGAGAGCGAGGCCCTGGTCCTTAGTGAGGGAGGGAGAGCGGGGCCCTGGTCCTCAGTGGGGGAGGGAGGGAGAGTGAGGCCCTGGTCCTTAGTGGGGGAGAGAAAGCGAGGCCCTGGACCTCTGTGGGGGAGGGAGAAGGAGACACTGGTCCTCAGTGGGGGAGGGAGGGAGTGCGAGGCCCTGGTCCACAGTGGGTGAGGGAGGGAGACCGAGGCCCTGATCCTCACTGGAGGAGGGAGGGAGAGCGAGGCCCTGGCCCTCAGTGGGCGTGGGAGGGAGAGCGAGGCCCTGGTCCTCAGTCGGGGAGGGAGCGAGAGCGAGGACCTTGTCCTCATTAGGGGAGGGCGGGAGAGCGAGGCCCTGGCCCTCAGTGGTGGAGGGAGGGAGAGCGATGCCCTGGTCCTCAGTGGGGGAGGGAAAGAGAGCGAGGCCCTGGTCCTCAGTGGGCGAGGGAGGGAGAGCGATGCCCTGGTCCTCAGTGGGGGAGGGAGAGAGAGCGAGGCCCTGGTCCTCAGTGAAGGAGGGAGGGAGAGCGAGGTCCTGGTCCTCAGTGGTGGAGGGAGGGAGAGCGAGGCCCTGGTCCTTTGTGGGGGAGGGAAGGAGAGCGAGGCCCTGGTCCTTCGTGGGGGAGGAAGGGCGAGTGAGGCCCTGGTCCTCAGTGAGGGAGGGAGAGCGAGGCCCTGGTCCTCAGTGAGGGAGGGAGAGCGAGGCCCTGGTCCTCCGTGGGGGAAGGAGGGTGAGCAAGGCACTGGTCCTCAGTGGGGGAGGGAGGGAGTGCGAGGCCCTGGTCCACAGTGGGGGAGGGTGGGAGAGCGAGGCCCTGGTCCTGAGTGGGGTAGGGAGGGTGAGCGAGGCCATGGTCCTCAGTGGGGGAGGGAGGGTGAGCGAGGCCCTGGTCCTGAGTGGGCGAGGGAGGGAGAGCGAGGCCCTGGTCCTCAGTGGGGGTGGGAGGGAGAGCGAGGCCCTGGTCCTCAGTGGGTGAGGGCGGGAGAGCGAGACCCCGGTCCTCAGTGGGGGAATGAGAGAGAGCGAGACCCTGGTCCTCAGTGGGGGAATGAGAGAGAGCGAGACCCTGGTCCTCAGTGGGGGAGTGAGGTGGAGCGAGGCCCTGGTCCTGGGTGGGGGAGGGAGAGAGAGCGAGGCCCAGGTCCTCAGTGGGAGTGGGAGGGAGTGTGAGGCCCTGGTCCTCAGTGGGGGAATGAGAGAGAGCGAGACCCTGGTCCTCAGTGGGAGAGGGAGAGCGAGGCCCTGGTCCTCAGTGGGGGAGGGAGGGAGAGTGAGGCCCTGGTCCTCAGTGGCAGAGGGAGGGAGAGCGAGGCCCTGGTCCTCAGTTGTGGAGGGAGGGAGAGTGTGGCCCTGGTCCTCCGTGAGGGAGAGAGGGAGTGTGAGGCCCTGCTCCTCAGTGGGGGAGGGAGGGAGAACGAGGTCCTTGTCCATCATGGGGGAGGGAGGGAGAGCGAGGCCCTGGTCCTCAGTGTGGGAGGGAGGGAGAGTGAGGCCATGGTCCTCAGTGGGGAGGGAGAGCGGGCCATGGTCCTCAGTGGGGGAGGGAGGGAGAGCGAGGCCTTGGTCCTCAGTGTGCGACAGAGGGAGAGCGAGGACCTGGTCCTCAGTGGGGGAGGGAGGGAGTGCGAGGCCCTGGTCCACAGTGGGTGAGGGAGGGAGACCGAGGCCCTGATCCTCACTGGAGGAGGGAGGGAGAGCGAGGCCCTGGCCCTCAGTGGGCGTGGGAGGGAGAGCGAGGCCCTGGTCCTCAGTCGGGAAGGGAGCGAGAGCGAGGACCTGGTCCTCATTAGGGAAGGGAGGGAGAGCGAGGCCCTGGTCCTCAGTGGGGGTGGGAGGGAGAGCGAGGCCCTGGTCCTCAGTGGGTGAGGGCGGGAGAGCGAGACCCCGGTCCTCAGTGGGGGAATGAGAGAGAGCGAGACCCTGGTCCTCAGTGGGGGAATGAGAGAGAGCGAGACCCTGGTCCTCAGTGGGGGAGTGAGGTGGAGCGAGGCCCTGGTCCTGGGTGGGGGAGGGAGAGAGAGCGAGGCCCTGGTCCTCAGTGGGAGTGGGAGGGAGTGTGAGGCCCTGGTCCTCAGTGGGGGAATGAGAGAGAGCGAGACCCTGGTCCTCAGTGGGAGAGGGAGAGCGAGGCCCTGGTCCTCAGTGGGGGAGGGAGGGAGAGTGAGGCCCTGGTCCTCAGTGGCAGAGGGAGGGAGAGCGAGGCCCTGGTCCTCAGTTGTGGAGGGAGGGAGAGTGTGGCCCTGGTCCTCCGTGAGGGAGAGAGGGAGTGTGAGGCCCTGCTCCTCAGTGGGGGAGGGAGGGAGAACGAGGTCCTTGTCCATCATGGGGGAGGGAGGGAGAGCGAGGCCCTGGTCCTCAGTGTGGGAGGGAGGGAGAGTGAGGCCATGGTCCTCAGTGGGGAGGGAGAGCGGGCCATGGTCCTCAGTGGGGGAGGGAGGGAGAGCGAGGCCTTGGTCCTCAGTGTGCGACAGAGGGAGAGCGAGGACCTGGTCCTCAGTGGGGGAGGGAGGGAGACCGAGGCCCTGATCCTCACTGGAGGAGGGAGGGAGAGCGAGGCCCTGGCCCTCAGTGGGCGTGGGAGGGAGAGCGAGGCCCTGGTCCTCAGTCGGGAAGGGAGCGAGAGCGAGGACCTGGTCCTCATTAGGGAAGGGCGGGAGAGCGAGGCCCTGGCCCTCAGTGGTGGAGGGAGGGAGAGCGATGCCCTGGTCCTCAGTGGGGGAGGGAAAGAGAGCGAGGCCCTGGTCCTCAGTGGGCGAGGGAGGGAGAGCGATGCCCTGGTCCTTAGTGGGGGAGGGAGAGAGAGCGAGGCCCTGGTTCTCAGTGAAGGAGGGAGGGAGAGCGAGGTCCTGGTCCTCAGTGGTGGAGGGAGGGAGAGCGAGGCCCTGGTCCTCAGTGGGGGAGGGAAGGAGAGCGAGGCCCTGGTCCTTCGTGGGGGAGGAAGGGCGAGTGAGGCCCTGGTCCTCAGTGAGGGAGGGAGAGCGAGGCCCTGGTCCTCCGTGGGGGAAGGAGGGTGAGCAAGGCACTGGTCCTCAGTGGGGGAGGGAGGGAGATCGAGGCCCTGGTCCTCAGTGGGGGAGGGAGGGAGATCGAGGCCCTAGTCCTCAGTGGGGGAATGAGAGAGAGCGAGGCCCTGGTCCTCAGTGGGGGAGGGAGAGCGATCCCCTGGTCATCAGTGGGGGAGGGAGGGAGAGCGAGGCCCTGGTCCTCAGTGGGGTAGGGAGTGAGAGCGAGGCCCTGGTCCTCACTGTGGGTGGGAGTGAGAGCGAGGCCCTGGTCCTCACTGGAGGTGGGAGTGAGAGCGAGGCCCTGGTCCTCACTGGTGTTGGGAGGGACAGCGAGGCCCTGGTCCTCACTGGGGGTGGGAGGGAGAGCGAGGCCCTGGCCCTCACTGGGGGTGGGAGGGAGAGCGAGGCCCTGGTCCTCAGTGGGGTACGGAGGGACAGTGAGGCCCTGGTCCTCAGTGGCGGAGGGAGGGAGAGCGAGGCCCTGGTCCTCAGTGGGGGAGGGAGGGAGAGTGAGGCCCTGGTCCTCCGTGAGGGAGGGAGTGTGAGGCACTGCTCCTCTGTGCGGGAGGGAGGGAGAGCGAGGCCCTGGTCCATCATGTGGGAGGGAGGGAGAGCGAGGCTCTGGTCCTCAGTGGGGGAGGGAGGGAGAGCTAGGCCCTGCTCCTCAGTGGGGGAGGGAGGGAGAGCGAGTCCCTGGTCAATCATGGGGGAGGGAGGGAGAGCGAGGTCCTGGTCCTCAGTGGGGGAGGGAGGGAGAGCGAGGCCCTAGTTTTCAGTGGGGGAGCGAGGGAGAGCGAGGCCCTGGTCCTCAGTGGGGCAGGGAGGGAGAGCGAGGCCCTAGTTTTCAGTGGGGGAGCGAGGGAGAGCGAGGCCCTTGTCCTCAGTGGGGGAGGGAGGGAGTGCGAGGCCCATGTCCTCAGTGGGGGAGGGAGGGAGAGCGAGGCCCTAGTGCTCAGTGGGGGAGGGATAGCAAGGCCCTGGTCCTCAGTGGGGGAGGGAGGGAGAGCGAGGCCCTGGTCCTCAGTGGGGGAGGGAGGGAGAGCGAGGCCCTGGTCCTCAGTGGGTGAATGAGAGAGAGCGAGGCCCTGGTCCTCAGTGGGGGAGGGAGGGAGAGCGCGGCCCTGGTCCTCAGTGGGGTAGGGAGGGAGAGCGAGGCCCTGGTCCTCACTGGTGTTGGGAGGGAGAGCGAGGCCCTGGTCCTCACTGGTGTTGGGAGGGAGAGCGAGGCCCTGGTCCTCACTGGGGCTGGGAGGGAGAGCGAGTCCCTGGTCCTCACTGGTGTTGGGAGGGAGAGCGAGGCCCTGGTCCTCAGTGGGGTAGGGAGGGACAGTGAGGCCATGGTCCTCAGTGGCGGAGGGAGGGAGAGCGAGGCCCTGGTCCTCAGTGGGGGAGGGAGGGAGAGTGAGGCCCTGGTCCTCCGTGAGGGAGGGAGGGAGAGCGAGGCACTGCTCCTCTGTGCGGGAGGGAGGGAGAGCGAGGCCCTGGTCCATCATGGGGGAGGGAGGGAGAGCGAGGCTCTGGTCCTCAGTGGGGGAGGGAGGGAGAGCGAGGCCCTGGTCCATCATGGGGGAGGGAGGGAGAGCCAGGCCCTGGTCCTCAGTGGGGGAGGGAGGGAGAGCGAGGTCCTGGTCCTCAGTGGGGGAGGGAGGGAGAGCGAGCCCCTGGTCCTCAGTGGGGGAGCGAGGGAGAGCGAGGCCCTGGTCCTCAGTGGGGGAGGGAGGGAGAGCGAGGCCCTGGTCCTCAGTGGGGGAGGGAGGGAGAGTGAGGCCCTGGTTCTCAGTGGGGGAGGGAGGGAGAGCGAGGCCCTGGTCCTCAGTGGGGGTATGAGAGAGAGCGAGGCCCTGGTCCTCAGTGGGGGAGGGAGGGAGAGCGAGCCCCTGGTCCTCAGTGGGGGACGGAGGGAGAGCGAGGCCCTGGTCCTCAGTGGGGCAGGGAGGGAGAGCGAGGCCCTGGTCCTCACTGGTGTTGGGAGGGAGAGCGAGGCCCTGGTCCTCACTGGTGTTGGGAGGGAGAGCGAGGCCCTTGTCCTCACTGGGGGTGGGAGGGAGAGCGAGGCCCTGGTCCTCAGTGGGGTCGGGAGGGACAGTGAGGCCCTGGTCCTCAGTGGGGGATGGAGGGAGAGCGAGGCCCTGGTCCTCAGTGGGGGAGGGAGGGAGAGCGAGGCCCAGGTCCTCCGTGAGGGAGGGAGGGAGTGTGAGGCACTGCTCCTCCGTGCGGGAGGGAGGGAGAGCGAGGCCCTGGTCCTCAGTGGGGGTGGGAGGGAGAGCGAGGCCCTGGTCCTCAGTGGGGGAGTGAGAGCGAGGCCTTGGTCCTCAGTGGGGAAGGGAGTGAGACCGAGTCCCTGGTCCTCAGTGGGGGAGAGAGGGAGAGCGAGGCCCTGGTCCTCAGTGGGGGTGTGAGAACGAGGCCCTGGTCCTCAGTGGGGGAGGGAGTGAGACCGAGTCCCTGGTCCTCAGTGGGGGAGAGAGGGAGAGCGAGGCCCTTGTCCTCAGTGGGGGTGTGAGAACGAGGCCCTGGTCCTCAGTGGGGGAGGGAGTGAGACCGAGTCCCTGGTCCTCAGTGGGGGAGAGAGGGAGAGCGAGGCCCTTGTCCTCAGTGGGGGAGGGAGGGAGAGCGAGGCCCTGGTCCTCAGTGGGGCAGGGAGGGAGATCGAGGCCCTGATCATCAGTGGGGGAGTGAGAGCGAGGCCTTGGTCCTCAGTGGGGGAGGGAGGGAGACCGAGTCCCTGGTCCTGAATGGGGGAGGGAGGGAGAGCGAGGCCCTGGTCCTCAGTGGGGGAGGGAGGGAGAGCGAGGCCCTGGTCCTCAGTGGGGGAGGGAGGGAGAGTGAGGCCCTGGTCCTCAGTGGGGGAGGGAGGGAGACCGAGTCCCTTGTCCTCAGTGGGGGAGGGAGGGAGAGTGAGGCCCTGGTCCTCTGTGGGGGAGGGAGGGAGACCGAGTCCCTTGTCCTCAGTGGGGGAGGGAGGGAGAGTGAGGCCCTTGTCCTCAGTGGGGGAGGGAGGGAGAGTGAGGCCCTGGTCCTCAGTGGGGGAGGGAGGGAGAGCGAGGCCCTGGTCCTCAGTGGGGGAGGGAGGGAGAGTGAGGCCCTGGTCCTCAGTGGGGGAGGGAGGGAGACCGAGTCCCTTGTCCTCAGTGGGGGAGGGAGGGAGAGTGAGGCCCTGGTCCTCTGTGGGGGAGGGAGGGAGACCGAGTCCCTTGTCCTCAGTGGGGGAGGGAGGGAGAGCGAGGCCCTGATCCTCAGTGGGGGAGTGAGAGCGAGGCCTTGGTCCTCAGTGGGGGAGGGAGGGAGACCGAGTCCCTTGTCCTCAGTGGGGGAGGGAGGGAGAGCGAGGCCCTGATCCTCAGTGGGGGAGTGAGAGCGAGGCCCTGGTCCTCAGTGGGGCAGGGAGGGAGATCGAGGCCCTGATCCTCAGTGGGGGAGTGAGAGCGAGGCCTTGGTCCTCAGTGGGGGAGGGAGGGAGACCGAGTCCCTGGTCCTGAATGGGGGAGGGAGGGAGAGCGAGGCCCTGGTCCTCAGTGGGGGAGGGAGGGAGAGCGAGGCCCTGGTCCTCAGTGGGGGAGGGAGGGAGAGTGAGGCCCTGGTCCTCAGTGGGGGAGGGAGGGAGACCGAGTCCCTTGTCCTCAGTGGGGGAGGGAGGGAGAGTGAGGCCCTGGTCCTCTGTGGGGGAGGGAGGGAGACCGAGTCCCTTGTCCTCAGTGGGGGAGGGAGGGAGAGTGAGGCCCTTGTCCTCAGTGGGGGAGGAAGGGAGAGTGAGGCCCTGGTCCTCAGTGGGGGAGGGAGGGAGAGCGAGGCCCTGGTCCTCAGTGGGGGAGGGAGGGAGAGTGAGGCCCTGGTCCTCAGTGGGGGAGGGAGGGAGACCGAGTCCCTTGTCCTCAGTGGGGGAGGGAGGGAGAGTGAGGCCCTGGTCCTCTGTGGGGGAGGGAGGGAGAGTGAGGCCCTGGTCCTCTGTGGGGGAGGGAGAGAGAGCGAGGCCCTGGTCCTCAGTGGGGGAGGGAGAGAGAGCGAGGCCCTGGTCCTCAGTGGGGGAGGGATATCTGTGACCATCTTTTTCTCTGTGTCCTGAGGATGTAGCAGTAAGACAGGGAGACTGAATGAATTTGAAGCAGGCCTCAGGCCTTGGAGAGGCACCAGTAGCCCTGCTAATCTGAGGATCTGTGGGTTGCACCTCTGAGAAGGCAATTGATTCAAATCGCAGTACAGAGACTGATGCCCATAATCCTGCCTGACTCTCCCGGTGTGGGTACTGAGGGAGTGCTGCACTGTCGGGGGAGCAGTCTTTCGGCTGAGTCGTTAAACTGAGGCCCCCGTCTGCCCTCTTGGCTGGATGTAAATGATCCCACGGCTGCTAGTGGATATGGAGCCGGTGGTGGGGCGGCGGGGGGAGTTCACCCAGGTGTCCTGGGCCCAATATTTATCCCTCAACCAACTGAATCATATTATCTGGGCATTCTCTATTTTTTTATATATATATTCAATCTTGGGACGTGGGCGTCACTGGCCAGGCCAGCATTTATTGCCCATCCGTAATTGCCCCTTGAGAAGGTGGTGGTGAGCGGCCTTCTTGAACCGCTGCAGTCCATGTGGGGTAGGTACACCCACAGTGCTGTTCGGGAGGGAGTTCCAGGATTTTGACCAAACGACCACAACCATCTTCCTTTGCGCCAGGTATGACTCCAACCAGCGGAGAGTTTTCCCCGCGATTCCCATTGACTCCAGTTTTGCTCGGGCTCCTTGATGCCAGACTTGGTCAAATGCTGCCTTGATGTCAAGGGCAGTCACTCTCACCTCTCCTCTGGGGTTCAGCTCTTTTGTCCATGTTTGAACCAAGGCTGTTGACGCGCCCTGGCGGAACCCAAATTGAGAGGACATGATTGAGAGTAGGCTGATGGGGGCGGTAATTGGCCGGGTTGGACTTGTCCTGCTTTTTGTGTAGAGGACATACCTGGGCAATTTTCCACATTGCAGGGAAGATGCCAGTGTTGTAGCTGTACTGGAACAGCTTGGCAAGTTCTGGAGCACAGGTCTTCAGTACTATTGCCGGAATATTGTCAGACTATGCAAAGAATTCCACAGAATTGCACAGGCCGTGCAACACAGAAACCGGCCACTCGGCCCATCTGCTCCGTGCTGGTGTTTCTCCTCCACACGAGCCTCCTCCAACCCCCCTTCTTCATCTCCCCCTATCCCCATATCCTTCTATTCCTTTCTCCCTCGTGCGTTTATCCAGCTTCCCCCTTAAATGTATCTCCGCGATTCCCCCTCAACCACTCCCTGTGGTAGTGAGTTCCACATTCTCACCACTCTCCGGGGAAAGGAGTTTCTCCTGAATTCCCCATTGGATTTATTAGTGATTGTCTTATACTGATGACCCCCTAGTTCTGGTCTCCCCCCCACAAGTGGGAACATCTTCTCTACGTCTACCCTATCGAAAACCTTTTCATCATTTTAAAGACCAGGTCAGCCCTCTGCCATCTCTATTCTAGAGAGAAGAGCCCCGGGCCTGTTCAGCAATTCCTTCACAATCATGCGGGGTGAAGAGAATTGGCGCCCGGGAATCCCGGGGACACGGGAGGAGGCCGAGGTGGATTGCCAGCACTCCTGCGCTCCGTCGACGTTGGGGCTGGTGATGTCGGTGCAGCGTCACCACCCCCACTTCTGACCTAAATCCTGCCTTCAGGCCTGCGGACGTGCCCTTTTCTTCTTCCTTTGTTTTCTCGGGCTTTTTTGACCAGTCGCATTCTTTGCATTTCTGGCTGATTGACGATCATTTAAGACCTCAGTGTGCATGCAGTAAGATGTGTGGACAGCTGCACCTTAGACACAAAGAGACTTTCCTCCCCGCCTCATTCTTTGAAAAGTGTCCTGTGGTTAGACTTCTTTAATATATGATCATTATGACCAGCCCATTTGACTGAAATCCGATGCGGAGAGGCAATTTTCAGACAGACAATCAGGCTTCTCGGGAGTCAAAGGTTCAGGAAGCAATTTTGTCTTTTATTAAAGTGCGGGAGATAATGATCTGGGGAACAGGCTTTGTCCTGCGGTATTTGCCTAATGGAGACAAAATGTTTTCAAGCGTCAGGGAAAAGGTCATGACCCCCCCCCACCCCCCACCCCCCACCCCCCCACAAATACCACAGACGCCTTGTGCCTTGTCAGGACAGGTTGGAGTCAGACTGTCTCTAACGCTCAACCTCGCACTAACCAGCCGGGCACCGAGCCACGGAACAGTCCCGTCTGAGACTCTGTATGTGTCTCGGTTGGCAGATCCTGTATGTGCACAGCACACGCAGCGGGTAAAAGGGAACGGATTCACTCCCCGGATAAGGGCAGTGTTCCTTTGTGAGCACTCAGACATGCTGCAACCCAACACCCCACCCCCTGCACAGGCTGCGTGCACGTCTTCCCCTTTAAATTACTGTGTGGTTTGTGCAGCAGCGCAAAAAAAAATTTAAAGGGGCCGCACACTTAAATAATTCACCTGCGCGCTCCTAAAAAAAGAACTAGAGGGTACTTTGGTCAAGGGATATCCCTTTCAGAGACTGTAACTGGGGAGTAGCCCTTTAAGAGAGCATGGAGAGGAAGTTGGCCTTTAAGGGAGGGTGAATTCAGCATCGAGAGCCTTCAGAGAGATGAATAAAGATGCAGGTTAAACAGAGGCACGTACAGTCAGTCCAGTTACATTAAATCAATGACATGCTCCCCAAGGGGCTGAGGCAGGTATGTGTGTAGAGCAGAGGATATCCCGGTTCGGACTGGGATTGTGTACAAGCCTGAGGGTAGCCTGGGTCAGACTGGGATTGTATACAGGCCTGAGGATAGCCTGGGTCAGACTGGGATTGTGTATCGGGTTGAGGATGTCCCAGGTCAGACTGGGATTGTGTATCGGGTTGAGGATGTCCTGGGTCAGACTGGGATTGTGTATCGGGTTGAGGATGTCCTGGGTCAGACTGGGATTGTGTATCGGGTTGAGGATGTCCTGGGTCAGACTGGGATTGTGTATCGGGTTGAGGATGTCCTGGGTCAGACTGGGATTGTGTATCGGGTTGAGGATGTCCTGGGTCAGACTGGGATTGTGTATCGGGTTGAGGATGTCCTGGGTCAGACTGGGATTGTGTATCGGGTTGAGGATGTCCTGGGTCAGACTGGGATTGTGTATCGGGTTGAGGATGTCCTGGGTCAGACTGGGATTGTGTATCGGGTTGAGGATGTCCTGGGTCAGACTGGGATTGTGTATCGGGTTGAGGATGTCCTGGGTCAGACTGGGATTGTGTATCGGGTTGAGGATGTCCTGGGTCAGACTGGGATTGTGTATCGGGTTGAGGATGTCCCGGGTCAGACTGGGATTGTGTATCGGGTTGAGGATGTCCTGGGTCAGACTGGGATTGTGTATCGGGTTGAGGATGTCCTTTTTTTTTTAGAGATACAGCACTGAAACAGGCCCTTCGGCCCACCGAGTCTGTGCCGACCATCAACCACCCATTTATACTAATCCTACACTAATCCCATATTCCTACCACATCTCCACCTGTCCATACATTTCCCTACCACCTACCTATACTAGGGGCAATTTATAATGGCCAATTTACCTACCAACCTGCAAGTCTTTTGGCTTGTGGGAGGAAACCGGAGCACCCGGAGAAAACCCTGGGTCAGACTGGGATTGTGTATCGGGTTGAGGATGTCCCGGGTCAGACTGGGATTGTGTATAGGGTAGAGGATGTCCTGGGTCAGACTGGGAATGTGTGCAAAGCTTTACCTGTGAAGGCAGGGTCCTTACTCCTGGCTCCCTTTGTACTGATCAACTCTCACTAACTGCAATCCATGACAGACAGCAGGAGCTGCCCAGCTCGATTGTGTGCTGAAGGTGGGAGAGAGCAGGCCCATCCATCACTGCCCTGCAACCTGGGAGGAGCAATCACCCTGCTTAAACATTTCTCGAAGGACTACATGCATTCCCGGGAAGAGGGAGAGATGCACTGCTTCAGAACCCCCCCAAAAGTAACAGCATTCCCACGCCAGCCTGCCTGTAACCCCTTCATCCATTTCTGAATTCCCGAGGACCAGGGCTTTGGAACAGCCCCACGACCCTCCTAAAAGCAGCTAATCCTCACCCCCAGTGGAGAGGGCTGGGCTGGAACTAAATCCAGTGTCCGCATCCAATCAATAAATATAAACACCAGGACACGGAAACCCGGGAGTGAGTTACAGACTGGAATATAATCGAGGGGTTCGGGTGGTTTATATATAGAATAACAGATACCCGGGAGTGAGTTACAGACTGGAATCTAATCGAGGGGTTCGGGTGGTTTATATATAGAATAACAGATACCCGGGAGTGAGTTACAGACTGGAATCTAATCGAGGGGTTCGGGTGGTTTATATATAGAATAACAGATACCAGGGAGTGAGTTACAGACTGGAATCTAATCGAGGGGTTCGGGTGGTTTATATATAGAATAACAGATACCCGGGAGTGAGTTACAGACTGGAATCTAATCGAGGGGTTCGGGTGGTTTATATATAGAATAACAGATACCCGGGAGTGAGTTACAGACTGGAATCTAATCGAGGGGTTCGGGGGTTTATATATAGAATAACAGATACCAGGGAGTGAGTTACAGACTGGAATCTAATCGAGGGGTTCGGGTGGTTTATATATAGAATAACAGATACCCGGGAGTGAGTTACAGACTGGAATCTAATCGAGGGGTTCGGGTGGTTTATATATAGAATAACAGATACCCGGGAGTGAGTTACAGACTGGAATCTAATCGAGGGGTTCGGGGGGTTTATATATAGAATAACAGATACCCGGGAGTGAGTTACAGACTGGAATCTAATCGAGGGGTTCGGGGTGGTTTATATATAGAATAACAGATACCCGGGAGTGAGTTACAGACTGGAATCTAATCGAGGGGTTCGGGTGTTTTTCTTATAGAATAACAGATACCCGGGAGTGAGTTACAGACTGGAATCTAATCGAGGGGTTCGGGTGGTTTATATATAAAATAACAGATACCCGGGAGTGAGTTACAGACTGGAATCTAATCGAGGGGTTCGGGTGGTTTATATATAGAATAACAGATACCTGGGAGTGAGTTACAGACTGGAATCTAATCGAGGGGTTCGGGTGGTTTATATATAAAATAACAGATATCCGGGAGTGAGTTACAGACTGGAATCTAATCGAGGGGTTCGGGTGGTTTATATATAGAATAACAGATACCCGGGAGTGAGTTACAGACTGGAATCTAATCGAGGGGTTCGGGTGGTTTATATATAAAATAACAGATACCCGGGAGTGAGTTACAGACTGGAATCTAATCGAGGGGTTCGGGTGTTTTTCTTATGGAATAACAGATACCAGGGAGTGAGTTACAGACTGGAATCTAATCGAGGGGTTCGGGTGTTTTTCTTATAGAATAACAGATACCCGGGAGTGAGTTACAGACTGGAATCTAATCGAGGGGTTCGGGTGTTTTTCTTATAGAATAACAGATACCCGGGAGTGAGTTACAGACTGGAATCTAATCGAGGGGTTCGGGTGGTTTATATATAGAATAACAGATACCCGGGAGTGAGTTACAGACTGGAATCTAATCGAGGGGTTCGGGTGGTTTATATATAGAATAACAGATATCCTAGCCTCTGACCTGCTCTTGTAGCCACGGTATTTATGTGGCTGGTCAGTTAATTTTCTGGTCAATGGTAACCCCCAGGATGTTGATAGTGGGGGATTCAGCGATGGTAATGCCATTGAATGTCCAGGGGAGATGGTTAGATTCTGTCTTATTGGAGATGGTCATTGCCTGGCACTTGTGTGGCACGAATGTTACTTGTCATTTATGGACTTAGTGTATTTGTACAAGGAACGTACAAAGTTAACACGCAGGTGCATCAAGCAATTAGGAAAGCAAATGGCATGTTGGCCTTTATTGTAAGGGGACTGGAGTACATGAATAAAGGAAGTCTTGCTACAATTGTACAGGGTTTTGGTGAGACTACATCTGGAATACCGTGCGTAGTTTTGGTCTCCATATCTCAGGAAGGATATACTTGCATTGGAGGCAGGACAGTGAAGGTTCACTCAATTGATCCCTGGGATGAGGGGGTTGTCCGATGATGAGAGGCTGAGTAAATTGGGTCTATACTCTCTAGTTTAGTAGAATGAGAGCCGATCTCATTGAAATCTATAAGATTCTGAAGGGGCTGGATAGGGGAGACACTGAGAGATTGTTTCCGCTGGTCGGGGAATCTACAACACGGGGGCACAGTCTCGGGATAAGGGGCTGATCATTTAGGGCTGAGATGAGGAGAAATTATTTAACTCAGGGGGTTGTGATTCTTTGGAATTCTCTATCCCAGAGGGTTGTAGATGCTCCATCATTGGATATATTTACGGCTGGGATAGTTAGAGTTTTGGTCTCTCAGGGAATCGAGGGATATGGGGAGTGGGCAGGAAAGTGGAATTGAAGCCGAACATCAGCCATGATTGTATTGAATGGCGAGCAGGCTCGAGGGGCCGAATGGTCTACTCCTGCTCCTATTTCTTATGTTCTTATCAGCCCAAGCCTGGATATTGTCCAGGTCTTGCTGCATTTCTACACGGACTGCTTCAGTATCTGAGGAGTCGCGAATGGTGCTGAACATTGTGCAATCATCAGTGAACATCCCCACTTCTGACCTTATGATTGAAGGAAGGTCATTGATGAAGCAGCTGAAGATGGTTGGGCCGAGGACATTACCCTGAGGAACTCCTGCAGTGATGTCCTGGAGCTGAGATGATTGACCTCCAACAACCACAACCATCTTCCTTTGCGCTAGGTATGACTCCAACCAGCGGAGAGTTTTCCCCCTGATTCCCATTGACCTCAGTTTTGCAGGGGCTCCTTGATGTCATATGTTCAGTCAAATTCTGCCTTGATGTCAAGGGCAGTCACTCTCACCTCACCTCTTGAGTTCAGCTCTTTTGTCCATGTTTGAACCAAGGCTGTAACGAGGTCAGGAGCTGAGTGGCCCTGGCGGAACCCAAACTGAGCATCACTGAGCAGGTTATTGCTAAGCAAGTGCCGCTTGATAGCACTGTCGATGACACCTTCCATCACTTTTCTGAAGATTGAGAGTAGACTGATGGGGCGGTAATTGGCCGGGTTGGCTTTTTGTGTACAGGACATACCTGGTGAATTTTCCACATTGCAGGGTAGATGCCAGTGTTGTAGCTGTACTGGAACAGCTTGGCTAGGGGTGGGACAAGTTCTGGAGCACAGGTCTTCAGTACTATTGCCGGAATGTTGTCAGGGCCTGTAGCCATTGCAGTATCCAGTTCCTTCAGCTGTTTCTTGACATCACGCGGAGTGAATCGAATTGACTGAAGTCTGGTATCTGTGATGCTGGGGACTTCAGGAGGAGGCCCAGATGGATCATCAACTCGGCACTTCTGGCTGAAGATTGTTGCAAATGCTTCAGCCTTATCTTTCGCACTGATGTGCTGGGCTCCCCCATCATTGAAAATGGTTTTGATTTGTAATAAATAGTTCAGTGAATACCTTCTCTTTGTTAAACTAGGCTGAGCTTTGAGCTCAGCATGACTTGAGTTTGAAAACTTAGTTAACACCTAACATATTCTGGTCACTGTTTGCACGATGTTGTCTCACTGTCCAATCAATTAATCAATCTGTCACTCAATACTAAACCTAGTAAGGCCCGTTCTCTGTCTGGTTAAGAAACAGATTGTTTCAGGAAACTGTCCCGAGTTATACGGGAGAAATTTTTACACTTGAGCCGGTCAAAGCAAAAATTCAAATCTCCCCATTAGAACTCCTTTCTACAGAGTTTATAAACCTGGAATATTTAGTTTCCAAAAGTGGTGCCCACATCGTACCCTTTGAGCCGCTTATAGAATCATAGAATCGTTACAGCACAGAAGGCCATTCGACCCATCGCGTCCGTGCTGGCCCTCCTCAGGAGCAGCTCACCTCCTGCCCCTCCCCCTCCCCCTCCACATCCCTGCACATTCCTCCTTGTCAGCTATTTAGAAAATGTAGCAACATTTACAGCACAGAAAGAGGCCACTCCGCCCATCGTGTCTGTGCTGGCCCCAAAACACGAGAACCCAGCCGAATCCCACTTTCCAGCATTGGGCCCGTATCCCTGAAGGTTGCAGGACTTCAGGTGCTTATCCAGACACCTTTTGGCTGAGTTGAGGGTCTCTGCCTCAACTACCCTTTCAGGCAGTGAGTTCCAGACCCCCACCACCCTCTGGGTGAAAATGTTTTCCTCATCTCCCCCTCTAATCTTTCTACCAATCACTTTAAATCTGTGCCCCCTCGTCACTGACCTCTCTGCTGAGGTGAATAGACCCTTCACCTCCACTCCATCCAGGCCCCCGAACATTTTGTACATTTCAATCAGATCTCCCCTCGGCCTTCTCTGTTCCAAGGAGAACAACCCCAGCCTATCCAATCTTTCCTCATAGCTGCATTTTTCCAGTCCTGGCAACATCCTCGTAAATCTCCTCTGTACCCTCCCTAGTGCAATTACATCCTTTCTGTAATGAGGTGACCAGAACTGCACACAGTACTCAAGTTGTGGCCTAACCAATGAGTTATACAGTTCCAGCCTAACCTCCCTGCTCTTATATTCTATACCTCGGCTAATAAAGGAAAGGATTCCATATGCCTTCTTAACCACCTTATCGACCTCCTCGTCTAACCTCATGTGCTGGAGTGACTCCAACTCCTGGACTGATGCCAGAGTGTCTGAGGCCGGAGAGATTCCCTGTCAATGTGGCAATTCTGGGCATCCTCATTACCCACAAATTCCTGCATACTGCAGCCCTGACACATTTCCTGTGCTGTCATTTCAACACTGTGCTGGTCGACCTATTGAATATTTATATAACAACTTGTTTGTTTATCTCTGGCACTAGCTTAATCCCCATAGATATTAATCGAGCTTCTTCTGCTGTTCATTTTCGAAGCTGCCCTCCATCTCCTGATCTCACTTTGATGCTTCTGCCTGTTATGTGTTTTTCAACGTTAATTAGCCCCGCAGAGAGGGTCGCATTTTCCCCTCGAGCCTTTGCTCAACCTCAGGAAAGTCCGAGAGTGCTTTGCAGCCAATGAGGCGCACAGCAAGATCCCACGAACAGCAAGGCTGTCACTTAGTGGAGCTGATGAGGGGGAGCCAGTGGATGTGGTTGATTTGGACTTTCAGAAGGCTTTCGACAAAGTCCCACATCAGAGATAAGCGTGTAAAATTAAAGCGCATGGGATTGGGGGTAGTGTATTGCGATGGATAGAAAATTGGTTGGCTGACAGGAAACAAAGAGTAGGGATAAATGGGTCTTTTTCCGAATGACAGGCAGTGACTAGTGGGGTACTGCAGGGGTCGGTGCTAGGACCCCAGCTAGTCACAATATACATTAATGATTTAGATGAGGGAACTAAATGTAATATCTCCAAATTTGCCGATGACACAAAACTTGGTGGGAGGGTGAGTTGTGAGGGGGATGCAGAGAGGCTTCAGGGTGATTTGGACAAGTTGAGTGAGTGGGCTAATGCATGGCAGATGCAGTATAATGTGGATAAATGTGAGGTTATCCACTTTGGTAGCAGAAACAGGAAGGCAGATTATTATCTGAACGGCTATAAACTGAGAGAGGGGTATATGCAGCGAGACCTGGGTGTTCTCGTACACCAGTCGCTGAAGGTAAGCATGCAGATCCAACAGGCAGTCAAAAAGGCAAATGGTATGTTGGCCTTCATAGCGAGAGGATTCGAGTACAGGAGCAGGGATGACTTACTGCAAATATACAGGGCCTTGGTAAGGCCACACCTGGAATATTGTGTGCAGTTTTGGTCTCCTTATCTGAGGAAGGATGTTCTTGCTATAGAGGGAGTGCAGCAAAGGTTTACCAGACTGATTCCTGGGATGGTAGGACTGACGTATGAGGAGAGATTGAGTCGGTTAGGATTATATTCACTGGAGTTCAGAAGAGTGAGGGGGGGGATCTCATAGAAACCTATAAAATTCTAACAGGACTTGACAGGGTAGATGCAGGAAGGATGTTCCCGATGGTTGGGGGGGGGTCCAGAACCAGGGGTCATAGTCTAAGGATACGGAGGGGGGGGGGGGGTGCGGAGAGTTTTAGGGAGGGAATTCCAGAGCTCCCAGGCAGCTGAAGGCACGGCCGCCAATGGTGGAGCGATGGGAATCGGGGGATGGGCGAGAGGGCGGAATTGGAGGAGGGCAGAGATCTCGGAGGGTTGTAGGGGCTGGAGGAGGTGACGGAGAACGGAGTTTGGAGCAGGGACTGAAAAGAATGGCTTCAGAATCCACAATATTGAATTTCTGCTCATCCACTCCTGGATGTGGGATAAGCTCTCTGATACTTTAGAGACGGTAAGAAGTAAAATATTTCCCTTTTTATGGTTTAAATTATTCAACAGCTCCTTCCCTCTCACAATAAATACCCGAGTTCGAGTCGTGACTCAGGGTGCAGGATACTGTGCCTTACAATAAACATCTTTCAGCCACCCACCAGCTTCATTTGGTCATTTCGATCCCCAGTTACATTGTATCCAATTAACATCTAGGACCACAGGAACAGGAGCAGGCCATTCAGCCCTTCGAGCCTATCCCCCGCCATTCAATCAGATCAGGGCTGATCTGTATCTTAACTCCATCTCCCCACCTTGGTTCCGTAATCCTTAACCCCCTGAACCTGACAAAAATCTATTGTTCTCAGTTTGAAAAAAGCCTTGACAGCTTTTTGGGGGGGGGAGTTCCAAATGATAAATTAATGGCCAACTGGCTCACAGCTTTTATCGAAAAAAAAGTAGTTTCCATTTGAGAATTTCTGTGCGCTTTACCCACAAATTCCCCACTCTCGAATCCAAGGAAAGTAAGACAAAGAGCCAGAGGCAAGCGTTGAAATGATGGAGCAGCCGGCTCCAAGATTTATTCAGATACAGCAAGAGGATTGGAACATGAAGGAAATGCAAATACTTGGGCTGCGGAAACACCAACCGCCCCTCACCCCCCGCCGACTGAGGCAAAGACAGCACCGACCCTCAGAACATCAAGTGTTGCAAGCTCCGTTTGGGCAAGTCGGAGATTCTGTAGCTCCTGGTGCAGAGGTGGGGCCGGGGGGGGGGGGTGGGGGTGGAGGGTGTGGGGAATTGGAGGGGGGGGGGGGTCCATCCCAGGAGGGTGGGGATGGAGAATGGGACGGTCCATCCCGGGAAGGGAGATGGGGAATGGGAGGGTCCATCCCGGGAGGTTGGGGGGGGGGGGGGAATGAGAATGGGGGGGTCCGTCCCAGGAGCTGTGGGTGGGGGGAGTGGGGAATGGGAGGATCCACCCTGGGAGGTGGGGGAGAATGGGATGGTCCATCCCAGGAGGTGGGGAGGACTGGGAGGGTCCATCTCGGTGGGGAGGGAGGAGTGGGCGGGTCTGTCCAGGGAGAGACCATCCAGTTGGAGGCCCTATTTCCCATTGTCCTGTTTTCCTGTTCCCCATTTCTCATAGCCCTGTTTTCCGTAGCCCAGTTTCCCCCATTTCCCATCGCCCCGTTTCCCACGGTCTGCTTCCCTGTTTCCCCGGCCCAGTTGCCCCTAGCGCTCTGTGAATGGATTCAGATGTGAGGTCAGGGGTCGGGGGTCAGGGAGCAGGTTCTGGGTGGGGAGCTGCTGTCGTTTACCCTGGTTGGTTTCCCCCACTCCGTTGTCCGATCCGCCGTCTCACTTCCGGACATAAAGGCGTGTGCAGATCACGTTATCGGCAGTCATGGTCTATGAGGGGGAGAGACACAAGGAACAATTCCATCAGTCTGTCACTGATAAAGCACCTCGGGGATCCCTGCCCCCCACCCCAGCAATCCCCCCCTCACCCCACGGTGAATCCCCACCTGTACCCCGCCCGGGATCCCTCCCCACTAGACACCCTGTGGTAAGAATCATGCTAAGCAGGTGGAACTAACAGGGAGGGCCCTTACCAGAACTAGTTGGTCATCACTGGTGAGTTCGCGAGTCCATGAGGTTTTGGGGCCTTCGCCTTTGAGCAGTCTCTGTTCACACTCCATCTTATTCTCCCCGGTCCACCTGACCAAACTCTGTAAGAGTGAAAAGACTGAATGATAATCCTGGGAAAAGAGCCTCGGCCTGGACCTGCCTCGGCCTGGGACTCATCTGCTCAGCCAACTGCCAGGATACTGATCGTAGCCTCACCCTGAGGTCTGGACGTGCCCGATCCTCGTGATTTCTCCACCCGTAGTAATTGGGATCTCCGTGACCATGGTAACCGGGGTCACTGGGCCCACCGTAACCGGGGTCACTGGGCCCACCGTAACTGGGGTCACTGGGCCCACCGTAACCGGGGTCACTGGGCCCACCGTAACTGGGGTCACTGGGCCCACGGTAACCGGGGTCACTGGGCCCACCGTAACCGGGGTCACTGGGCCCACCGTAACCGGGATCACTGGGCCCACCGTAACTGGGGTCACTGGGCCCACGGTAACCGGGGTCACTGGGCCCACCGTAACCGGGATCACTGGGCCCACCGTAACTGGGGTCACTGGGCCCACGGTAACTGGGGTCACTGGGCCCACCGTAACCGGGGTCACTGGGCCCACCATAACCGGGATCACTGGGCCCACCGTAACCGGGGTCACTGGGCCCACCGTACCTGGGGTCACTGGGCCCTTTCTCTTATTCTTTGTGTCTTTCAGTCTCATTCTTTCTCTCCCTCCCTCTCTCACCTTGCATGGTCTTCCATCGACAGTTTGCTCCTCGAACTCCTCTCCGACCCTGAACCGGATCTCAGTGGTCCTCACTGTGGTGGCTGTTTTGATGTAGAAATTCTCTCCATTCTGCTTAATCTCCACATCGGGGTCAGAGGCGGCTTTCACTGCAATCTTCCTGAACAGGAGACCCACGTCTGATGGGAGAGTGTTGGGACATCAGGGTAACTGATTCACGGTAAAAAGGTCACAAGATGCACACTCACACTCGCTGACACACACTTCGAGCCACACAGAAGTATACACACTCAAACATTCACACTGTCACACGCCCACAATCACACAGTCTCCATATCCCCTCTGACCATCCTTTAGTCTTGCTCCCTCATTCCCGATTCTCTTCCCTGCTCCCTCATACTCACACTTGATGTTCTCCCAGTATTCCGCACCCCCGGATCCCTGCTCCATCTGATCCAGAATTTCCATTCTCCCAATCCCTGCATCCCCATTTCCCAGTCTGCCATTTGTCTCCTTATCCCCTCTCTCTCTTTCACTCTCCCCTCATCCCTTCAACTCGCTCTCTCTCTCTCCCTCACTATCACCTCCGTTTCTCTCTCTGTCTCACCTACTCTCTGTCTGTCCCACTCTCTATTCCTTACCACTCTCTCTCTTACCCTTCCTGTCTCTCCCTCCCCCTATGCCCCAACTCACTCCCCCTCCCAACAGCCTTCTTCCCCCCCACATTCAATTCCCATCTATCTCTCCCTCTCCACACTCACTCTCTCAGGCCCTGACCTCCATTGCTTTCCATCTGTGATCTCCCTCTCTCTCCCTCCCTCCATCCCATTCTCCTCTGCTCTCTTTTTCTCTACCTCTCCCTCTCTCCTACCCCTTCCACACTGTCCCTCCGTCAACCTGTCCCACACACTCCTCACCCTCCAACTCTACTTCCTGAATCTTCCTCTCCTCCCTTTTCCACTTTCAATATCTCCCTCCCTCTATCTCTCTCCCACACTCTATCTCATATCTGATATTCTCTCTCCCGCACTTTTTCTATCACTTTCTCTCTGTCACACTCTCTTTGTCCATCCCTCATTGCCCTTGAACTGCTTGGCCATTTTGGAGGGTAGTTAAGAGTCAACCACATTGCTGTGGGTCTGGAGTCACATGTCGGCCAGACATTAGGCCTCTGTGTCAGTGACACCACCATCTCTGTCCATCTCCCTATCTCTCACTCTCTATCTCTCACTCACACTCTCTCTCTTTCTCACACTCTCTCGCTATCTCTCACACTCTGTCTCTCCCTCTCTCTCACACAATTTCTGTCGCTCTCTCCCTGTCACACATTGTGTCTCTCTGTCTCCGCCTCTCACTACCCCTCACACACCGTCTCTGCCTCGCTCTGTCTCTCCCTCTCTCACTATGTCTCATACAGTCTCTCTCTCACACACACTCTGTCTCTCTCTTTCTTCAGTCTCTCAGTCTTTGTCTCACTCTGTTTCTCACACTCACTCTCATACACACTGTCTCTCACTCTCTCATATTCTGTCTCTCTTACTCTCTCGCACACACACTCTCTCTCTCTCTATCACACTCTCACACAGTCTCCTTGTCCCTCTCTCACTCTGTGCAAGATAGTGTGACATAGTCTCTGTCTCTATCACACAGTCTCTCTCACACAGTCTCTGTCTCACACTCTCAGTTTCTTTCTCTCTCTCACACAGTCTGTTTTTCTATTTTACACTCTCACAGTCTCGCTGTCTCTGTCCCACATTCACACACAGTCCCTGTCTCTCTCTCTCTCTGTGTTTCACACTCTTACACGCAGTTTCCCTTGTCTCTCTCTCACGCACAATCTCTCTCTCACATACACACACACAATCGCTCTCTCTTTCTCTCTCTCAAACACAATCTCTCTGTCTGTGTCGCTCTCTCACACATACAATCTCTCTCCCTGTCTCTCGCACAATCTCTCTCTCTCACACACACACAATCTCTCGCTCTCTCACACACACACAATCACCCGTCTGTGTCTCTCTCACACAATCTCTCGCTCTCTCACACACACACAATCACCCGTCTGTGTCTCTCTCGCACAATCTCTCTCTCACACACACACACACACAATCTCTCTGTCTCTATCTCACTTTCTCACACACACAATCTCTTTCTCGCTGTCTGTCTCTCACACACACACAATCTCTCTCTGTCTCACACACACACACAATGTCTCTCTCTCACACAGACACACACACCACAATCTCTCTGTCTCTGTCTCTCACACACAATCTCTTGCTGTGTCTCTCTCACTCACACACACACACACACACACACACACACACACAATCTCTCTGTCTCTGATGCACAGCATTGAAAGGGAGGAGGTATTAGCTATTTTAGCGGGCTTAAAAGTGGATAAATCCCCAGGTCCAGATGAGGTGTATCCCAGGCTGTTATGTGAGGCAAGGGAGGAGAGGAGATAGCAGGGGCTTTGACACAAATTTTCAAATCCTCTCTGGCCACAGGAGAGGTACCAGAGGACTGGAGGACAGCGAATGTGGTACCACTATTCAAGAAGGATAGCAGGGATAAAACAGGAAATGACAGGCCGGTGAGTCTAACATCAGTGGTAGGGAAACTACTGGAAAAAATTCTGAGGGACAGGATTAATCTCCACTTGGAGAGGCAGGGATTAATCAGGGATAGTCAGCATGGCTTTGTCAGGGGGAGATTGTGTCTAACTAACCTGATTGAATTTTTCGAGGAGGTGACTAGATGTGTAGATGAGGGTAAAGCAGTTGATGTAGTCTACATGGACTTCAGTAAGGCTTTTGACAAGGTCTCGCATGGGAGATTGGTGAAGATGGTTAAAGCCCATGGGATCCAGGGCAATTTGACAAATTGGAGCCAAAATTGGCTTAGTGGCAGGAGGCAGAGGGTGATGGTCGAGGGTTGTTTTTGCGAGTGGAAGCCTGTGACCAGTGGTGTACCACAGGGATCGGTGCTGGGACCCTTGCTGTTTGTAGTGTACATTAATGATTTAGACGTGAATATAGGAGGTATGATCAGTAAGTTCGCAGATGACACGAAAATTGGTGGAGTTGTAAATAGTGAGGAGGAAAGCCTTAGATTACAGGACAATATAGATGGGCTGGTAAGATGGGCGGAGCAGTGACAAATGGAGTTTAATCCTGAGAAGTGAGGTGATGCCTAACAAGGCAAGGGAATATACAATGGATGGTAGGACCCTAGGAAGTACAGAGGGTCAGAGGGACCTTGGTGTACTTGTCCATAGATCACTGAAGGCAGCAGCACAGGTAGATAAGGTGGTTAGGAAGGCATATGGGATACTTGCCTTTATTAGCCGAGGCATAGAATATAAGAGCAGGGAGGTTATGATGGAGCTGTATAAAACGCTAGTTAGGCCACAGCTGGAGTACTGTGTACAGTTCTGGGCACCACACTACAGGAAGGATGTGATTGCACTGGAGAGGGTGCAGAGGAGATTCACCAGGATGTTGCCTGGGTTGGAGCATTTCAGCTATGAAGAGAGACTGGATAGGCTAGGGTTGTTTTCCTTAGAGCAGAGAAGGCTGAGGGGAGACCTGATTGAGGTGTACAAGATTATGAGGGGTATTGATAGGTTAGATAGGAAGGGGTCAATAACCAGGGGGCATAGAGTTAACGTAAGGGGCAGGAGGTTTAGAGGGGATTTGAGGGAAAACGTTTTTCACCCAGAGGGTGGTTGGAATCTGGAACACACTGCCTGAAGGGGTGGTGGAGGCAGGAACCCTCACAACATTTAAGAAGTATTTAGATGAGCACTTGAAATGCCATAGCGTACAAGGCTACAGGCCAAGTGCTGGAAAATAGGATTAGAATAGATAGGGGCTTGATGGCCAGCACAGACACGATGGGCCGAAGGGCCTGTTTCTGTGCTGTATAACTCTATCTCTGTCTTTCTCTCACACACACAGTCTGTCTCTTTGTGTTTCACACTCACACCCAGTCTCTCTGTCCCTCTCTCTTTCACACTTTCTCTCTCACACAGTCTGTCCCTCTGTATCACATTCTCTCTCTCACCCACACAGTCTCTCTCTTTCTGTTTCACATTCTCACAGTCTCTCTATCCCTCTTTATCACACTCTCTCTCACCCAATCTCACTGTCTCTCACACACACAGTCTCTGTCTGTGTTTCACACTCACACAGTCTCTCTGTCTCTCTCTCTCTATCACACTCTCTCTCTCACACAGTCTGTCTCACTCTCACACTCTGTTTCTGTGTTTCACACTGTCACACACAGTCTCTCTGTCCCCCTCTCTATCACTCACTCACACGGTCTCTCTCTCTCTGCTTCACACTCACACACAGTCTCTCTAGGTCTCTCAATCACTCTCTCTCTCACACAGTCTGTCTCACTCTCACACTCTGTTTCTGTGTTTCACACTGTCACACACAGTCTCTCTGTCCCCCTCTCTATCACTCACTCACACGGTCTCTCTCTCTCTGCTTCACACTCACACACAGTCTCTCTAGGTCTCTCAATCACACTCTCTCTCACACAGTCTGTCCCTCTCTATCACATTCTCTTTCTCGCACACATACAGTCTCGCTCTCTGTTTCACTCACACACAATCTCTCTCTCTCACACAGTCTCTCTCTCTCTGTGTTTCACACTCACAATCTCTCTATCCCTCTCTCTATCACACTTTCTCACACACAGTCTCTCTCTCTCTCCCTCTCTCACTCAGTCTCTCTCTCTCTGTTTCACACTCTCACACACAGTCTCTCTATCACACACACTCCCTCTCTCCCTCACTCTCTCTCTCTCTATAAATATATTTCACACACAGTCTCTACCCCTCTGTCACATATTCTCACACTCTCACTCACACACAGTCTCCCTCTCTCTCTGTTTCACACTCACACACACTCTCTCTCTATCCCTCTCTCACACAGTCTCTCTGTTTCACACACACTCTCTCTCTCTCTATCCCTCTATCTATCTAACTCTCTCACACACAATCTCTCTCTGTTTCACATTCACATACACACTCTCCCTCTCTATCCCTCTATCTCTCTCACTCTCTCTCTCACACACACACAGTCTCTCTGTTTCACATTCACACACACTCTCTCTATCCCTCTATCTCTCTCTCTCTCTGTTTCACATTCACACACACTCTCTCTATCCCTCTATCTCTCTCACTCTCTCACACACAGTCTCTCTCTGTTTCACACTCACACACACTCTCTCTATCCCTTTATCTCTCTCACTCTCTCTCTCACACACACAGTCTCTCTGTTTCACACTCACTCTCTCTCTCTGTCCCTCTATCACTCTCACTCTCTCTCTCACACATACACAGTCTCTCTGTTTCACACACACACTCTCTCTCTATCACTCTCACTCTCTCTCTCACACACACACAGTCTCTCTGTTTCACACACACACTCTCTCTCTATCCCTCTATCACTCTCACTCTCTCTCTCACACACACACTCTCTCTATCCCTCTAGCTCTCTCACTCTCTCACACACAGTCTCTCTGTTTCACACACACACTCTCTCTCTATCCCCCTCTCACTCTCTATCTCTCACACAGATTCTGTTTCACACTCACTCTCTCTCTCTCTGTCCCTCTATCACTCTCACTCTCTCTCTCACACACAATCTCTCTCTGTTTCACACTCACACACACACTCACTCTCTCTCTCTCTATCCCTCTCTCACTCTCTCTCACACACAGTCTCTCTCTGTTTCACATTCACATACACACTCTCCCTCTCTATCCCTCTATCTCTCTCACTCTCTCTCTCACACACACACAGTCTCTCTGTTTCACATTCACACACACTCTCTCTATCCCTCTATCTCTCTCTCTCTCTGTTTCACATTCACACACAGTCTCTCTGTTTCACACACACTCTCTCTCTCTATCCCTCTCTCACTCTCTCTCACACACAGTCTCTCTCTGTTTCACACTCACTCTCTCTCTCTCTGTCCCTCTATCACTCTCACTCTCTCTCTCACACATAGTCTCTCTCTGTTTCACACTCACACACACTCTCTCTATCCCTTTATCTCTCTCACTCTCTCTCTCACACACACACAGTCTCTCTGTTTCACACACTCACTCTCTCTCTATCCCTCTCTCACTCTCACTCTCTCACACAGATTCTGTTTAACACTCACTCTCTCTCTCTCTCTGTCCCTCTATCTCTCTCACTCTCTCTCACACACACAGTCTCTCTCTGTTTCACACTCACACACACTCTCTCTATCCCTTTATCTCTCTCACTCTCTCTCTCACACACACACAGTCTCTCTGTTTCACACACTCACTCTCTCTCTATCCCTCTCTCACTCTCTCACACAGACTCTGTTTCACACTCACTCTCTCTCTCTCTGTCCCTCTATCTCTCTCACTCTCTCTCTCACACATAGTCTCTCTGTTTCACACTCACACACACACTCTCTCTCTATCCCTCTAACTCTCTCACACACAGATTCTGTTTCACACTCACTCTCTCTCTCTCTCTGTCCCTCTATCTCTCTCACTCTCTCTCTCACACATAGTCTCTCTCTGTTTCACACTCACACACACTCTCTCTCTCTCTATCCCTCTCTCACTCTCACTCTCTCACACAGACTCTTTCACACTCACTCTCTCTCTCTCTGTCCCTCTATCTCTCTCACTTTCTCTCTCACACATAGTCTCTCTCTGTTTCACACTCACACACACTCTCTCTCTATCCCTCTCTCACTCTCACTCTCTCACACAGACTCTTTCACACTCACTCTCTCTCTGTCTGTCCCTCTATCTCTCTCACTCTCTCTCTCACACATAGTCTCTCTCAGTTTCACACTCACACACACACTCTCTCTCTGTCCCTCTATCACTCTCACTCTCACACACAGATTCTGTTTCACACTCAGATTCTGTTTCACACTCACTCTCTCTCTCTGTCCCTCTATCTCTCTCACTGTCTCTCTCACACATAGTCTCTCTGTTTCACACTCACACACACACTCTCTCTCTGTCCCTCTATCTCTCTCACACACACACAGTCTCTCTGTTTCACACACACACTCTCTCTCTATCCCCCTCTCACTCTCTATCTCTCATACAGACTCTGTTTCACACTCACTCTCTCTCCATCCCTCTATCACTCTCACTCTCTTACACACAGTCTCTGTTTCACATTCACACACTCTCTCTCTGTCCCTCTATCTCTCTCACTCTCTCTCTCACACACACACAGTCTCTCTGTTTCACACACACACTCTCTATCTCTCACACAGTCTCTGTTTCACACTCACTCTCTCTCTCTCTGTCCCTCTATCACTCTCACTCTCTCACACAGATTCTGTTTCACACTCACTCTCTCTCTCTCTGTCCCTCTATCTCTCTCACTCTCTCTCACACACATAGTCTCTCTCTGTTTCACACTCACACACACACTCTCTCTCTCTCTATCCCTCTATCACTCTCACTCTCTCACACAGTCTCTGTTTCACACACACTCTCTCTCTGTCCCTCTATCACTCTCACTCTCTCACACACAGTCTCTGTTTCACACTGACTCTCTGTCCCTCTATCTCTCACTCTCTCTCTCACACATAGTCTCTCTCTGTTTCACACTCACACACACACTCTCTCTCTATCCCTCTATCACTCTCTCTCTCACACACACAGTCTCTCTGTTTCACACACACTCTCTCTCTCTCTCACACACAGATTCTGTTTCACACTCTCTCTCTCTCTGTCCCTCTATCACTCTCACTCTCTCTCTCACACATAGTCTCTCTCTGTTTCACACTCACACACTCTCTCTCTATCCCTCTATCACTCACTCTCACATTCTCTCTTTCTCACCCAGCTGTTTTAGAAGTTCATCGAAGTTTTCGCTGCTTTTCATTTTCCAGTTGCCGCTGAAGTTTTTGGACATGTTGGGAATGGCTACGGCGCTCGGTCTGGACTCCGGGACTCGGGATCTGGCTGCTCCTGTCTGTCTGTCTCTCTCTCTCTCTCTCTGTCTGACACACACTAACACTCTCCCTCTGGCACAGCCTTATACACTCTCTGTAACTCTCCCTCTCTCTATAACTCTGCCTCTCTCTATTTCTCTCCGGAACTCTCCCTCTCTCTATTTCTCTCTGTAAATCTCCCTCTCTCTATTTCTCTCTGTAAATCTCCCTCTCTCTATTTCTCTCTGTAACACTCCCTCTCTCTATTTCTCTCTGACTCACTCACTCTGAGTCTCTCTCCCAATTTAATGAGCAACTCAGCTTTATTTCAAGACCTTTTAACCAGAGTCAGAGCGACTGGGAGGAGTCAGAGTGTGAGAGCTGGAGAGAGAGAGTGTGTGAGAGTTGGATGGAGAGTGTGTGAGAGCTGGAGAGAGAGAGTGTGTGAGAGCTGGATGGAGAGTGTGTGAGAGCTGGAGAGAGAGAGTGTGTGAGAGCTGGAGAGAGAGAGTGTGTGAGAGTTGGATGGAGAGTGTGTGAGAGCTGGAGAGAGAGAGTGTGTGAGAGTTGGATGGAGAGTGTGTGAGAGTTGGATGGAGAGTGTGTGAGAGCTGGAGAGAGAGTGTGAGAGTTGGATGGAGAGTGTGTGAGAGCTGGAGAGAGAGAGTGTGTGTGAGCTGGAGAGAGAGAGTGTGAGAGCTGGAGAGAGAGAGAGTGTGTGTGAGCTGGAGAGAGAGAGAGTGTGTGTGAGCTGGAGAGAGAGAGAGAGTGTGTGTGAGCTGGAGAGGGAGAGTGTGAGAGCTGGTGAGAGAGAGAGTGTGAGAGCTGGTGAGAGAGAGAGTGTGAGAGCTGGTGAGAGAGAGTGTGTGAGAGCTGGAAAGAGAGTGTGAGAGCTGGAGAGAGGGAGAGTGTGTGAGCTGGAGAGAGAGGGAGGGTGTGTGAGCTGGAGAGAGAGAGTGGAGCTGGAGAGAGAGAGTGGGTGAGCTGGAGAGAGAGAGTGTGTGAGAGCTGGAGAGAGAGCGTGTGAGCTGGCGAGAGAGAGTGTGTGTGAGCTGGAGAGGGAGAGTGTGAGAGCTGGTGAGAGAGTGTGAGAGCTGGTGAGAGAGAGTGTGTGAGAGCTGGAGAGAGAGAGTGTGAGAGCTGGAGAGAGAGAGTGTGAGAGCTGGTGAGAAAGTGTGAGAGCTGGTGAGAGAGAGTGTGTGAGAGCTGGAGAGAGAGAGTGTGAGAGCTGGAGAGAGAGAGAGTGTGAGAGCTGGTGAGAGAGTGTGAGAGCTGGTGAGAGAGAGAGTGTGAGAGCTGGAGAGAGAGAGTGTGAGAGCTGGTGAGAGAGAGTGAGAGCTGGTGAGAGAGAGTGTGTGAGAGCTGGAGAGAGAGAGTGTGAGAGCTGGAGAGAGAGAGTGTGAGAGCTGGAGAGAGAGAGAGTGTGAGAGCTGGTGAGAGAGTGTGAGAGCTGGTGAGAGAGAGAGTGTGAGAGCTGGTGAGAAAGTGTGAGAGCTGGTGAGAGAGAGTGTGTGAGAGCTGGAGAGAGAGAGTGTGAGAGCTGGAGAGAGAGAGTGTGAGAGCTGGAGAGAGAGAGTGTGAGAACTGGAGAGAGAGAGTGTGAGAGCTGGAGAGAGAGAGTGTGAGAGCTGGTGAGAGAGAGTGTGTGAGAGCTGGAGAGAGAGAGTGTGAGAGCTGGAGAGAGAGTGTGAGAGCTGGAGAGAGGGAGAGTGTGTGAGCTGGAGAGAGAGAGAGTGTGTGAGCTGGAGAGAGAGAGTGGGTGAGCTGGAGAGAGGGAGAGTGTGAGAGCTGGAGAGAGAGAGTGGAGCTGGAGAGAGAGAGTGGGTGAGCTAGAGAGAGAGAGTGTGTGAGCTGGAGAGAGAGAGTGTGTGAGAGCTGGAGAGAGAGAGTGTGTGAGCTGGAGAGAGAGAGTGTGTGAGAGCTGGAGAGAGAGAGAGTGTGAGCTGGAGAGAGAGAGTGTGAGAGCTGGAGAGAGAGAGTGTGAGAGCTGGAGAGAGAGAGTGTGTGAGCTGGAGAGAGAGAGTTTGAGAGCTGGAGAGACAGTGTGTGAGCTGGAGAGAGAGAGTGTGTGAGAGCTGGAGAGAGAGTGTGTGAGCTGGAGAGAGAGAGTTTGAGAGCTGGAGAGACAGTGTGTGAGCTGGAGAGAGAGAGTGTGTGAGAGCTGGAGAGAGAGTGTGTGTGAGCTGGAGAGAGAGAGAGTGTGAGCTGGTGAGAGAGAGTGTGTGAGCTGGAGAGAGAGAGTGTGAGAGCTGGAGAGAGAGTGTGTGAGCTGGAGAGAGAGAGTGTGTGAGAGCTGGAGAGAGAGTGTGTGAGCTGGTGAGAGAGAGTGTGTGAGCTGGAGAGAGAGAGTGTGAGAGCTGGAGAGAGAGAGTGTGAGCTGGTGAGAGAGAGTGTGTGAGCTGGAGAGAGAGAGTGTGAGAGCTGGAGAGAGAGAGTGTGTGAGCTGGAGAGAGAGAGTTTGAGAGCTGGAGAGACAGTGTGTGAGCTGGAGAGAGAGAGTGTGTGAGAGCTGGAGAGAGAGTGTGAGAGCTGGAGAGATAGTGTGTGAGCGAGAGAGAGAGAGTGTGAGAGAGCTGAGAGAGAGAGAGTGTGTGAGCTGGAGAGAGAGTGTGTGTGAGCTGGAGAGACAGAGTGTGAGAGCTGGAGAGAGAGAGTGTGAGAGCTGGAGAGAGAGAGTGTGAGAGCTGGAGAGAGAGAGTGTGAGAGCTGGAGAGAGAGAGAGTGTGAGAGCTGGAGAGAGAGAGTGTGTGAGCTGGAGAGAGAGCGTGTGTGAGCTGGAGAGAGAGTGTGAGAGCTGGTGAGAGAGAGAGAGTGTGTGAGCTGGAGAGAGAGAGAGTGTGTGAGCTGGAGAGAGAGAGAGTGTGAGAGCTGGAGAGAGAGAGTGTGTGAGAGCTGGAGAGAGAGAGTGTGTGAGAGCTGGAGAGAGAGAGAGTGTGAGCTGGAGAGAGAGAGAGTGTGAGCTGGAGAGAGAGAGAGTGTGAGCTAGAGAGAGAGTGTGAGCTAGAGAGAGAGTGTGAGAGCTGGTGAGAGAGAGAGAGTGTGTGAGCTGGAGAGAGAGAGAGTGTGAGAGCTGGAGAGAGAGAGTGTGTGAGAGCTGGAGAGAGAGAGAGTGTGAGAGCTGGAGAGAGAGAGAGTGTGAGAGCTGGAGAGAGAGAGTGTGAGAGAGCTGGAGAGAGAGAGTGTGTGTGAGCTGGGGAGAGAGAGTGTAAAAGCTGGAAAGAGAGAGTGTGAGAGCTGGTGAGAGAGAGAGTGTGTGAGCTGGAGAGAGAGAGTGTGTGAGCTGGAGAGAGAGAGTGTGAAAGCTGGAGAGAGAGAGTGTGTGAGAGCTGGAGAGAGAGAGAGTGTGAGCTGGAGAGAGAGAGAGTGTGAGCTGGAGAGAGAGAGAGTGTGAGCTAGAGAGAGAGTGTGAGAGCTGGTGAGAGAGAGAGAGTGTGTGAGCTGGAGAGAGAGAGAGTGTGAGAGCTGGAGAGAGAGAGTGTGTGAGAGCTGGAGAGAGAGAGAGTGTGAGAGCTGGAGAGAGAGAGAGTGTGAGAGCTGGAGAGAGAGAGTGTGAGAGAGCTGGAGAGAGAGAGTGTGTGTGAGCTGGGGAGAGAGAGTGTAAAAGCTGGAAAGAGAGAGTGTGAGAGCTGGTGAGAGAGAGAGTGTGTGAGCTGGAGAGAGAGAGTGTGTGAGCTGGAGAGAGAGAGTGTGAAAGCTGGAAAGAGAGAGTGTGAGAGCTGGTGAGAGAGAGAGTGTGTGAGCTGGAGAGGGCGAGTGTGTGAGCTGGAGAGGGCGAGTGTGTGAGCTGGAGAGAGAGAGTTTGAGAGCTGGAGAGACAGTGTGTGAGCCGGAGAGAGAGAGTGTGTGAGAGGTGGAGAGAGAGTGTGTGAGCTGGAGAGAGATAGTGTGTGAGCAGGAGAGAGAGAGTGTGTGAGAGCTGGAGAGAGAGAGAGTGTGAGAGCTGGAGAGAGGGAGAGTGTGTGAGCTGGAGAGAGAGAGAGTGTGTGAGCTGGAGAGAGAGAGAGTGTGTGAGCTGGAGAGAGGGAGAGTGTGTGAGCTGGAGAGAGAGAGAGTGTGAGAGCTGGAGAGAGGGAGAGTGTGTGAGCTGGAGAGAGGGAGAGTGTGAGAGCTGGAGAGAGGGAGAGTGTGAGAGCTGGAGAGAGAGAGTGTGTCACAGCTGGAGAGAGAGAGTGTGTCAGAGCTGGAGAGAGAGAGTGTGTCAGAGCTGGAGAGAGAGAGTGTGTGTGAGCTGGAGAGAGAGAGTGTGAAAGCTGGAAAGAGAGAGTGTGAGAGCTGGTGAGAGAGTGTGTGAGCGAGAGAGAGAGAGTGTGTGTGAGCGAGAGAGAGAGAGTGTGTGAGAGCTGAGAGAGAGAGAGTGTGTGAGCTGGAGAGATAGTGTGTGAGCTGGAGAGAGAGAGTGTGTGAGCTGGAGAGAGAGAGAGTGTGTGAGCTGGAGAGAGAGAGAGTGTGTGAGCTGGAGAGAGAGAGAGTGTGTGAGCTGGAGAGAGAGAGAGTGTGAGAGCTGGAGAGAGGGAGAGTGTGTGAGCTGGAGAGAGGGAGAGTGTGTGAGCTGGAGAGAGAGAGTGTGAGAGCTGGAGAGAGAGAGTGTGAGAGCTGGAGAGAGAGAGTGTGACAGAGCTGGAGAGAGAGAGTGTGTCAGAGCTGGAGAGAGAGAGTGTGTGTGAGCTGGAGAGAGAGAGTGTGAAAGCTGGAAAGAGAGAGTGTGAGAGCTGGTGAGAGAGTGTGTGAGCGAGAGAGAGAGAGTGTGTGTGAGCGAGAGAGAGAGAGTGTGTGTGAGCGAGAGAGAGAGAGTGTGTGAGAGCTGAGAGAGAGAGAGTGTGTGAGCTGGAGAGATTGTGTGAGAGCTGAGAGAGAGAGAGTGTGTGAGCTGGAGAGATAGTGTGTGAGCTGGAGAGAGAGAGAGTGTGAGCTGGAGAGAGAGAGAGTGTGAGCTGGAGAGAGAGAGTGTGAGAGCTGGAGAGAGAGAGTGTGAGCTCGAGTGAGTGAGTGTGAGAGCTGGAGAGAGAGAGTGTGAGAGCTGGAGAGAGAGAGAGTGTGAGAGCTGGAGAGAGAGAGAGTGTGAGAGCTGGAGAGAGAGAGAGTGTGAGAGCTGGAGAGAGAGAGTGTGTCAGAGCTGGAGAGAGAGAGTGTGTCAGAGCTGGAGAGAGAGAGTGTGTGTGAGCTGGAGAGAGAGAGTGTGAAAGCTGGAAAGAGAGAGTGTGAGAGCTGGTGAGAGAGTGTGTGAGCGAGAGAGAGAGAGTGTGTGTGAGCGAGAGAGAGAGAGTGTGTGAGAGCTGAGAGAGAGAGTGTGTGTGAGCTGGAGAGAGAGAGAGTGTGAGCTGGAGAGAGAGAGAGTGTGAGCTGGAGAGAGAGAGTGTGAGAGCTGGAGAGAGAGAGTGTGAGCTCGAGTGAGTGAGTGTGAGAGCTGGAGAGAGAGAGTGTGTGAGCTGGAGAGAGATAGTGTGTGAGCTGGAGAGAGATAGTGTGTGAGCTGGAGAGAGAGAGTGTGAGAGCAGGAAAGAGAGTGTGTGAGCTCGAGTGAGAGAGTGTGTGAGCTGGAGAGAGAGAGTGTGAGCTGGAGAGAGAGAGTGTGAGCTGGAGAGAGAGAGAGTGTGAGCTGGAGAGAGAGAGTGTGAGAGCTGGAGAGAGAGAGTGTGAGCTGGAGTGAGTGAGTGTGAGAGCTGGAGAGAGAGAGTGTGTGAGCTGGAGAGAGAGAGTGTGTGAGCTGGAGAGAGATAGTGTGTGAGCTGGAGAGAGATAGTGTGTGAGCTGGAGAGAGAGAGTGTGAGCTGGAGAGAGAGAGTGTGAGAGCTGGAGAGAGAGAGTGTGAGAGCTGGAGAGAGAGAGTGTGAGCTCGAGTGAGAGAGTGTGTGAGCTGGAGAGAGATAGTGTGTGAGCTGGAGAGAGAGAGTGTGAGAGCAGGAGAGAGAGTGTGTGAGCTCGAGTGAGAGAGAGTGTGAGCGAGAGAGAGAGAGTGTGAGAGCTGGTGAGAGAGAGTGTGCGAGCTGGAGAGAGCGTGTGTGAGCTGGAGAGAGAGAGTGTGAGAGCTGGTGAGAGAGAGTGTGCGAGCTGGAGAGAGAGAGTGTGAGCTGGAGAGAAAGAGTGTGAGCTGGAGAGAAAGAGTGTGAGCTGGAGAGAAAGAGTGTGAGCTGGAGAGAGAGAGAGTGTGAGCTGGAGAGAGAGAGTGTGAGAGCTGGTAAGAGAGAGTGTGAGAGCTGGTAAGAGAGAGTGTGAGAGCTGGTGAGAGAGAGTGTGAGAGCTGGTAAGAGAGAGTGTGAGAGCTGGTGAGAGAGAGTGTGAGAGCTGGTGAGAGAGAGTGTGTGAGCGAGAGAGAGGGAGTGTGAGAGCTGGTGAGAGAGAGAGTGTGAGCGAGAGAGAGGGAGTGTGAGAGCTGGTGAGAGAGAGAGTGTGAGAGCTGGTGAGAGAGAGTGTGAGAGCTGGTGAGAGAGAGTGTGAGAGCTGGTGAGAGAGAGAGTGTGAGCTGGAGAGAGAGAGTGTGAGAGCTGGAGAGAGGGAGTGTGAGAGCTGGTGAGAGAGAGTGTGCGAGCTGGAGAGAGAGAGTGTGAGCTGGAGAGAGAGAGAGTGTGAGCTGGAGAGAGAGAGTGTGAGAGCTGGTAAGAGAGAGTGTGAGAGTTGGTGAGAGAGAGTGTGAGAGCTGGTGAGAGAGAGTGTGTGAGCGTGAGAGAGGGAGTGTGAGAGCTGGTGAGAGAGAGAGTGTGAGCGAGAGAGAGGGAGTGTGAGAGCTGGTGAGAGAGAGTGTGAGAGCTGGAGAGAGGGAGAGTATGTGAGCTAGAGAGAGGGAGAGTGTGTGAGCTGGAGAGAGAGAGTGTGTGAGAGCTGGAGAGAGAGAGTGTGTGAGAGCTGGAGAGAGAGAGTGTGTGAGCGAGAGAGAGGGAGTGTGAGAGCTGGAGAGAGAGAGTGTGTGAGCGAGAGAGAGGGAGTGTGAGAGCTGGTGAGAGAGAGAGTGTGAGAGCTGGAGAGAGAGAGTGTGTGAGCGAGAGAGAGGGAGTGTGAGAGCTGGAGAGAGAGAGTGTGTGAGCGAGAGAGAGGGAGTGTGAGAGCTGGTGAGAGAGAGAGTGTGAGAGCTGGAGAGAGAGAGTGTGTGAGCTGGAGAGAGAGAGTGTGAGAGCTGGTCAGAGAGAGTGAGTGAGCTGGAGAGAGGGAGAGTATGTGAGCTAGAGAGAGGGAGAGTGTGTGAGCTGGAGAGAGAGAGTGTGTGAGCGAGAGAGAGGGAGTGTGAGAGCTGGAGAGAGAGAGTGTGTGAGCTGGAGAGAGAGAGTGTGTGAGCTGGAGAGAGAGAGTGTGTGAGCTGGAGAGAGAGAGAGTGTGTGAGCTGGAGAGAGAGAGTGTGTGAGCTGGAGAGAGAGAGTGTGTGAGCTGGTCAGAGAGAGTGAGTGAGCTGGAGAGAGAGAGTGTGAGAGCTGGAGAGAGAGAGTATGTGAGCTAGAGAGAGGGAGAGTGTGTGAGCTGGTCAGAGAGAGTGAGTGAGCTGGAGAGAGGGAGAGTGTGTGAGCTGGAGAGAGAGAGTGTGAGAGCTGGAGAGAGAGAGTGTGTGAGCTGGAGAGAGAGAGTGTGTGAGCTGGAGAGAGGGAGAGTGTGTGAGCTGGAGAGAGAGTGTGAGAGCTGGTGAGAGAGAGCGTGTGAGCTGGAGAGAGAGAGTGTGTGAGCTGGAGAGAGATAGTGTGTGAGCTGGAGAGAGAGAGTGTGTGAGCTGGTGAGAGAGGGTGTGTGAGCTCGAGTGAGAGCGAGTGTGAGCGAGAGAGAGAGAGTGTGAGAGCTGGTGAGAGAGAGTGTGCGAGCTGGAGAGAGCGTGTGTGAGCTGGAGAGAGAGAGTGTGAGAGCTGGTGAGAGAGAGTGTGCGAGCTGGAGAGAGAGAGTGTGAGCTGGAGAGAAAGAGTGTGAGCTGGAGAGAGAGAGAGTGTGAGCTGGAGAGAGAGAGAGTGTGAGCTGGAGAGAGAGAGTGTGAGAGCTGGTAAGAGAGAGTGTGAGAGCTGGTGAGAGAGAGTGTGAGAGCTGGTAAGAGAGAGTGTGAGAGCTGGTGAGAGAGAGTGTGAGAGCTGGTGAGAGAGAGTGTGTGAGCGAGAGAGAGGGAGTGTGAGAGCTGGTGAGAGAGAGAGTGTGAGCGAGAGAGAGGGAGTGTGAGAGCTGGTGAGAGAGAGAGTGTGAGAGCTGGTGAGAGAGAGAGTGTGAGAGCTGGTGAGAGAGAGTGTGAGAGCTGGTGAGAGAGAGTGTGAGAGCTGGTGAGAGAGAGAGTGTGAGCTGGAGAGAGAGAGTGTGAGAGCTGGAGAGAGGGAGTGTGAGAGCTGGTGAGAGAGAGTGTGCGAGCTGGAGAGAGAGAGTGTGAGCTGGAGAGAGAGAGAGTGTGAGCTGGAGAGAGAGAGAGTGTGAGCTGGAGAGAGAGAGTGTGAGAGCTGGTAAGAGAGAGTGTGAGAGTTGGTGAGAGAGAGTGTGAGAGCTGGTGAGAGAGAGTGTGTGAGCGTGAGAGAGGGAGTGTGAGAGCTGGTGAGAGAGAGAGTGTGAGCGAGAGAGAGGGAGTGTGAGAGCTGGTGAGAGAGAGTGTGAGAGCTGGAGAGAGGGAGAGTATGTGAGCTAGAGAGAGGGAGAGTGTGTGAGCTGGAGAGAGAGAGTGTGTGAGAGCTGGAGAGAGAGAGTGTGTGAGAGCTGGAGAGAGAGAGTGTGTGAGCGAGAGAGAGGGAGTGTGAGAGCTGGAGAGAGAGAGTGTGTGAGCGAGAGAGAGGGAGTGTGAGAGCTGGTGAGAGAGAGAGTGTGAGAGCTGGAGAGAGAGAGTGTGTGAGCGAGAGAGAGGGAGTGTGACAGCTGGAGAGAGGGAGTGTGTGAGCGAGAGAGAGGGAGTGTGAGAGCTGGTGAGAGAGAGAGTGTGAGAGCTGGAGAGAGAGAGTGTGTGAGCTGGAGAGAGAGAGTGTGAGAGCTGGTCAGAGAGAGTGAGTGAGCTGGAGAGAGGGAGAGTATGTGAGCTAGAGAGAGGGAGAGTGTGTGAGCTGGAGACAGAGAGTGTGTGAGCGAGAGAGAGGGAGTGTGAGAGCTGGAGAGAGAGAGTGTGTGAGCTTGAGAGAGAGAGTGTGTGAGCTGGAGAGAGAGAGTGTGTGAGCTGGAGAGAGAGAGAGTGTGAGCTGGAGAGAGAGAGAGTGTGTGAGCTGGAGAGAGAGAGTGTGTGAGCTGGAGAGAGAGAGTGTGTGAGCTGGTCAGAGAGAGTGAGTGAGCTGGAGAGAGAGAGTGTGAGAGCTGGACAGAGAGAGTATGTGAGCTAGAGAGAGGGAGAGTGTGTGAGCTGGTCAGAGAGAGTGAGTGAGCTGGAGAGAGGGAGAGTGTGTGAGCTGGAGAGAGAGAGTGTGAGAGCTGGAGAGAGAGAGTGTGTGAGCTGGAGAGAGAGAGTGTGTGAGCTGGAGAGAGGGAGAGTGTGTGAGCTGGAGAGAGAGTGTGAGAGCTGGTGAGAGAGAGCGTGTGAGCTGGAGAGAGAGAGTGTGTGAGCTGGAGAGAGAGAGTGTGTGAGCTGGAGAGAGAGAGTGTGTGAGCTGGTGAGAGAGGGTGTGTGAGCTGGAGAGAGGGAGAGTGTGTGAGCTGGAGAGAGAGAGTGTGTGAGCTGGAGAGAGAGAGTGTGTGAGCTGGAGAGAGAGAGTGTGTGAGCTGGAGAGAGGGAGAGTGTGTGAGCTGGAGAGAGGGAGAGTGTGTGAGCTGGAGAGAGGGAGAGAGTGTGAGAGCTGGAGAGAGAGAGTGAGAGCTGGAGAGAGAGAGTGTGTGAGCTGGAGAGAGAGAGTGTGTGAGCTGGAGAGAGGGAGAGTGTGTGAGCTGGAGAGAGAGAGTGTGTGAGCTGGAGAGAGAGAGTGTGTGAGCTGGAGAGAGGGAGAGTGTGTGAGCGAGAGAGAGAGAGTGTGTGAGCTGGAGAGAGGGAGAGTGTGTGAGCTGGAGAGAGAGACTGTGTGAGCTGGAGAGAGAGAGTGTGTGAGCTGGAGAGAGAGCGTGTGTGAGCTGGTGAGAGAGAGAGTGTGAGAGCTGGTGAGAGAGAGAGTGTGAGAGCTGGTCAGAGAGAGTGAGTGAGCTGGAGAGAGGGAGAGTGTGTGATCTGGAGAGAGAGAATGTGTGAGCTGGAGAGAGAGAGTGTGTGAGCTGGAGAGAGGGAGAGTGTGTGAGCTGGAGAGAGGGAGAGTGCGTGAGCTGGAGAGAGAGTGTGTGAGCTGGAGAGAGAGAGTGTGTGAGCTGGAGAGAGAGAGTGTGTGAGCTGGAGAGAGGGAGAGTGTGTGAGCTGGAGAGAGAGAGTGTGTGAGCTGGAGAGAGGGAGAGTGTGTGAGCTGGAGAGAGAGAGAGTGTGAGAGCTGGTCAGAGAGAGTGAGTGAGCTGGAGAGAGGGAGAGTGTGTGATCTGGAGAGAGAGAATGTGTGAGCTGGAGAGAGAGAGTGTGTGAGCTGGAGAGAGGGAGAGTGTGTGAGCTGGAGAGAGGGAGAGTGTGTGAGCTGGAGAGAGAGTGTGAGAGCTGGAGAGAGAGAGTGTGAGAGCTGGAGAGAGAGAGTGTGTGAGCTGGAGAGAGAGAGTGTGTGAGCTGGAGAGAGGGAGAGTGTGTGAGCTGGAGAGAGAGAGTGTGTGAGCTGGAGAGAGGGAGAGTGTGTGAGCTGGAGAGAGAGAGTGTGTGAGCTGGAGAGAGAGAGAGTGTGTGAGCTGGAGAGAGGGAGAGTGTGTGAGCTAGAGAGAGAGAGTGTGTGAGCTGGAGAGAGGGAGAGTGTGTGAGCTGGAGAGAGAGAGTGTGTGAGCTGGAGAGAGAGAGTGTGTGAGCTGGAGAGAGGGAGAGTGTGTGAGCTAGAGAGAGAGAGTGTGTGAGCTGGAGAGAGGGAGAGTGTGTGAGCTGGTGAGAGAGAGCGTGTGAGCTAGAGAGAGAGAGAGTGTGAGAGCTGGTCAGAGAGAGTGAGTGAGCTGGAGAGAGGGAGAGTGTGTGAGCTGGAGAGAGAGAATGTGTGAGCTGGAGAGAGAGAGTGTGTGAGCTGGAGAGAGGGAGAGTGTGTGAGCTGGAGAGAGAGAGTGTGTGAGCTGGAGAGAGAGAGTGTGTGAGCTGGAGAGAGGGAGAGTGTGTGAGCTGGAGAGAGGGAGAGTGTGTGAGCTGGAGAGAGGGAGAGTGTGTGAGCTGGAGAGAGAGAGTGTGTGAGCTGGAGAGAGAGAGTGTGTGAGCTGGAGAGAGAGAGAGTGTGAGCGCTGGTGAGAGAGAGTGTGTGAGCGAGAGAGAGAGTGAGAGCTGGTGAGAGAGAAAGTGTGAGCGTGAGAGAGAGAGAGAGTGTGAGAGCTGGTGAGAGAGATTGGGTGAGCTGGAGAGAGAGTGTGAGAGCTGGAGAGGGAGAGAGAGTGTGTGAGCTGGAGAGGGCGAGTGTGAGAGCTGGGGAGAGAGAGAGTGTGAGAGCTGGAGAGAGAGTGTGTGAGCCAGAGAGAGGGAGAGTGTGTGAGCTGGAGAGAGAGAGTGTGAGCCAGAGAGAGGGAGAGTGTGTGAGCTGGAGAGAGAGAAAGCGTGAGGTCGAGAGAGAGTGTGAGAGCTGGAGAGAGAGAGTGTGAGAGCTGGAGAGAGAGTGTGTGAGAGCTGGTGAGAGAGAGAGTGTGTGAGCTGGAGAGAGAGAGTGTGAGCGAGAGAGAGAGTGTGAGAGCTGGAGAGAGAGAGAGTGTGTGAGCTGGAGAGAGAGAGAGTGTGAGCTGGAGAGAGGGAGAGTGTGTGAGCTGGAGAGAGGGAGAGTGTGTGAGCTGGAGAGAGAGAGTGTGAGAGCTGGAGAGAGAGAGTGTGAGAGCTGGAGAGAGAGAGTGTGTGAGCTGGAGAGAGAGAGTGTGAGAGCTGGTGAGAGAGAGTGTGTGAGCTGGAGAGAGAGAGTGTGTGAGCTGGAGAGAGAGAGAGTGTGAGCTGGAGAGAGAGAGTGTGAGCGCTGGAGAGAGAGAGTGTGAGCGCTGGAGAGAGAGAGTGTGAGCGCTGGAGAGAGAGAGTGTGAGAGCTGGAGAGAGAGAGTGTGAGAGCTGGTGAGAGAGAGTGTGTGAGCTGGAGAGAGAGAGTGTGAGAGCTTGTGAGAGAGAGAGAGTGTGAGAGCTGGCGAGAGAGAGTGTGAGAGCTGGCGAGAGAGAGTGTGAGCTGGAGAGAGAGAGTGTGAGCGCTGGAGAGAGAGAGTGTGAGAGCTGGAGAGAGAGAGTGTGAGAGCTGGCGAGAGAGAGAGTGTGAGAGCTGGTGAGAGAGAGTGGGTGAGCTAGAGAGAGAGTGTGTGAGCTGGTGAGAGAGAGAGTGTGTGAGCTGGTGAGAGAGAGAGAGTGTGAGCTGGAGAGAGAGAGTGTGAGCTGGAGAGAGAGAGTGTGAGCGCTGGAGAGAGAGAGTGTGAGAGCTGGAGAGAGAGAGTGTGTGAGCTGGAGAGAGAGAGTGTGAGAGCTGGTGAGAGAGAGAGTGTGAGCTGGAGAGAGAGAGTGTGAGAGCTGGTGAGAGAGAGAGTGTGAGCTGGAGAGAGAGAGTGTGAGCGCTGGAGAGGGAGAGAGTGTGAGCTGGAGAGAGGGAGTGTGTGAGCTGGAGAGAGAGAGTGTGAGCGCTGGAGAGAGAGAGTGTGTGAGCTGGAGAGAGAGAGTGTGAGCGCTGGAGAGAGAGAGTGTGAGCTGGAGAGAGGGAGTGTGTGAGCTGGAGAGAGAGTGTGTGAGCTGGAGAGAGAGAGTGTGAGCTGGAGAGAGAGAGTGTGAGCTGGAGAGAGAGAGTGTGAGCGCTGGAGAGAGAGAGTGTGAGAACTGGAGAGAGAGAGTGTGAGAGCTGGAGAGAGAGAGTGTGAGCTGGAGAGAGGGAGTGTGTGAGCTGGAGAGAGGGAGTGTGTGAGCTGGAGAGAGGGAGTGTGTGAGCTGGAGAGAGAGAGTGTGAGCTGGAGAGAGAGAGTGTGAACGCTGGAGAGAGAGAGTGTGAGAGCTGGAGAGAGAGAGTGTGAGCTGGAGAGAGAGAGTGTGAGAGCTGGAGAGAGAGAGTGTGAGAGCTGGAGAGAGAGAGTGTGAGCGCTGGAGAGAGAGAGTGTGAGAGCTGGAGAGAGAGAGTGTGAGAGCTGGAGAGAGAGAGTGTGAGAGCTGGTGAGAGAGAGTGTGAGAGCTGGAGAGAGAGAGTGTGAGAGCTGGTGAGAGAGAGTGTGAGAGCTGGTGAGAGAGAGTGTGAGAGCTGGTGAGAGAGAGTGTGAGAGCTGGAGAGAGAGAGTGTGTGAGCTGGAGAGAGAGAGAGTGTGAGAGCTGGCGAGAGAGAGTGTGTGAGCTGGTGAGAGAGGGTGTGTGAGCAAGAGAGAGGGAGAGTGTGTGAGCTGGAGAGAGAGAGAGTGTGTGGGCTGGAGAGAGAGAGAGTGTGAGAGCTGGCGAGAGAGAGTGTGAGAGCTGGCGAGAGAGAGTGTGTGTGAGCTGGAGAGAGAAAGTGTGAGCTAGAGAGAGAGTGTGAGTGCTGGAGAGAGAGAGTGTGTGAGCTGGTGAGAGAGGGTGTGTGAGCAAGTGAGAGGGAGAGTGTGTGAGCAAGAGAGAGGGAGAGTGTGTGAGCTGGAGAGAGAAAGTGTGAGCTAGAGAGAGAGAGTGGGTGAGCTGGTGAGAGAGAGAGTGTGTGAGCTGGAGAGAGAGAGTGTGAGAGCTGGAGAGAGAGAGTGTGAGAGCTGGAGAGAGAGAGTGTGAGAGCTGGCGAGAGAGAGTGTGTGAGCTGGTGAGAGAGGGTGTGTGAGCAAGAGAGAGGGAGAGTGTATGAGCAAGAGAGAGGGAGAGTGGGTGAGCTGGTGAGAGAGAGAGTGTGTGAGCTGGAGAGAGAGAGTGTGTGAGCTGGAGAGAGAGAGAGTGAGAGCTGGTGAGAGAGAGTGTGAGAGCTGGTGAGAGAGAGAGTGTGAGAGCTGGAGAGAGAGAGTGTGTGAGCTGGAGAGAGAGAGTGTGTGAGCTGGAGAGAGAGAGTGTGTGAGCTGGAGAGAGAGAGTGTGTGAGAGCTGGAGAGAGAGTGTGTGAGCTGGAGAGAGAGAGTGGGTGAGCTGGAGAGAGAGAGTGGGTGAGCTGGAGAGAGAGAGTGTGTGAGCTGGAGAGAGAGATTGGTTGAGCTGGAGAGAGAGAGTGTGTGAGCTGGAGAGAGAGAGAGTGTGAGAGCTGGAGAGAGGGAGAGTGTGTGTGCTGGAGAGAGAGAGAGAGAGCGAGTGAGAGAGAGTGTGAGAACTGGAGAGAGAGAGAGTGTGTGAGCTGGAGAGAGAGAGAGTGTGTGAGCTGGAGAGAGAGAGAGTGTGAGAGCTGGAGAGAGAGAGTGGGTGAGCTGGAGAGAGAGAGTGGGTGAGCTGGAGAGAGAGAGTGGGTGAGCTGGAGAGAGAGAGTGGGTGAGCTGGCGAGAGAGAGTGTGTGTGAGAGCTGGAGAGAGAGAGAGAGAGTGTGAGCTCGAGAAAGAGAGTGTGAGAGCTGGAGAGAGAGGGTGTGAGAGCTGGAGAGAGAGAGTGTGTGTGAGAGCTGGAGAGAGAGAGAGAGTGTGAGAGCTGGAGAGAGAGTGTGTGTGAGCTGGAGAGAGAGAGTGTGTGAGCTGGTGAGAGAGAGTGTGAGAGCTGGTGAGAGAGAGAGTGTGAGAGCTGGAGAGAGAGAGTGTGTGTGAGAGCTGGAGAGAGAGTGTGTGTGAGCTGGAGAGAGAGAGTGTGTGAGCTGGTGAGAGAGAGTGTGAGAGCTGGAGAGAGAGAGTGTGAGAGCTGGAGAGAGAGAGTGTGTGAGCTGGAGAGAGAGAGAGTGTGAGCTCGAGAGAGTGAGTGTGAGAGCTGGCGAGAGAGAGTGTGTGAGCTGGTGAGAGAGGGTGTGTGAGCAAGAGAGAGGGAGAGTGTATGAGCAAGAGAGAGGGAGAGTGTGTGAGCTGGAGAGAGAAAGTGTGAGCTGGAGAGAGAGTGTGAGTGCTGGAGAGAGAGAGTGTGAGTGCTGGAGAGAGAGAGTGTGAGAGCTGGAGAGAGAGAGTGTGAGAGCTGGCGAGAGAGAGTGTGTGAGCTGGTGAGAGAGGGTGTGTGAGCTGGAGAGAGAGAGTGTGTGAGCTGGAGAGAGAGAGTGTGTGAGCTGGAGAGAGAGAGTGTGTGAGCTGGAGAGAGAGAGTGGGTGAGCTGGAGAGAGAGTGTGTGTGAGCTGGAGAGAGAGCGTGTGTGAGCTGGAGAGAGAGAATGTGTGAGCTGGAGAGAGAGAGTGTGTGAGCTGGTGAGAGAGAGTGTGAGGGCTGGTGAGAGAGAGAGTGAGTGAGCGAGAGAGAGAGAGTGTGAAAGCTGGAGAGAGAGAGATTGTGAGAGCTGGAGAGAGAGAGATTGTGAGAGCTGGAGAGAGAGAGAGTGTGAGAGCTGGAGAGAGAGAGTGTGAGAGCTGGAGTGAGAGAGAATGTGTGTGAGCTGGAGAGAGAGTGTGTGAGAGCTGGAGAGGACGAGTGCGAGGGCTGGAGAGGGCGAGTGCGAGAGCTGGAGAGAGAGAGAGTGTGAGAGCTGGAGAGAGAGAGTGTGAGCTGGAGAGAGAGTGTGTGTGAGCTGGAGAGAGAGAGTGTGAGAGCTGGTGAGAGAGAGAGTGTGAGAGCTGGAGAGAGAGAGAGAGAGAGAGTGTGAGAGCTGGTGAGAGAGAGAGTGTGAGAGCTGGAGAGAGAGAGTGTGAGAGCTGGAGAGAGAGAGAATGTGTGTGAGCTGGAGAGAGAGTGTGTGAGAGCTGGAGAGGGCGAGTGCGAGGGCTGGAGAGGGCGAGTGCGAGAGCTGGAGAGAGAGAGAGTGTGAGAGCTGGAGAGAGAGAGTGTGAGCTGGAGAGAGAGTGTGTGTGAGCTGGAGAGAGAGAGTGTGAGAGCTGGTGAGAGAGAGAGTGCGAGAGCTGGAGAGAGAGAGAGAGTGTGAGCTGGAGAGAGAGTGTGTGTGAGCTGGACAGAGAGAGTGTGAGAGCTGGTGAGAGAGAGAGTGTGAGAGCTGGAGAGAGAGAGAGTGTGAGAGCTGGAGAGAGAGAGTGTGTGAGCTGGAGAGAGAGAGTGTGTGAGCTGGAGAGAGAGAGTGTGTGAGCTGGAGAGAGAGAGTGTGTGAGAGCTGGAGAGAGAGTGTGTGAGCTGGAGAGAGAGAGTGGGTGAGCTGGAGAGAGAGAGTGGGTGAGCTGGAGAGAGAGAGTGTGTGAGCTGGAGAGAGAGATTGGTTGAGCTGGAGAGAGAGAGTGTGTGAGCTGGAGAGAGAGAGAGTGTGTGTGCTGGAGAGAGAGAGAGAGAGCGAGTGAGAGAGAGTGTGTGAGCTGGAGAGAGAGAGAGTGTGTGAGCTGGAGAGAGAGAGTGTGAGAGCTGGAGAGAGAGAGTGTGAGAGCTGGAGAGAGAGAGTGTGAGAGCTGGAGAGAGAGAGTGTGAGAGCTGGAGAGAGAGAGTGGGTGAGCTGGAGAGAGAGAGTGGGTGAGCTGGAGAGAGAGAGTGGGTGAGCTGGCGAGAGAGAGTGTGTGTGAGAGCTGGAGAGAGAGAGAGAGAGTGTGAGCTCGAGAAAGAGAGTGTGAGAGCTGGAGAGAGAGGGTGTGAGAGCTGGAGAGAGAGAGTGTGTGTGAGAGCTGGAGAGAGAGAGAGAGTGTGAGAGCTGGAGAGAGAGTGTGTGTGAGCTGGAGAGAGAGAGTGTGTGAGCTGGTGAGAGAGAGTGTGAGAGCTGGTGAGAGAGAGAGTGTGAGAGCTGGAGAGAGAGAGTGTGTGTGAGAGCTGGAGAGAGAGTGTGTGTGAGCTGGAGAGAGAAAGTGTGTGAGCTGGTGAGAGAGAGTGTGAGAGCTGGAGAGAGAGAGTGTGAGAGCTGGAGAGAGAGAGTGTGAGAGCTGGAGAGAGAGAGTGTGTGAGCTGGAGAGAGAGAGAGTGTGAGCTCGAGAGAGTGAGTGTGAGAGCTGGCGAGAGAGAGTGTGTGAGCTGGTGAGAGAGGGTGTGTGAGCAAGAGAGAGGGAGAGTGTATGAGCAAGAGAGAGGGAGAGTGTGTGAGCTGGAGAGAGAAAGTGTGAGCTAGAGAGAGAGTGTGAGTGCTGGAGAGAGAGAGTGTGAGAGCTGGAGAGAGAGAGTGTGAGAGCTGGCGAGAGAGAGTGTGTGAGCTGGTGAGAGAGGGCGTGTGAGCTGGAGAGAGAGAGTGTGTGAGCTGGAGAGAGAGAGTGTGTGAGCTGGAGAGAGAGAGTGGGTGAGCTGGAGAGAGAGTGTGTGTGAGCTGGAGAGAGAGCGTGTGTGAGCTGGAGAGAGAGAGTGTGTGAGCTGGAGAGAGAGAGTGTGTGAGCTGGTGAGAGAGAGTGTGAGGGCTGGTGAGAGAGAGAGTGAGTGAGCGAGAGAGAGAGAGTGTGAAAGCTGGAGAGAGAGAGATTGTGAGAGCTGGAGAGAGAGAGATTGTGAGAGCTGGAGAGAGAGAGAGTGTGAGAGCTGGAGAGAGAGAGTGTGAGAGCTGGAGAGAGAGAGTGTGAGAGCTGGAGAGAGAGAGAATGTGTGTGAGCTGGAGAGAGAGTGTGTGAGAGCTGGAGAGGGCGAGTGCGAGGGCTGGAGAGAGAGAGAGTGTGAGAGCTGGAGAGAGAGAGTGTGAGCTGGAGAGAGAGTGTGTGTGAGCTGGAGAGAGAGAGTGTGAGAGCTGGTGAGAGAGAGAGTGTGAGAGCTGGAGAGAGAGAGAGAGAGAGAGTGTGAGAGCTGGTGAGAGAGAGAGTGTGAGAGCTGGAGAGAGAGAGTGTGAGAGCTGGAGAGAGAGAGAATGTGTGTGAGCTGGAGAGAGAGTGTGTGAGAGCTGGAGAGGGCGAGTGCGAGGGCTGGAGAGGGCGAGTGCGAGAGCTGGAGAGAGAGAGAGTGTGAGAGCGTGTGAGCTGGAGAGAGAGTGTGTGTGAGCTGGAGAGAGAGTGTGTGTGAGCTGGAGAGAGAGAGTGTGAGAGCTGGTGAGAGAGAGAGTGCGAGAGCTGGAGAGAGAGAGAGAGTGTGAGCTGGAGAGAGAGTGTGTGTGAGCTGGACAGAGAGAGTGTGAGAGCTGGTGAGAGAGAGAGTGTGAGAGCTGGAGAGAGAGAGAGAGAGAGAGTGTGTGTGAGCTGGAGAGGGAGTGTGTGTGTGAGCTGGAGAGGGAGTGTGTGTGTGAGCTGGAGAGGGAGTGTGTGAGAGCTGGAGAGAGAGAGAGTGTGAAAGCTGGAGAGGGAGATTGTGAGAGCTGGAGAGAGAGAGAGTGTGAGAGCTGGAGAGAGTGTGTGAGAGCTGGAGAGAGAGTGTGTGTGAGCTGGACAGAGAGAGTGTGAGAGCTGGTGAGAGAGAGAGTGTGAGAGCTGGAGAGAGAGAGAGAGAGAGAGAGTGTGTGTGAGCTGGAGAGGGAGTGTGTGTGAGCTGGAGAGGGAGTGTGTGAGAGCTGGAGAGAGAGAGAGTGTGAGAGCTGGAGAGAGAGAGAGTGTGAGAGCTGGAGAGAGAGAGAGAGTGTGAGAGCTGGAGAGAGAGAGAGAGTGTGAGAGCTGGAGAGAGAGAGAGAGTGTGAGAGCTGGAAGGAGAGAGAGAGTGTGAGAGCTGGAAGGAGAGAGAGAGAGTGTGAGAGCTGGAGAGAGAGAGAGAGAGTGTGAGAGCTGGAGAGAGAGAGAGTGTGAGAGCTGGAGAGAGAGAGAGTGTGAGAGCTGGAGAGAGAGAGAGAGTGTGAGAGCTGGAGAGAGAGAGAGAGTGTGAGAGCTGGAGAGAGAGAGAGAGTGTGAGAGCTGGAGAGAGAGAGAGAGTGTGAGAGCTGGAGAGAGAGAGAGAGTGTGAGAGCTGGAGAGAGAGAGAGTGTGTGTCAGCTGGACAGTGAGAGAGTGTGAGCGGGAGAGAGACCGTGTGTGAGCGGGAGAGAGAGAGTGTGAGAGCTGGAGAGAGAGAGATTGTGAGAGCTCGAGAGAGAGGGAGTGAGTGTGAGAGCTGGAGAGAGAGAGTGTGAGAGCTGGAGAGAGAGAGTGTGAGCTGGAGAGAGAGAGAGTGTGTGAGCTGGAGAGAGAGAGAGTGTGTGAGCTGGATAGAGAGAGTGTGTGAGCGAGAGAGAGAGAGAATGAGTGAGCTGAAGAGAGAGAGAGTGTGAGCGAGAGAGAGTGTGTGAGAGCTGGAGAGAGAGAGTGTGAGAGCTGGAGAGAGAGAGTGTGAGAGCTGGAGAGAGAGAGTGTGAGCTGGAGAGAGAGAGAGAGAGTGTGAGAGCTGGAGAGAGAGAGAGAGAGTGTGAGAGCTGGAGAGAGAGAGAGTGTGTGTCAGCTGGAGAGAGAGAGAGTGTGTGTCAGCTGGAGAGTGTGAGCGGGAGAGAGACCGTGTGTGAGCGGGAGAGAGAGACTGTGAGCTGGCGGGAGAGTGTGTGAGAGCTGGAGAGAGAGAGATTGTGAGAGCTCGAGAGAGAGGGAGTGAGTGTGAGAGCTGGAGAGAGAGTGAGTGTGAGAGCTGGAGAGAGAGTGAGTGTTAGAGCTGGAGAGAGAGTGAGTGTGAGAGCTGGAGAGAGAGAGTGTGAGAGCTGGAGAGAGAGAGTGTGAGCTGGAGAGAGAGAGAGAGTGTGAGCTGGAGAGAGAGAGTGTGTGAGCGAGAGAGAGAGAGAATGAGTGAGCTGAAGAGAGAGAGAGTGTGAGCGAGAGAGAGAGTGTGAGAGCTGGTGAAGAGAGTGTGTGAGCTGGAGAGAGAGAGTGTGTGAGCTGGAGAGAGGGAGAGTGTGAGAGCTGGAGAGAGAGAGTGTGAGAGCTAGATAGAGGGAGAGTGTGTGAGCTGGAGAGAGAGAGTGTGAGAGCTAGATAGAGGGAGAGTGTGTGAGCTGGTGAGAGAGAGTGTGAGAGCTGGTGAGAGAGAATGTGTGAGCTGGAGAGAGAGTGAGTGAGCTGGAGAGAGAGAGTGTGAGCGCTGGAGAGAGAGTGTGTGAGCTGGAGAGAGGGAGTGTGTGAGCTGGAGAGAGAGTGTGTGAGCTGGAGAGAGAGAGTGTGAGCTGGAGAGAGAGAGTGTGAGCGCTGGAGAGAGAGAGTGTGAGCGCTGGAGAGAGAGAGTGTGAGAGCTGGAGAGAGAGAGTGTGAGAGCTGGAGAGAGAGAGTGTGAGCTGGAGAGAGGGAGTGTGTGAGCTGGAGAGAGGGAGTGTGTGAGCTGGAGAGAGAGAGTGTGAGCTGGAGAGAGAGAGTGTGAGCGCTGGAGAGAGAGAGTGTGAGCGCTGGAGAGAGAGAGTGTGTGAGCTGGAGAGAGGGAGAGTGTGTGAGCTGGAGAGAGGGAGAGTGTGTGAGCTGGAGAGAGGGAGAGAGTGTGAGAGCTGGAGAGAGAGAGTGAGAGCTGGAGAGAGAGAGTGTGTGAGCTGGAGAGAGAGAGTGTGTGAGCTGGAGAGAGGGAGAGAGTGTGAGAGCTGGAGAGAGAGAGTGAGAGCTGGAGAGTGTGTGAGCTGGAGAGAGAGAGTGTGTGAGCTGGAGAGAGGGAGAGTGTGTGAGCTGGAGAGAGAGAGTGTGTGAGCTGGAGAGAGAGAGTGTGTGAGCTGGAGAGAGGGAGAGTGTGTGAGCGAGAGAGAGAGAGTGTGTGAGCTGGAGAGAGGGAGAGTGTGTGAGCTGGAGAGAGAGACTGTGTGAGCTGGAGAGAGAGAGTGTGTGAGCTGGAGAGAGAGAGTGTGTGAGCTGGAGAGAGAGTGTGAGAGCTGGTGAGAGAGAGAGTGTGAGAGCTGGTCAGAGAGAGTGAGTGAGCTGGAGAGAGAGAGTGTGTGAGCTGGAGAGAGGGAGAGTGTGTGAGCGAGAGAGAGAGAGTGTGTGAGCTGGAGAGAGAGAGTGTGTGAGCTGGAGAGAGAGTGTGAGAGCTGGTGAGAGAGAGAGTGTGAGAGCTGGAGAGAGAGAGTGTGTGAGCTGGAGAGAGAGAGTGTGTGAGCTGGAGAGAGGGAGAGTGTGTGAGCGAGAGAGAGAGAGTGTGTGAGCTGGAGAGAGGGAGAGTGTGTGAGCTGGTGAGAGAGACTGTGTGAGCTGGAGAGAGAGAGTGTGTGAGCTGGAGAGAGAGAGTGTGTGAGCTGGAGAGAGAGTGTGAGAGCTGGTGAGAGAGAGAGTGTGAGAGCTGGTCAGAGAGAGTGAGTGAGCTGGAGAGAGGGAGAGTGTGTGATCTGGAGAGAGAGAATGTGTGAGCTGGAGAGAGAGAGTGTGTGAGCTGGAGAGAGGGAGAGTGTGTGAGCTGGAGAGAGGGAGAGTGTGTGAGCTGGAGAGAGAGTGTGAGAGCTGGAGAGAGAGAGTGTGTGAGCTGGAGAGAGAGAGTGTGTGAGCTGGAGAGAGGGAGAGTGTGTGAGCTGGAGAGAGAGAGTGTGTGAGCTGGAGAGAGGGAGAGTGTGTGAGCTGGAGAGAGAGAGTGTGTGAGCTGGAGAGAGGGAGAGTGTGTGAGCTGGAGAGAGAGAGAGTGTGAGAGCTGGTCAGAGAGAGTGAGTGAGCTGGAGAGAGGGAGAGTGTGTGATCTGGAGAGAGAGAATGTGTGAGCTGGAGAGAGAGAGTGTGTGAGCTGGAGAGAGGGAGAGTGTGTGAGCTGGAGAGAGGGAGAGTGTGTGAGCTGGAGAGAGAGTGTGAGAGCTGGAGAGAGAGAGTGTGAGAGCTGGAGAGAGAGAGTGTGTGAGCTGGAGAGAGAGAGTGTGTGAGCTGGAGAGAGGGAGAGTGTGTGAGCTGGAGAGAGAGAGTGTGTGAGCTGGAGAGAGGGAGAGTGTGTGAGCTGGAGAGAGAGAGTGTGTGAGCTGGAGAGAGAGAGAGTGTGTGAGCTGGAGAGAGAGAGTGTGTGAGCTGCAGAGAGAGAGTGTGTGAGCTGGAGAGAGGGAGAGTGTGTGAGCTAGAGAGAGAGAGTGTGTGAGCTGGAGAGAGGGAGAGTGTGTGAGCTGGTGAGAGAGAGCGTGTGAGCTAGAGAGAGAGAGAGTGTGAGAGCTGGTCAGAGAGAGTGAGTGAGCTGGAGAGAGGGAGAGTGTGTGAGCTGGAGAGAGAGAATGTGTGAGCTGGAGAGAGAGAGTGTGTGAGCTGGAGAGAGGGAGAGTGTGTGAGCTGGAGAGAGAGAGTGTGTGAGCTGGAGAGAGAGAGTGTGTGAGCTGGAGAGAGGGAGAGTGTGTGAGCTGGAGAGAGGGAGAGTGTGTGAGCTGGAGAGAGGGAGAGTGTGTGAGCTGGAGAGAGAGAGTGTGTGAGCTGGAGAGAGAGAGTGTGTGAGCTGGAGAGAGAGAGAGTGTGAGCGCTGGTGAGAGAGAGTGTGTGAGCGAGAGAGAGAGTGAGAGCTGGTGAGAGAGAAAGTGTGAGCGTGAGAGAGAGAGAGAGTGTGAGAGCTGGTGAGAGAGATTGGGTGAGCTGGAGAGAGAGTGTGAGAGCTGGAGAGAGAGAGAGAGTGTGTGAGCTGGAGAGGGCGAGTGTGAGAGCTGGGGAGAGAGAGAGTGTGAGAGCTGGAGAGAGAGTGTGTGAGCCAGAGAGAGGGAGAGTGTGTGAGCTGGAGAGAGAGAGTGTGAGCCAGAGAGAGGGAGAGTGTGTGAGCTGGAGAGAGAGAAAGCGTGGGGTCGAGAGAGAGTGTGAGAGCTGGAGAGAGAGAGTGTGAGAGCTGGAGAGAGAGAGTGTGAGAGCTGGTGAGAGAGAGAGTGTGTGAGCTGGAGAGAGAGAGTGTGAGCGAGAGAGAGAGTGTGAGAGCTGGAGAGAGAGAGAGTGTGTGAACTGGAGAGAGAGAGAGTGTGAGCTGGAGAGAGGGAGAGTGTGTGAGCTGGAGAGAGGGAGAGTGTGTGAGCTGGAGAGAGAGAGTGTGTGAGCTGGAGAGAGAGAGTGTGAGAGCTGGAGAGAGAGAGTGTGAGAGCTGGAGAGAGAGAGTGTGTGAGCTGGAGAGAGAGAGTGTGAGAGCTGGTGAGAGAGAGTGTGTGAGCTGGAGAGAGAGAGTGTGAGAGCTGGCGAGAGAGAGTGTGAGCTGGAGAGAGAGAGTGTGAGCGCTGGAGAGAGAGAGTGTGAGAGCTGGAGAGAGAGAGTGTGAGAGCTGGCGAGAGAGAGAGTGTGAGAGCTGGTGAGAGAGAGTGGGTGAGCTAGAGAGAGAGTGGGTGAGCTAGAGAGAGAGAGAGTGTGTGAGCTGGTGAGAGAGAGAGTGTGTGAGCTGGTGAGAGAGAGAGAGTGTGAGCGCTGGAGAGAGAGAGTGTGAGCGCTGGAGAGAGAGAGTGTGAGAGCTGGTGAGAGAGAGAGTGTGAGCTGGAGAGAGAGAGTGTGAGAGCTGGTGAGAGAGAGAGTGTGAGCTGGAGAGAGAGAGTGTGAGCGCTGGAGAGGGAGAGAGTGTGAGCTGGAGAGAGGGAGTGTGTGAGCTGGAGAGAGAGAGTGTGAGCGCTGGAGAGAGAGAAAGTGTGAGCTGGAGAGAGAGAGTGGGTGAGCTGGTGAGAGAGAGAGTGTGTGAGCTGGAGAGAGAGAGTGTGAGAGCTGGAGAGAGAGAGTGTGAGAGCTGGCGAGAGAGAGTGTGTGAGCTGGTGAGAGAGGGTGTGTGAGCAAGAGAGAGGGAGAGTGTATGAGCAAGAGAGAGGGAGAGTGGGTGAGCTGGTGAGAGAGAGAGTGTGTGAGCTGGAGAGAGAGAGTGTGTGAGCTGGAGAGAGAGAGTGTGAGAGCTTGTGAGAGAGAGTGTGAGAGCTGGTGAGAGAGTGTGTGAGCTGGAGAGAGAGAGTGGGTGAGCTGGAGAGAGAGAGTGGGTGAGCTGGAGAGAGAGAGTGTGTGAGCTGGAGAGAGAGATTGGTTGAGCTGGAGAGAGAGAGTGTGTGAGCTGGAGAGAGAGAGACTGTGAGAGCTGGAGAGAGGGAGAGTGTGTGTGCTGGAGAGAGAGAGAGAGAGCGAGTGAGAGAAAGTGTGAGAACTGGAGAGAGAGAGAGTGTGTGAGCTGGAGAGAGAGAGAGTGTGTGAGCTGGAGAGAGAGAGAGTGTGAGAGCTGGAGAGAGAGAGTGGGTGAGCTGGAGAGAGAGAGTGGGTGAGCTGGAGAGAGAGAGTGGGTGAGCTGGAGAGAGAGAGTGGGTGAGCTGGCGAGAGAGAGTGTGTGTGAGAGCTGGAGAGAGAGAGAGAGAGTGTGAGCTCGAGAAAGAGAGTGTGAGAGCTGGAGAGAGAGAGTGTGTGTGAGAGCTGGAGAGAGAGAGTGTGTGTGAGAGCTGGAGAGAGAGAGAGAGTGTGAGAGCTGGAGAGAGAGTGTGTGTGAGCTGGAGAGAGAGAGTGTGTGAGCTGGTGAGAGAGGGTGTGTGAGCAAGAGAGAGGGAGAGTGTGTGAGCTGGAGAGAGAGAGAGTGTGTGGGCTGGAGAGAGAGAGAGTGTGAGAGCTGGCGAGAGAGAGTGTGAGAGCTGGCGAGAGAGAGTGTGTGAGAGCTGGAGAGAGGGAGAGTGTGTGAGCTGGAGAGAGAAAGTGTGAGCTAGAGAGAGAGTGTGAGTGCTGGAGAGAGAGAGTGTGTGAGCTGGTGAGAGAGGGTGTGTGAGCAAGAGAGAGGGAGAGTGTGTGAGCAAGAGAGAGGGAGAGTGTGTGAGCTGGAGAGAGAAAGTGTGAGCTAGAGAGAGAGAGTGGGTGAGCTGGTGAGAGAGAGAGTGTGTGAGCTGGAGAGAGAGAGTGTGAGAGCTGGAGAGAGAGAGTGTGAGAGCTGGCGAGAGAGAGTGTGTGAGCTGGTGAGAGAGGGTGTGTGAGCAAGAGAGAGGGAGAGTGTATGAGCAAGAGAGAGGGAGAGTGGGTGAGCTGGTGAGAGAGAGAGTGTGTGAGCTGGAGAGAGAGAGTGTGTGAGCTGGAGAGAGAGAGTGTGAGAGCTGGTGAGAGAGAGTGTGAGAGCTGGTGAGAGAGAGAGTGTGAGAGCTGGAGAGAGAGAGTGTGTGAGCTGGAGAGAGAGAGTGTGTGAGCTGGAGAGAGAGAGTGTGTGAGAGCTGGAGAGAGAGTGTGTGAGCTGGAGAGAGAGAGTGGGTGAGCTGGAGAGAGAGAGTGGGTGAGCTGGAGAGAGAGAGTGGGTGAGAGCTGGCGAGAGAGAGTGTGAGAGCTGGCGAGAGAGAGTGTGTGAGAGCTGGAGAGAGGGAGAGAGTGTGAGCTAGAGAGAGAGTGTGAGTGCTGGAGAGAGAGAGTGTGTGAGCTGGTGAGAGAGGGTGTGTGAGCAAGTGAGAGGGAGAGTGTGTGAGCAAGAGAGAGGGAGAGTGTGTGAGCTGGAGAGAGAAAGTGTGAGCTAGAGAGAGAGAGTGGGTGAGCTGGTGAGAGAGAGAGTGTGTGAGCTGGAGAGAGAGAGTGTGAGAGCTGGAGAGAGAGAGTGTGAGAGCTGGCGAGAGAGAGTGTGTGAGCTGGTGAGAGAGGGTGTGTGAGCAAGAGAGAGGGAGAGTGTATGAGCAAGAGAGAGGGAGAGTGGGTGAGCTGGTGAGAGAGAGAGTGTGTGAGCTGGAGAGAGAGAGTGTGTGAGCTGGAGAGAGAGAGTGTGAGAGCTGGTGAGAGAGAGAGTGTGAGAGCTGGTGAGAGAGAGAGTGTGAGAGCTGGAGAGAGAGAGTGTGTGAGCTGGAGAGAGAGAGTGTGTGAGCTGGAGAGAGAGAGTGTGTGAGAGCTGGAGAGAGAGTGTGTGAGCTGGAGAGAGAGAGTGGGTGAGCTGGAGAGAGAGAGTGGGTGAGCTGGAGAGAGAGAGTGTGTGAGCTGGAGAGAGAGATTGGTTGAGCTGGAGAGAGAGAGTGTGTGAGCTGGAGAGAGAGAGACTGTGAGAGCTGGAGAGAGGGAGAGTGTGTGTGCTGGAGAGAGAGAGAGAGAGCGAGTGAGAGAAAGTGTGAGAACTGGAGAGAGAGAGAGTGTGTGAGCTGGAGAGAGAGAGAGTGTGAGAGCTGGAGAGAGAGAGTGGGTGAGCTGGAGAGAGAGAGTGGGTGAGCTGGAGAGAGAGAGTGGGTGAGCTGGAGAGAGAGAGTGGGTGAGCTGGCGAGAGAGAGTGTGTGTGAGAGCTGGAGAGAGAGAGAGAGAGTGTGAGCTCGAGAAAGAGAGTGTGAGAGCTGGAGAGAGAGGGTGTGAGAGCTGGAGAGAGAGAGTGTGTGTGAGAGCTGGAGAGAGAGAGAGAGTGTGAGAGCTGGAGAGAGAGTGTGTGTGAGCTGGAGAGAGAGAGTGTGTGAGCTGGTGAGAGAGGGTGTGTGAGCAAGAGAGAGGGAGAGTGTGTGAGCTGGAGAGAGAGAGAGTGTGTGGGCTGGAGAGAGAGAGAGTGTGAGAGCTGGCGAGAGAGAGTGTGAGAGCTGGCGAGAGAGAGTGTGTGAGAGCTGGAGAGAGGGAGAGTGTGTGAGCTGGAGAGAGAAAGTGTGAGCTAGAGAGAGAGTGTGAGTGCTGGAGAGAGAGAGTGTGTGAGCTGGTGAGAGAGGGTGTGTGAGCAAGTGAGAGGGAGAGTGTGTGAGCTGGAGAGAGAAAGTGTGAGCTAGAGAGAGAGAGTGGGTGAGCTGGTGAGAGAGAGAGTGTGTGAGCTGGAGAGAGAGAGTGTGAGAGCTGGAGAGAGAGAGTGTGAGAGCTGGCGAGAGAGAGTGTGTGAGCTGGTGAGAGAGGGTGTGTGAGCAAGAGAGAGGGAGAGTGTATGAGCAAGAGAGAGGGAGAGTGGGTGAGCTGGTGAGAGAGAGAGTGTGTGAGCTGGAGAGAGAGAGTGTGTGAGCTGGAGAGAGAGAGTGTGAGAGCTGGTGAGAGAGAGTGTGAGAGCTGGTGAGAGAGAGAGTGTGAGAGCTGGAGAGAGAGAGTGTGTGAGCTGGAGAGAGAGAGTGTGTGAGCTGGAGAGAGAGAGTGTGTGAGAGCTGGAGAGAGAGTGGGTGAGCTGGAGAGAGAGAGTGGGTGAGCTGGAGAGAGAGAGTGGGTGAGCTGGAGAGAGAGAGTGTGTGAGCTGGAGAGAGAGATTGGTTGAGCTGGAGAGAGAGAGTGTGTGAGCTGGAGAGAGAGAGAGTGTGAGAGCTGGAGAGAGGGAGAGTGTGTGTGCTGGAGAGAGAGAGAGAGAGCGAGTGAGAGAAAGTGTGAGAACTGGAGAGAGAGAGAGTGTGTGAGCTGGAGAGAGAGAGAGTGTGTGAGCTGGAGAGAGAGAGAGTGTGAGAGCTGGAGAGAGAGAGTGGGTGAGCTGGAGAGAGAGAGTGGGTGAGCTGGAGAGAGAGAGTGGGTGAGCTGGCGAGAGAGAGTGTGTGTGAGAGCTGGAGAGAGAGAGAGAGAGAGTGTGAGCTCGAGAAAGAGAGTGTGAGAGCTGGAGAGAGAGGGTGTGAGAGCTGGAGAGAGAGAGTGTGTGTGAGAGCTGGAGAGAGAGAGAGAGTGTGAGAGCTGGAGAGAGAGTGTGTGTGAGCTGGAGAGAGAGAGTGTGTGAGCTGGTGAGAGAGAGTGTGAGAGCTGGTGAGAGAGAGAGTGTGAGAGCTGGAGAGAGAGAGTGTGTGTGAGAGCTGGAGAGAGAGTGTGTGTGAGCTGGAGAGAGAGAGTGTGTGAGCTGGTGAGAGAGAGTGTGAGAGCTGGAGAGAGAGAGTGTGAGAGCTGGAGAGAGAGAGTGTGTGAGCTGGAGAGAGAGAGAGTGTGAGCTCGAGAGAGTGAGTGTGAGAGCTGGCGAGAGAGAGTGTGTGAGCTGGTGAGAGAGGGTGTGTGAGCAAGAGAGAGGGAGAGTGTATGAGCAAGAGAGAGGGAGAGTGTGTGAGCTGGAGAGAGAAAGTGTGAGCTAGAGAGAGAGTGTGAGTGCTGGAGAGAGAGAGTGTGAGAGCTGGAGAGAGAGAGTGTGAGAGCTGGCGAGAGAGAGTGTGTGAGCTGGTGAGAGAGGGTGTGTGAGCTGGAGAGAGAGAGTGTGTGAGCTGGAGAGAGAGAGTGTGTGAGCTGGAGAGAGAGAGTGTGTGAGCTGGAGAGAGAGAGTGTGTGAGCTGGAGAGAGAGAGTGGGTGAGCTGGAGAGAGAGTGTGTGTGAGCTGGAGAGAGAGCGTGTGTGAGCTGGAGAGAGAGAGTGTGTGAGCTGGAGAGAGAGAGTGTGTGAGCTGGTGAGAGAGAGTGTGAGGGCTGGTGAGAGAGAGAGTGAGTGAGCGAGAGAGAGAGAGTGTGAAAGCTGGAGAGAGAGAGATTGTGAGAGCTGGAGAGAGAGAGATTGTGAGAGCTGGAGAGAGAGAGAGTGTGAGAGCTGGAGAGAGAGAGTGTGAGAGCTGGAGAGAGAGAGAATGTGTGTGAGCTGGAGAGAGAGTGTGTGAGAGCTGGAGAGGGCGAGTGCGAGGGCTGGAGAGGGCGAGTGCGAGAGCTGGAGAGAGAGAGAGTGTGAGAGCTGGAGAGAGAGAGTGTGAGCTGGAGAGAGAGTGTGTGTGAGCTGGAGAGAGAGAGTGTGAGAGCTGGCGAGAGAGAGTGTGAGAGCTGGCGAGAGAGAGTGTGTGAGAGCTGGAGAGAGGGAGAGTGTGTGAGCTGGAGAGAGAAAGTGTGAGCTAGAGAGAGAGTGTGAGTGCTGGAGAGAGAGAGTGTGTGAGCTGGTGAGAGAGGGTGTGTGAGCAAGTGAGAGGGAGAGTGTGTGAGCAAGAGAGAGGGAGAGTGTGTGAGCTGGAGAGAGAAAGTGTGAGCTAGAGAGAGAGAGTGGGTGAGCTGGTGAGAGAGAGAGTGTGTGAGCTGGAGAGAGAGAGTGTGAGAGCTGGAGAGAGAGAGTGTGAGAGCTGGCGAGAGAGAGTGTGTGAGCTGGTGAGAGAGGGTGTGTGAGCAAGAGAGAGGGAGAGTGTATGAGCAAGAGAGAGGGAGAGTGGGTGAGCTGGTGAGAGAGAGAGTGTGTGAGCTGGAGAGAGAGAGTGTGAGAGCTGGTGAGAGAGAGTGTGAGAGCTGGTGAGAGAGAGAGTGTGAGAGCTGGAGAGAGAGAGTGTGTGAGCTGGAGAGAGAGAGTGTGTGAGCTGGAGAGAGAGAGTGTGTGAGAGCTGGAGAGAGAGTGTGTGAGCTGGAGAGAGAGAGTGGGTGAGCTGGAGAGAGAGAGTGGGTGAGCTGGAGAGAGAGAGTGTGTGAGCTGGAGAGAGAGATTGGTTGAGCTGGAGAGAGAGAGTGTGTGAGCTGGAGAGAGAGAGAGTGTGAGAGCTGGAGAGAGAGAGAGTGTGTGAGCTGGAGAGAGAGAGAGTGTGTGAGCTGGAGAGAGAGAGAGTGTGAGAGCTGGAGAGAGAGAGTGGGTGAGCTGGAGAGAGAGAGTGGGTGAGCTGGAGAGAGAGAGTGGGTGAGCTGGCGAGAGAGAGTGTGTGTGAGAGCTGGAGAGAGAGAGAGAGAGAGTGTGAGCTCGAGAAAGAGAGTGTGAGAGCTGGAGAGAGAGGGTGTGAGAGCTGGAGTGAGAGAGTGTGTGTGAGAGCTGGAGAGAGAGAGAGACTGTGAGAGCTGGAGAGAGAGTGTGTGTGAGCTGGAGAGAGAGAGTGTGTGAGCTGGTGAGAGAGAGTGTGAGAGCTGGTGAGAGAGAGAGTGTGAGAGCTGGAGAGAGAGAGTGTGTGTGAGAGCTGGAGAGAGAGTGTGTGTGAGCTGGAGAGAGAGAGTGTGTGAGCTGGTGAGAGAGAGTGTGAGAGCTGGAGAGAGAGAGTGTGAGAGCTGGAGAGAGAGAGTGTGTGAGCTGGAGAGAGAGAGAGTGTGAGCTCGAGAGAGTGAGTGTGAGAGCTGGCGAGAGAGAGTGTGTGAGCTGGTGAGAGAGGGTGTGTGAGCAAGAGAGAGGGAGAGTGTATGAGCAAGAGAGAGGGAGAGTGTGTGAGCTGGAGAGAGAAAGTGTGAGCTAGAGAGAGAGTGTGAGTGCTGGAGAGAGAGAGTGTGAGAGCTGGAGAGAGAGAGTGTGAGAGCTGGCGAGAGAGAGTGTGTGAGCTGGTGAGAGAGGGTGTGTGAGCTGGAGAGAGAGAGTGTGTGAGCTGGAGAGAGAGAGTGTGTGAGCTGGAGAGAGAGAGTGGGTGAGCTGGAGAGAGAGTGTGTGTGAGCTGGAGAGAGAGCGTGTGTGAGCTGGAGAGAGAGAGTGTGTGAGCTGGAGAGAGAGAGTGTGTGAGCTGGTGAGAGAGAGTGTGAGGGCTGGTGAGAGAGAGAGTGAGTGAGCGAGAGAGAGAGAGTGTGAAAGCTGGAGAGAGAGAGATTGTGAGAGCTGGAGAGAGAGAGATTGTGAGAGCTGGAGAGAGAGAGAGAGTGTGAGAGCTGGAGAGAGAGAGTGTGAGAGCTGGAGAGAGAGAGAATGTGTGTGAGCTGGAGAGAGAGTGTGTGAGAGCTGGAGAGGGCGAGTGCGAGGGCTGGAGAGGGCGAGTGCGAGAGCTGGAGAGAGAGAGAGTGTGAGAGCTGGAGAGAGAGAGTGTGAGCTGGAGAGAGAGTGTGAGAGCTGGTGAGAGAGAGAGTGTGAGAGCTGGAGAGAGAGAGAGAGAGAGAGTGTGAGAGCTGGTGAGAGAGATAGTGTGAGAGCTGGAGAGAGAGAGTGTGAGAGCTGGAGAGAGAGAGAATGTGTGTGAGCTGGAGAGAGAGTGTGTGAGAGCTGGAGAGGGCGAGTGCGAGGGCTGGAGAGGGCGAGTGCGAGGGCTGGAGAGAGAGAGAGTGTGAGAGCTGGAGAGAGAGAGTGTGAGCTGGAGAGAGAGTGTGTGTGAGCTGGAGAGAGAGAGTGTGAGAGCTGGTGAGAGAGAGAGTGCGAGAGCTGGAGAGAGAGAGAGAGTGTGAGCTGGGGAGAGAGTGTGTGTGAGCTGGACAGAGAGAGTGTGAGAGCTGGTGAGAGAGAGAGTGTGAGAGCTGGAGTGAGAGAGAGTGTGAGAGCTGGAGAGAGAGAGTGTGTGAGCTGGAGAGAGAGAGTGTGTGAGAGCTGGAGAGAGAGTGTGTGAGCTGGAGAGAGAGAGTGGGTGAGCTGGAGAGAGAGAGTGGGTGAGCTGGAGAGAGAGAGTGGGTGAGCTGGAGAGAGAGAGTGGGTGAGCTGGAGAGAGAGAGTGTGTGAGCTGGAGAGAGAGATTGGTTGAGCTGGAGAGAGAGAGTGTGTGAGCTGGAGAGAGAGAGAGTGTGTGTGCTGGAGAGAGAGAGAGAGAGCGAGTGAGAGAGAGTGTGAGAACTGGAGAGAGAGAGAGTGTGTGAGCTGGAGAGAGAGAGAGTGTGTGAGCTGGAGAGAGAGAGAGTGTGAGAGCTGGAGAGAGAGAGTGTGAGAGCTGGAGAGAGAGAGTGGGTGAGCTTGAGAGAGAGAGTGGGTGAGCTGGAGAGAGAGAGTGTGTGAGCTGGAGAGAGAGAGAGTGTGTGTGCTGGAGAGAGAGAGAGAGAGCGAGTGAGAGAGAGTGTGAGAACTGGAGAGAGAGAGAGTGTGTGAGCTGGAGAGAGAGAGAGTGTGTGAGCTGGAGAGAGAGAGAGTGTGAGAGCTGGAGAGAGAGAGTGTGAGAGCTGGAGAGAGAGAGTGGGTGAGCTGGAGAGAGAGTGTGTGTGAGCTGGAGAGAGAGCGTGTGTGAGCTGGAGAGAGAGAGTGTGTGAGCTGGAGAGAGAGAGTGTGTGAGCTGGTGAGAGAGAGTGTGAGGGCTGGTGAGAGAGAGAGTGAGTGAGCGAGAGAGAGAGAGTGTGAAAGCTGGAGAGAGAGAGATTGTGAGAGCTGGAGAGAGAGAGATTGTGAAAGCTGGAGAGAGAGAGAGTGTGAGAGCTGGAGAGAGAGAGTGTGAGAGCTGGAGAGAGAGAGAATGTGTGTGAGCTGGAGAGAGAGAGTGTGAGCTGGAGAGAGAGTGTGTGTGAGCTGGAGAGAGAGAGTGTGAGAGCTGGTGAGAGAGAGAGTGTGAGAGCTGGAGAGAGAGAGAGAGAGAGAGTGTGAGAGCTGGTGAGAGAGAGAGTGTGAGAGCTGGAGAGAGAGAGTGTGAGAGCTGGAGAGAGGGAGAGTGTGTGAGCTGGAGAGAGGGAGAGAGTGTAAGCTGGAGAGAGAGAGAGAGTGTGAGCTGGAGAGAGAGTGTGTGTGAGCTGGACAGAGAGAGTGTGAGAGCTGGTGAGAGAGAGAGTGTGAGAGCTGGAGAGAGAGAGAGAGAGAGAGTGTGTGTGAGCTGGAGAGGGAGTGTGTGTGTGAGCTGGAGAGGGAGTGTGTGTGTGAGCTGGAGAGAGAGTGTGTGTGAGCTGGAGAGGGCGAGTGCGAGAGCTGGAGAGAGAGAGAGTGTGAGAGCGTGTGAGCTGGAGAGAGAGTGTGTGTGAGCTGGAGAGAGAGTGTGTGTGAGCTGGAGAGAGAGAGTGTGAGAGCTGGTGAGAGAGAGAGTGCGAGAGCTGGAGAGAGAGAGAGAGTGTGAGCTGGAGAGAGAGTGTGTGTGAGCTGGACAGAGAGAGTGTGAGAGCTGGTGAGAGAGAGAGTGTGAGAGCTGGAGAGAGAGAGAGAGAGAGAGTGTGTGTGAGCTGGAGAGGGAGTGTGTGTGTGAGCTGGAGAGGGAGTGTGTGTGTGAGCTGGAGAGGGAGTGTGTGTGAGCTGGAGAGGGAGTGTGTGAGAGCTGGAGAGAGAGAGAGTGTGAAAGCTGGAGAGGGAGATTGTGAGAGCTGGAGAGAGAGAGAGTGTGAGAGCTGGAGAGAGTGTGTGAGAGCTGGAGAGAGAGTGTGTGTGAGCTGGACAGAGAGAGTGTGAGAGCTGGTGAGAGAGAGAGTGTGAGAGCTGGAGAGAGAGAGAGAGAGAGAGAGTGTGTGTGAGCTGGAGAGGGAGTGTGTGTGAGCTGGAGAGGGAGTGTGTGAGAGCTGGAGAGAGAGAGAGTGTGAGAGCTGGAGAGAGAGAGAGAGTGTGAGAGCTGGAGAGAGAGAGAGAGTGTGAGAGCTGGAGAGAGAGAGAGAGTGTGAGAGCTGGAGAGAGAGAGAGAGTGTGAGAGCTGGAAGGAGAGAGAGAGTGTGAGAGCTGGAGAGAGAGAGAGAGTGTGAGAGCTGGAGAGAGAGAGAGTGTGAGAGCTGGAGAGAGAGAGAGTGTGAGAGCTGGAGAGAGAGAGAGAGTGAGAGAGCTGGAGAGAGAGAGAGAGTGTGAGAGCTGGAGAGAGAGAGAGAGTGTGAGAGCTGGAGAGAGAGAGAGAGTGTGAGAGCTGGAGAGAGAGAGAGTGTGTGTCAGCTGGAGAGAGAGAGAGTGTGTGTCAGCTGGAGAGTGAGAGAGTGTGAGCGGGAGAGAGACCGTGTGTGAGCGGGAGAGAGAGAGTGTGAGAGCTGGAGAGAGAGAGATTGTGAGAGCTCGAGAGAGAGGGAGTGAGTGTGAGAGCTGGAGAGAGAGAGTGTGAGGGCTGGAGAGAGAGAGTGTGAGCTGGAGAGAGAGAGAGTGTGTGAGCTGGAGAGAGAGAGAGTGTGTGAGCTGGAGAGAGAGAGTGTGTGAGCGAGAGAGAGAGAGAATGAGTGAGCTGAAGAGAGAGAGAGTGTGAGCGAGAGAGAGTGTGTGAGAGCTGGAGAGAGAGAGTGTGAGAGCTGGAGAGAGAGAGTGTGAGAGCTGGAGAGAGAGAGTGTGAGCTGGAGAGAGAGAGAGAGAGTGTGAGAGCTGGAGAGAGAGAGAGAGAGTGTGAGAGCTGGAGAGAGAGAGAGTGTGTGTCAGCTGGAGAGAGAGAGAGTGTGTGTCAGCTGGAGAGTGTGAGCGGGAGAGAGACCGTGTGTGAGCGGGAGAGAGAGACTGTGAGCTGGCGGGAGAGTGTGTGTGAGCTGGAGAGAGAGAGTGTGAGAGCTGGAGAGAGAGAGATTGTGAGAGCTCGAGAGAGAGGGAGTGAGTGTGAGAGCTGGAGAGAGAGTGAGTGTGAGAGCTGGAGAGAGAGTGAGTGTTAGAGCTGGAGAGATGGTGAGTGTTAGAGCTGGAGAGAGAGTGAGTGTGAGAGCTGGAGAGAGAGAGTGTGAGAGCTGGAGAGAGAGAGTGTGAGCTGGAGAGAGAGAGAGAGTGTGAGCTGGAGAGAGAGAGTGTGTGAGCGAGAGAGAGAGAGAATGAGTGAGCTGAAGAGAGAGAGAGTGTGAGCGAGAGAGAGAGTGTGAGAGCTGGTGAAGAGAGTGTGTGAGCTGGAGAGAGAGAGTGTGTGAGCTGGAGAGAGGGAGAGTGTGAGAGCTGGAGAGAGAGAGTGTGAGAGCTAGATAGAGGGAGAGTGTGTGAGCTGGTGAGAGAGAGTGTGAGAGCTGGTGAGAGAGAATGTGTGAGCTGGAGAGAGAGTGAGTGAGCTGGAGAGAGAGAGTGTGAGCGCTGGAGAGAGAGTGTGTGAGCTGGAGAGAGGGAGTGTGTGAGCTGGAGAGAGGGAGTGTGTGAGCTGGAGAGGGAGTGTGTGAGCTGGAGAGAGAGTGTGTGAGCTGGAGAGAGAGTGTGTGAGCTGGAGAGAGAGAGTGTGAGCTGGAGAGAGAGAGTGTGAGCGCTGGAGAGAGAGAGTGTGAGAGCTGGAGAGAGAGAGTGTGAGAGCTGGAGAGAGAGAGTGTGAGCTGGAGAGAGGGAGTGTGTGAGCTGGAGAGAGAGAGTGTGAGCTGGAGAGAGAGAGTGTGAGCGCTGGAGAGAGAGAGTGTGAGAGCTGGAGAGAGAGAGTGTGTGAGCTGGAGAGAGGGAGAGTGAGTGAGCTGGAGAGAGGGAGAGAGTGTGAGAGCTGGAGAGAGAGAGTGAGAGCTGGAGAGAGAGAGTGTGTGAGCTGGAGAGAGAGAGTGTGTGAGCTGGAGAGAGGGAGAGTGTGTGAGCTGGAGAGAGAGAGTGTGTGAGCTGGAGAGAGAGAGTGTGTGAGCTGGAGAGAGGGAGAGTGTGTGAGCGAGAGAGAGAGAGTGTGTGAGCTGGAGAGAGGGAGAGTGTGTGAGCTGGAGAGAGAGAGTGTGTGAGCTGGAGAGAGAGAGTGTGTGAGCTGGAGAGAGAGAGTGTGTGAGCTGGAGAGAGAGTGTGAGAGCTGGTGAGAGAGAGAGTGTGAGAGCTGGTCAGAGAGAGTGAGTGAGCTGGAGAGAGGGAGAGTGTGTGATCTGGAGAGAGAGAATGTGTGAGCTGGAGAGAGAGAGTGTGTGAGCTGGAGAGAGGGAGAGTGTGTGAGCTGGAGAGAGGGAGAGTGTGTGAGCTGGAGAGAGAGTGTGAGAGCTGGAGAGAGAGAGTGTGTGAGCTGGAGAGAGAGAGTGTGAGAGCTGGAGAGAGAGTGTGTGAGCCAGAGAGAGGGAGAGTGTGTGAGCTGGAGAGAGAGAAAGCGTGAGGTCGAGAGAGAGTGTGAGAGCTGGAGAGAGAGAGTGTGAGAGCTGGAGAGAGAGAGTGTGAGAGCTGGAGAGAGAGAGAGTGTGTGAGCTGGAGAGAGAGAGAGTGTGTGAGCTGGAGAGAGAGAGAGTGTGTGAGCTGGAGAGAGAGAAAGTGTGAGCTAGAGAGAGAGTGTGAGTGCTGGAGAGAGAGAGTGTGAGAGCTGGAGAGAGAGAGTGTGAGAGCTGGCGAGAGAGAGTGTGTGAGCTGGCGAGAGAGGGTGTGTGAGCTGGAGAGAGAGAGTGTGTGAGCTGGAGAGAGAGAGTGTGTGAGCTGGAGAGAGAGAGTGGGTGAGCTGGAGAGAGAGAGTGGGTGAGCTGGAGAGAGAGTGTGTGTGAGCTGGAGAGAGAGCGTGTGTGAGCTGGAGAGAGAGAGTGTGTGAGCTGGAGAGAGAGAGTGTGTGAGCTGGTGAGAGAGAGTTTGAGGGCTGGGGAGAGAGAGAGTGAGTGAGCGAGAGAGAGAGAGTGTGAAAGCTGGAGAGAGAGAGATTGTGAGAGCTGGAGAGAGAGAGATTGTGAGAGCTGGAGAGAGAGAGAGTGTGAGAGCTGGAGAGAGAGAGTGTGAGAGCTGGAGAGAGAGAGTGTGAGAGCTGGAGAGAGAGAGAATGTGTGTGAGCTGGAGACAGAGTGTGTGAGAGCTGGAGAGGGCGAGTGCGAGGGCTGGAGAGGGCGAGTGCGAGAGCTGGAGAGAGAGAGAGTGTGAGAGCTGGAGAGAGAGAGTGTGAGCTGGAGAGAGAGTGTGTGTGAGCTGGAGAGAGAGAGTGTGAGAGCTGGTGAGAGAGAGAGTGTGAGAGCTGGAGAGAGAGAGAGAGAGAGAGTGTGAGAGCTGGTGAGAGAGAGAGTGTGAGAGCTGGAGAGAGAGAGTGTGAGAGCTGGAGAGAGAGAGAATGTGTGTGAGCTGGAGAGAGAGTGTGTGAGAGCTGGAGAGGGCGAGTGCGAGGGCTGGAGAGGGCGAGTGCGAGAGCTGGAGAGAGAGAGAGTGTGAGAGCGTGTGAGCTGGAGAGAGAGTGTGTGTGAGCTGGAGAGAGAGTGTGTGTGAGCTGGAGAGAGAGAGTGTGAGAGCTGGTGAGAGAGAGAGTGTGTGAGCTGGAGAGAGAGAGTGTGTGAGCTGGTGAGAGAGAGTGTGAGGGCTGGTGAGAGAGAGAGTGAGTGAGCGAGAGAGAGAGAGTGTGAAAGCTGGAGAGAGAGAGATTGTGAGAGCTGGAGAGAGAGAGATTGTGAGAGCTGGAGAGAGAGAGAGTGTGAGAGCTGGAGAGAGAGAGTGTGAGAGCTGGAGAGAGAGAGTGTGAGAGCTGGAGAGAGAGAGAATGTGTGTGAGCTGGAGAGAGAGTGTGTGAGAGCTGGAGAGGGCGAGTGCGAGGGCTGGAGAGGGCGAGTGCGAGAGCTGGAGAGAGAGAGAGTGTGAGAGCTGGAGAGAGAGAGTGTGAGCTGGAGAGAGAGTGTGTGTGAGCTGGAGAGAGAGAGTGTGAGAGCTGGTGAGAGAGAGAGTGTGAGAGCTGGAGAGAGAGAGTGTGTGAGCTGGAGAGAGAGAGTGTGTGAGCTGGAGAGAGGGAGAGTGTGTGAGCGAGAGAGAGAGAGTGTGTGAGCTGGAGAGAGGGAGAGTGTGTGAGCTGGAGAGAGAGACTGTGTGAGCTGGAGAGAGAGAGTGTGTGAGCTGGAGAGAGAGAGTGTGTGAGCTGGAGAGAGAGTGTGAGAGCTGGTGAGAGAGAGAGTGTGAGAGCTGGTCAGAGAGAGTGAGTGAGCTGGAGAGAGGGAGAGTGTGTGATCTGGAGAGAGAGAATGTGTGAGCTGGAGAGAGAGAGTGTGTGAGCTGGAGAGAGGGAGAGTGTGTGAGCTGGAGAGAGGGAGAGTGTGTGAGCTGGAGAGAGAGTGTGAGAGCTGGAGAGAGAGAGTGTGTGAGCTGGAGAGAGAGAGTGTGAGAGCTGGAGAGAGAGTGTGTGAGCCAGAGAGAGGGAGAGTGTGTGAGCTGGAGAGAGAGAAAGCGTGAGGTCGAGAGAGAGTGTGAGAGCTGGAGAGAGAGAGTGTGAGAGCTGGAGAGAGAGAGTGTGAGAGCTGGAGAGAGAGAGAGTGTGTGAGCTGGAGAG